>NC_140376.1:4355000-4545000 GCF_054491055.1 Hypomesus nipponensis | reverse complement strand
AGGATGGATGGCTTTTCAAACAGTGTGCCGGTGCCTCAGACAGCCACCAGACCAAGAGCAGTGTGTGAAGTTGTCACCGGGGGGGGGGGGGGGGGGGGGGGGGGGGGGGGGGGGGTGCTCTTGTGACAGACACCTGGGATCCACTCAGGGAAGTTAAACCCAGCTTGGTCTGTTGTGGAACTGAACCCTTCCTCCATTAAGTCCAGATGCTGGGTTCCTAGGGACCAGGGAGATCGATACGAGCCCCTCCGCCTGCTCACTTGGAGATGTTTCAAAGCCTTTTTTTTATCCTTTTTTCTTCTTCAAACAGAAAAGAAATATGAATCCAAGGCTCTCGTAAAATAAGGTCTTTGCTCTGAAGAAATATAAAGCTCATGTCTCCAGGGTAAGAAGTAGTGCATTGATTCATGTAGAGCATGATTTAAAAGTTTTCATCCGTGTCAGGTTATTCAAGTGGGCAGTAAGAGGTTCTGTGGACCCTCTGTTCCTTAGATCATGAATAAGAAAACAGCTGTATATCAACAGACTCTTAAACAAGGGCCAGGCCTCAAACACACAACTACACATTGTAGTGTTCTGCAATTGACTGCGGATCAAGAGGTCGCAGGTAAAAGAAATAAACACCCGGTACATGAAAATGTACTTTGAACAGCCTTAAACAGGAGGGCTTGATGTTGCGCGGCGGCAGGGACGTACTGGGAGTCAAAATAGGCCCTGGACTTTGATCCAGACCGGCCCACCAGAACTGGCCCCCATATACGCCACCACAGCTGCCCTGCTAATGCAAGCATATTCAGTGTCCGATGTGATGCAAGATTGGGAGTTCTATCCTTAATGCGAGCGCGCACATTTTTTGGCCTTTATTTGAGGGCAAAATAGTTGAGCTTTATGTAAAATAAACATTTTACAAACCGTTTTTCAATTGGTAAAACCTTGTCTAGTGAAGGTGATTTCTTTGTCTCTTAATTTTTCAGCCCCAACCTACGTTTCTTAGCCTGGTTTTCCATCGTTCTTCTTCTCCCGGTGCTCCCGATGGCCAGTCGGCTACTGCGGAGCTGTGCCACGGTGGTCATATGATTTTAAATTCTCGTGCTGTCAGGGGGTGCTGCAGCACCCTCAGCACCCCTAGTTCCTGCGGCCATGGCTGTGTCGTCTCCATGGAGACTCGCTCCTGAAGGTCGCCGTGGAACCTTAAACCCTAAGGCCAACCTGTTTACAGATGAAGAATGACCTTATTTCTTCTGTTAGGCCCCCAATGCAGCGCCTTTACAAGAAATCAATGGGCGAGTCAGCAGTGTGAAGAGGAACCAACGGCATTCGTCTCATTTGACCTACAGACAACTCCTGCTCTCAGCCGGGGGCGCGTATCGCACCTCGACAACGTCAGGGTGTGGGGCTTGATCGATGGCCCGTGTGTCTGAGCAAAACAAGTGTGCTTGGGTGTTTGTTTGTGTGTGTGGATGGACGGATGGGAGGATCTGTGTTTTCTGAAGGTTGACCTCTGTGTTCTCCTCTCGTTACCTCGTCATTCAGGAACCTGCTGTACAGCCTTCCGGGGAAGGGCCCTCGCTTCTCCATCCTGAGGTTCGCCGAGGAAACGCCCGGACCGTCCAGCAACCAGGCAGTCAACCAGGCGGTCAATCAGTCTCTGTCCCACATAACCAGCTCCATCGTTTATGCCCAGAGACTCATCAGCAGCGGCCTCGACCTCTTCGAGAACAACCCCGATGACACCATTTGACCTCTGACCCCTGGCCTCCAAGACACCTGAGTTTGACGACAGGTTTTTCTGTGCTGTTGCACCTGTGAGCTTGTGGATCTAAGTGACTCAGGTGCCAGCACAGAAGCCATTTTACCCTTGAGAGACACAGAAGGCTTTGAAAAGAGACTGCAGTAATCTGATGATATTATGCAGACCTCTGGTTGAATTGACCCTGGTTTGCTCCTACTGTGGAGATGGCCTTTGAAACATTCATCATTTCACATGAAACTACATTTAAACAGCACAGCAAAGAGAGGCTTTGTACAGAGAACACACTTACTGTAAAAGTTATTTGGAGATACGATGCAGACTTCTGTTTGAGGTCACCTTGCTCATCTTGATCGCCGAGTGAGGCAACGGCCTTTTGGTGAACATTCCTAATTTCGACATATTTTTTTGGGAGTATAGCTCTATGACTGTCAGAAGGGTTTTGACTTATTCTGCTGTACAAATTCACACAACCTCAGGGCTAGCCGTGCCAGTCGGACATTTTGTAAGCCGAAGTAAAGTGTTCAAAGATCGAGGGGTTCTCGCTGAAGCTGTGTTCAGAAAGGGCGCTGTGCCCCTTGTTGTGTTTTCTTCCTTAACGATTATGGCTTCAGTTTGGAGTTTCAGGCGATCTTGGATCTATTCAGAGGGAAACTTTGCTCCAGAGGTGGAAACAAGATTGATTTTGCCTCAAGTGGAAAGTTGCACACTCTTCCCCCCAGATTCTCATGCCACAGGTTAGTGTTGGGCTGGAGATGCGGTTTAAAGACTTTGCGGCCTGTGGAGGAACATCAGGCTGTGAAAGATAAATAGCGACAAAAATAATTCTGAATTGGATGATGTCTGACAGATTTGGGTGAATTAGCTAGGAGTATTGCAAGTCAACAACGCTTTGACAAAATGTAGATAAACACTGAACGGCTAGCTGGATGTGCTCGCATGCGCCATCGTGCAATTTCTGCAAAACAAGCAATCATATTATCCGCTCTCAGGTTGGCTAATCCTAATACGCTACTCTCTGCACCCAGCGTGCCTGCTGATTTGAAGCGACCGTCGGGCTAAAGATAGTTTGTAGAGATCAGGTGTTCTGTATCTTTTAGAGGTGAGCATGATGAGTAGATTTGATTAGAATAGTTGAGATAAGACACACTTTGTAAGACGTGGGTTTTCACCTTCATTTCTATGGTTTTCTCATGATTGACTTTGGATCAGGGTCGGCTCCAAGGTTTTTTTTGGCGGGGGGGGGGCATTGGGGGGCAATGCTGTGCCCCCTCAAAAAATAAATGCCAGTGTGGCATTTATCAAGATGGCTACACTCTCCTACAAAATATGCAGGTCTGCTCTTATTTTGACTCTCATACATGCTTTGTAAATGCATGTCCCCCTTGTGAAAAGAAATGCCCCCCCCCCCCATTTAATTAGTTCTGGAACCGAGTCTGCTTTGGATATCCTGCTGTTATTTGTTTGTCACCAAGCCGGGTAGGGAGCGGTGATGCGTGTCGTCATGCACTTCCACTTCGAGGATCAACGGAGATGTGTAGACTTCTTCACTGAGAGATGTTTGTATTTGTGCTTCTTTTCTTAGTAGTGTAAGATATTGTTGATGTGTTTTTTTTTCATGTTCACATTTGTGATTTTCTTGCTACAAATGTAGGCTTTGCTGTGTCATGTTTTGGAATTTGATTGTTGAATTAGAACACTTCATTCAGGGAGGGCAAATTTATCAAAGCTTTAAATGATGTACGTGCCTTTGATTGTACCTTTAATAATGTAATTGTTTGTACAAGATACGACTGCATATTATGAAGTGCAGAATGTGGGTTTGCATGAATACCAAAAATGAAGTGCCCAATTATTCTACAAACCCATTAGCTAATTTATTCAGCGAAAAACAATCAGCTCACAAAGGTGACAGAAATTAAAACAGCTCTCTTTCAACTCTTCTATAAACTATTCAGTTAATCAGCATTTATTATTGCTGTTATGGCAATCAAATTGCATATACACTGTGAAATTACAAAACTTCATAACAGGATATGTTGTGTCCTCTAACTTATCAATGTGGAAAAGTTCTTCAAAGCACAGTGGCTTTTTCTAAAAGTAATACCACGCAAAGCATGACCCCTTTTCAGATGAATGATGTGCTGGTAGTTATTTAGCTGCACCAAACCACACTTTTGTTCCTTTAGATGAGCTGCGACTCAGTATGAAGTGTGTTTTGGTTTATCTCTCTGCTTGCTTATACTTCCACAAAGACCGTTTTGTGGTGTTTTGTACATACTGTAGGGTTGTTGCGTACTGGCTAGACCAAGTGTAGCAAAAGTTTGGGACTTTATTTATTTGATGTTTTGTACATCCATGTTAATAGCGAGGGACATGGAGAATATTTGATTTGTAGCACAAGCATGGTTTAATATCTGTCATTAATAATATGTAAATTTGCACTACGGCTCATTAGATTTTGAGGCAACTTGAGACGCTTTGTGATTTAAATCACTTATTTATGTCATGAATTTCATTTTGGTTTGTATCAACATTTGGTTCAATTTATCCAATTCAATTAGGAAAATACCACGTTCTGACCCGGTGGGCACATTTTCTCAGCGTTAAATAATTAATTGCAATAATATAGGAGGGTCAATTCGTTTAATAAGGATTTTGATTGCATGAGTCTAATTCTGTGTTACAACCACCCTTCCTCCTGCTCGACAAAGATATACCTCATGTCAATTTAACACCATGAACTGACCAGTAGGCCATAGTGCGGTAGACTTCAACAACTGCCTGAGAGGTTCCCCTCAGAAAAATGAACAAAAAACCATAAACAAAAGCAAGTTTCTGTAATTCATCTTGTCTGTGTCTGGAATATTTTGTAAGGACAACCAAAAGGTAGATAATAGAACAGGGAATGATTTATTGACACATTTCCAATGTATGTCATGATTCCTGCATGTAACGTATCATTTTAGACTCCTAAACATATCTAAAACACAAACTTTTTTTTCTTCCAGCGAAGAATATTACAGGCTTGTCATTGCTCATCTACAGGTAGCCTATTTGTAGGTCTGAGGTCGGTTCCTTTTTTTAATTAGTATTAAAGCATACATCGTTTTAGTAAATAGTTAATGAAAGTATTGGGTTTCATTGCATGCTGGACTCACATTACTTTTTCGACTTTCCTCCGTTTACCAACAAAACACTGCATGTTTGTTTTCAAGGATGCGTTTGCAATGTTTTTACTCTTTGACAGTGTGACTTATTAGAATCAAATACGAATAAAACAAATACAATATTTGTTTACAGTGGCGGTGGGATCTTTTCTTGTGTCTTTTTGACAATTTTCTGTTCACGTTGTAATGCAAATACCTACTGTGCATGTTCTTATCGGAAAATTACAAAAAAGCATATTCGTATAGGCCAAATGTACAAAGTGTGATTTTCAGTTGACTAATAGTATCCACTTGGTGCGGCCAGCTCTATTCAGGATACTCTCGAGCGCAGGCGCCCCGCATTCCTAGCAGGTGCGGCGTCGCATCCGGAAAAGAGTAGAAGAGGACATGATGATGGCGACGGAGGCGGAGGAGATCTCTCAAACCAGTCCCTATCCCATGTCTGACAGCAATGTCTCCACTCTGTCCATCAAAATCACGCGGAAAAACCAGGATAGACCCTGGAAATTGAGATTTATTTACCTGCAGTGCTGTGAGTATCAGACAAATGATGTTCAAAACGGCACTTGGTATTCATTCGCTTATATAAACCCCACGCCGATAGGAGAACGCTTTATTAAAAGCATGAATAGGCTACCACACCAATGGTCCATTTGGCAGTTTGAATTTCTGTTTATAGCTCCGCTTAGGCGGTACTAAATGATTTGTGTTTGTCGCTATTTGCCCGAGTGAAGAGGCATCCAAGCATTACGTCACTGCATTCTACTGGACGCTGCTCCTGTCTGTTCCGTATTCCTCGTGCGGATGCTGCTGTCTGGCGACGTTCAGTCTGCATGTAGATGCTGATGATCCATATGTTATTTTGTAAACAGCAATTTCACAACAATCTCCGATGTTAAAAGCTTCTTGTGAGAACATCAAAGCTATAATCCGCAGCCTCTCGAGTAGGCTACTGAAGCGTTAATGTAGGGTATATGCTTTGTGAAAATTACTTTCAGAACCATTTGTAATGGCAGCATTGGTGCTGCACTGAAGTGCTCTTTACATTGTAGCTGCAGACCATCTACACACTCAAACTACCGAATATCTAGCTGGAGAACCTATAGCTACTACAGATGCTCCAACTACATAATATCTAGCTGGAGAACCTCTAGCAACAGAAGCTCTAGCCACAGAACTACACAACCTTCCACTTAAACAGGCCCTGCTGTGGACAATGTACTATACCTCTCTCTTTCTCTCTCCCCCCCCCCTCTCTCTCTTCTCTCTCCCCCCCCTCTCTCTCTCTCTCTCGCTCTCTTTCTCTGTCATTATTTCCTCTCTCTTTTTCTCTTTATGTAAAAGTTGTTCAGCATATGAATGAGATGTGTCACGATGACTTATGTCCGACTGGTGAGGAAATGGCCAAGGCTCCAAATACCAACGTCATTATAGCTCCATTATGGTCACTTGCAGTGTTGATACTCGCTGTTATCAATCTCCATGCCTGCTGCGCTGACTGTTATTTAGAGGTGACAGATTATGTGCTTCAATGGCGGAGAACAAGACACTCTAAAAAAGATTATGATAAAGCGTCATTTTTAATGACTAAAACCATATTTTATATGGCCAGGCACAGGTCTGAGAGTGTACATCAGAATGAATATATATATATATATATATATATATATACTGACATTAAATTACAATATTGTACCATCATCTTGTAGGAATAACTTTAAGGCCTTCAGTGACAATAATACTGTATTGTGTTTCTGATTCTGATTTTTGTATTGATTAAATTCAGTTGTTTGGTGTCCTAAACATTGAATAATTATTTTTATTTCTTTACTTTTTTAATGTTTTATTATTATAATACATATTTGTTCCTGCTGTTATGCCCTAGTCACCTTGGTCATGCATGACTATTTCCTATGCCTTGTCTGATAAAGATTACTGGTGTTGAAGTAGTCAAACGGATATTTACTGTCTCAAACATTTTCTGTCTAGATTTCTTATCCATTGCAACCATTCTGGGAACAGGCATATTGGGTGAGTGGTGCTTCCTTTTCAGCTGAACCAGTACAAACCATGTTCAGCACATCTCCCAAACGACCTTCATCTTTGCTAAAACATACTGGAATGCTTCCCAATGGTTGATTTGAAATTTCAACAGACATCCACTGTATGTCATTCTGAACATTTTCCGACACGCTGCCGAGAATTGCACACAGAGTTTTATGGTGTGAGGAGGATAATGTAGGCATTTATGAAAGCAGCAATCACACAGGGCGTTGAGTTTAACGACTTTGTTTTAAAACACGGTTTTGTCATTCTCACGAAGCCGGCTGTCGTTCATCTCCGGAAATATTTAATCACTCAGACTACATACAGGAATACCCACAACCCATTACATTTTAAGTGCATATTTTGTGCTGTACAGACAGAATAATGAAAATTCTGACAAAATAAGCCGAGAAGTCCATCTCTCATTGTCCGCCAGAATGGAGAACTGGTTAGAATCGAATGAAGGTGCAGAGTCAGGATGAAGGTCTGATGACACGTCTTCTGAAGGAACCCGTTGGGGTTTGTCTTCCGCTCTTCTCACCTGCAGGTCTTCCTGTGACGATAGCTCACGCCGGGCTCCTCCCCTTCCTGGTCTCCTTCCTCATCGGCTTCCTGGTACAGGTGAGTCTGACGTTGACCCACAGCGATTTGTTGTACCGTTATCCCGGGACATAGCTTTGCTTTCAAATGTGGACGTGACAGCTTGTTTTTATTTATAACCGAGGGTTAGGTCTTAATAATATCATTTTCCTAAATTAAAGTAGGGAGTCAGGTGGCTGAACGGTTAGGGAATTGGGCTATTAATCAGAAGGTTGCTGGTTCGATTTCCCAGACGAGCCAAATGATGTTGTGTGTGCAACAACAACATTGTTGTTGTGTGCAAAAGATGCAAGGCACTTCACCCTACTTGCCTCTGGGAAATGTCCCTGTACTTACTGTAAGTCGCTCTGGATAAGAGCGTCTGCTAAATGACTCAAATTTAAAAGTGGGGGGGTGGACAGATTTGCCATTTTGAAAAAGTGGGTGGGACATGTGTAATGAAACCTACGCCCCTGTCATCAGCCATACTTTAATTCTGCAAATGCACGCCCCACTACCCCACCTTATGTCACCCTCTTCTCTAAGGAAAATCACTGATCTACTTGCATGGGTGGGTGACTGCGTCATAAAAGGGCACATGCTTCCACCTATCCACTCACGTTAGATCAGACTGAGCCCCCGGGAGGGGCATGTGGAGGGGAAGTGGAGGGGAAGTGGAGGGGGATGTGGAGGGGAAGTAGGGAGGGGGATGTGGAGGGGAAGTGGAGGGGGATGGGGAGGGGCATGTGGAGGGGAAGTGGAGGGGCATGTGGAGGGGAAGTGGAGGGGCATGTGGAGGGAAATGGGGAGGGGCATGTGGAGGGAAATGGGGAGGGGGATGGGGGAGGGGGATGGGGAGGGGGATGTGGAGGGGGATGTGGAGGGGATGGGGAGGGGGATGTGGAGGGGGATGTGGAGGGGGATGGGGATGTGGAGAGGGGATGTGGGAGGGGGATGGGTTAGGGGGATGTGGGACTGTGGTGAGATGAGGCGGTGGTCTTCATGTAAAGTTCACCCTGGGTGCTTTCTCACACGTTTAATAGGAAGCGTGCCACCGTGTCAAGAGTGGGAAAAGACGTGCACACTCTTCACAAACACACACACACAGATTTGCATACAAACGTGTTTTACCTTCGTAATATATTCGACCTACTTGCTGTGTGTGTTCGCTCTGCTCTGTGTGCGCGGTGACGGCTGTTGTGTTGGTGTGTTGGTTTCAGAAAGATGGTCCGTGTGTCGTCTGTTGCTGGGTAGGAATACTGTTTCAGCGGTGTACCTTGTGGTCACTTTGCAGGCTCTGCTCATCTACCTGTTTGTTGACCTGCTCCAGAGATGCCAGGTGGTCCAGATGGAGAACTTCAAGGTAAACCAAGTGCTTCTGGAAGAACCTCATCTTTTAAATCATTTGTGTCTTTGTGCAATCCATACTGAATATCTTTGTCCTGAAGTATTCATGGAAATACTTTCTCTTCCCTAACTTTTTATGTGAAACAAGTTCAAACTTAAACATTGTTGTGGCTGAGCCTCCTGTGACAGGACGGAGCATCCTTGAAAACACTACCTCTCCTAACCTGTTCAATGTTAGATCCACATTATGTGATTCCACTATCTACTGGGAAAGAATTCTGGTTAAATGTCACACTGGCGGTTCTTGTCTCAGGTGTGCGAGTCGGGGAGGACTGAGATGGAGGACGTGGTCCTGGAGGAAGCTGCTTGCCCCTTCCCCTGAAGAAGAGGAGGAGGAAGGGGAGGAGAGCGAGGAAGCAGGTAAATACTACCCATGCCCAAAAACACACACACACACTGAAACACACAATACACACACAACACAATGACACACACACACACACACACACACACACACAGTGGCCAGGGTTTTGGATTCTGTTTGCCACTGGGGCTGTCTCTCTGGGTTCCCACAACATCACATAATGCCCAGTAATTGTTGCCAGCTGCTGTTGGTTGGTCTTGGTCCAGCGTGTTTGATCCAGTCCTCTGAGCTTCTCCACCCTGTTCCCAAGCCCAGATAGACATTAGTGGGAATGAAAATTTCATGAGCTGTATTGTGGAGTGTTCTGATATGGTCCAATAGCTGTGGACAGTGGGCTAATGCCCTGACCTGCATTCATGACACACTCAGCAGTACACACCACCACCAAAGACCCAGCCACCAACACAGGTGTCAACAATCGAGCAAATGCACTCATGAAAATTTGAGAGTAGTGTCAGCATTTGCTGGCTCTTCTCACTTTTATAAGCTAGAGAGAGGTGTGTGTGTGTATATGTTGGTGTGTATATATATATATATATGTGTGTGTGTGTGCGTGTGTGTGTGTGTGCGCGCCACGTTATGTGGTGGGTTATCAGGCGTCAGGGAACAGATGGCGGCTGTATTGTTGCTGGTGTAAAACCAAGGCGATAGCATTATCCGGGGGGTGGACACACATACACACACCTAAACACCCACACGTGCCTGCTGTAACCCCAGCAGTGTCAGGGCTGACTCACCAGCGCAGGCCCGGGCCGAGCCAGAGGAGAGACATTAAGCATTTGAGGCAGGAGATGGAGGGAGCAGAGGGCTAATGAAGATGAATGGAGCGATGGAGAGGGGCCTGCCCCGTCACAGGAAATGAGGAGGAGGGGGAAGCGCTGGAAGCGCTCTCCCTACTCCCCAGACACCAGCAGGGGGAGAAGAAGAAGGCTTTATCCCGCCCTGAGTGGGGGGGGGGGGGTCTCAGTTGCCTGTCTTTGTAAGATGGAAAACTGTTGATCTGACATCTTCAGCCCCAGGCAGGAGAAGCTTCTGGATGTGGATCGTTGAGGAATAGGTGAATGTCTGGATGGAGAGAGAGAGTGAGTGAGGTGGACTAATGAGAACCCCCCCCCCCCCCATCTCTAGTGACGGTGGAGGGTTAGTGGCAGGCTCTGTTTCAGTCAATTTAGCCGTTGACTCTCCTCCAGTCGTCGCGTGGTTTCATAAAGCTCCGCCCGTCAGTCATCTTGTGGAACATGACTTATCGATCTTTCAGGATTGCAACATTAGCGGGCATTTGCACCCACACAGTGAATCTTATTTAATCATGGCTGATACGCTGTCTCTTTCTTCCTCTCTTTATCTCTCTCTCTCACTCCATCTCTCTCCCTCTCTCTCTCATTCTGCACGATCCTGTAATTGGCCATTAAAGCTTGGAGCATCTTAATTACACCCGCTCAAACACACCCCACTCCAGCTTATGGATTCACTTGAACAAGACGGAGTCCTTCAGATCCATCCATCCCTCCCATTGCCACCAATAAACTCCCTGAAATTGATCAGCGATCGCTGCTACCGCGGCTCTGACTGAGACAACGTAGCGGGAGGACGGCGGACCTTCGCTGTCACGGGGGGGGGGGGTTCTCTGTTTTTGTGCGGCGAGACGCGGGCCTAATTTATACGCCGGGTCGACGGTGTCATCTGATAGGCTCTCGCAGGGGCGCCGATATTCCATGATTCAATTAGGCGCTGGCGGCAGCCTTTCGTATGCAGCCGCCGCGGCTCGTTTGGTGGGCGACTTGATAAGAGGCCTATTAAAAAGATGGATTTCTCTCTGCGGGGGGAAAGAAAGGCCCAGCTGCTATCTGTTCCATATTGCGCGGTTAAATGTGTATCCCTCCATAAGCAGCATACAGAATCCTCCTCGTTCATCATGGGTGCCTCCAGTGTTAGCCAAACACCCAGACAGCCCCAGCTCCCACACTACTGACTTTCACGTGGACGCTTGGTGAGGTACAACGTACCTACCGTACATACGTGTTCAGAGAGCGAATTATGCAATGACAACCCCCCCCCTACACACACCACAGTCTTAATTAGGGGGGTCAACCCCCACCCCCCGTAATTCACACACTGCACGTGTTGTTGTCGTAGGAGGGCTGTATCCTCACTGTAGACGCGTGTTGCAGATGTAGGTTGATTGAATGCTGACTGTCCACACGGCTGCGTTCTTGATCGTGGTTTAAATGTACATTTAAACTGTGCCATCGATGTTCACTATTCTCATTTGGGGAACAATTGGTTTCCTCCCCGTCTCCCTTCTCCTGTTTCGCTGATGTAATTGGTAATTAAATAAAGGACATAGAATGAAACGACCATGCATTCCACCTCTCTGTCTCATTGTAGCCAGCAAGCTTGTCCATGGCACTCTTGTGTACTTTAATGCTTGACATATAATGAAGTGCTCCAAAAGGCATCCATTTTGGTCATTGTTATTTATTGGCGGATCCCCGTGGTTAGCATTTGGTGCAGTCAGGGGTCCTTGACTTGAATTCCAACTAATTAGCTTTGCCCTAGCATTTCAGCTGTTTGAACATGACGCACAGTTACTTTGCTATCCAGCCTGGGCTAAATATCCTACTCACTTGTGTCATGTAAGTACTGACAGGTGGGAAAGAGATGCAGAATCTCAGAATTAATGACTTGGCACTATCAGGGTCTACAGATGGAGTCTTTTAGAGAACAGCTAATATACCTTCAAGTTCTGATCCCATGTCCTTTAAAACATTTGTGATTGAGTACAGTACATCAGTCTCATACTGGAACCTCAGAACAGAGTGTGGAACTGGATTACTGCCAAGTTTCTCTTTGATACTATAAGCTAGGCTGGCTGACACAAGCGATTTCTTAGTGGAAGTGTGTGTGTGTGTGTGTGTGAGTGTGTGTGTGTGTGTGTGTGTGTGTGTGTGTGTGTGTGTGTGTGTGTGTGTGTGTGTGTGTTGTTAGGGAAATGGAGCTGAGTTGTTATGTGGTTTTCATGTTAGTATAAAACCATATGGCGAGGGTTTTAATGAGTGTGTTTGTTTGAACCAGCCACTGTTCAGGCAGGAACCCTCAGATATCAGTTTGAAGAGCCATTTACATGTACATGGAGTTTCTGCAGGGTGACTTCCATCTCTCACTCATCCATGACTTTAACACACAGTAATGTTCAGGTAAATTGTGACACCCAGAAAAAATATACCACTGGAGCAGGGAGACTGGAGAATATGGGCTGGAGCAGAGAGACTGGAGCAGAGAGACTGGAGCAGAGAGACTGGAGCAGAGAGACTGGAGCAGAGAGGAGAGACTGGAGCAGGGAGACTGGAGCAGAGAGACTGGAGCAGGGAGACTGGAGCAGGGAGGACTGGAGCAGAGAGACTGGAGCAGAGAGACTGGAGCAGAGAGACTGGAGCAGAGAGACTGGAGCAGGGAGACTGGAGCTGAGAGAACTGGAGCAGAGAGACTGGAGCAGAGAGACTGGAGCAGAGAGACTGAAGAAGGGAGACTGAGGGAGAGAGAGACTGGAGCAGAGAGACTGGAGCAGAGAGACTGGAGCAGAGAGACTGAAGAAGGGAGGACTGGAGAGAGAGATTGGAGAGAGAGACTGGAGCAGAGAGACTGGAGCCGAGAGACTGGAGAGGATTAATGCTCCCTCTGGTCTGATCCCTCTGCTACTCCTCAACGCCCGTACACCTCTCCAGCCCGTCCATATTTGTCTTTCCCTTCCCTCTCTCTCATCCATCCTTCCACTGATTCATTATTTACCAGATAAAAGAGGAGCGAGGGGGAGGTAGTTTGGGCGTCGGCGAGCATCGTAGCGTGGCGTCCATGGGAAGTGGCGGGAGAGTGATGGCTGATGGGTAGCGGCCCCTCGCCCGGGCGGCACTGAGGGATGACACCGCTCATCCATTAACGCCGCTGCCGCTCAGCGGACGAGTGAACAGAGTACTCACCCCCCCCCCCCCCATCTCTCTGTCCCTCCATCCCTTCATCCCCCCGCCATCACGCTATCCATCCCTGCTGCTTATCCTGGGAGATGTACCTGTCACCCGAAATGGCTGTTTCTCCGAGGAACGCTTGTCTGACTGACTACTGACCGACTGTTTGACTGACAGACCGTGTGACTGTCCGATGTCACCACAACTCAAGACCACCCATCTCAAATCGCTGTCAGACCACCAAAGTCCAAACCACCAGTTGTGTTTCCACCATTATTTCTCTGGTGTTCTCAAACAGAAGAGTGCTCGCAACAAACAAGTATGTTTTTGGAGGCGGGGCCTGACAAAGCCAAGTAAGAAGGATATAAGTCCTTGGTAGGGGAAAAGGACAAGATTAACCTAATATGTACAAATAAATCATGTAAATGTATACAAATATAAAACATAAATAATGATGAGTTGTTGAAGACTATCAATTGAGGTAAAAACAGCTTGATTTCCCGCCCCTCTGATAGTCTTGAACTGTGCCCCAAAAGTGTTGGAGGGGTTGAAGGGTGTGAGTAGGTAATGACATCCAGCTGTGGGTCTCTCTGGTTTGGGTGTGCTTAGAGGAGCTGTGTCTAGTATTGAGGTAAATGCAGTTGCTTTGTTTGACAAAGCTTTCAGTCTAATGGGCATACATTTGATGTGTTTTTTTTTATGTCAAGGGTTACTCATTATGTGCAGTATTGGCTACATGTTCAGTTGTGTAATTTAGATATTATCATTGATAATTGAATACAATCATTTGGCGGGTTGAGTAGTTAGTTTTATCAGAGACTGAAACTGTTCCTGTAACTGTCTTTATTGTTTTTGCGGGCATTACAAATCATGTTCTTTACTGTGTGCTCCCATCTGTTACTGTGGATGGGGTTGACTGACTGACTGTTTAACTGACTGACTGACTGTCTCACTGACTGACTGTTTAGCTGACTGACTGTCTGTCTGACTGACTGTTTAGATGACTGAATGACTGACTGTCTGACTGACTGTCTGACTGACTGTTTAGATGACTGAATGACTGACTGTTTAGCTGGCTGACTGTTTAGCTGGCTGACTGTTTAGCTGGCTGACTGTTTAGCTGGCTGACTGTTTAGCTGGCTGACTAGCTGAATGACTAGCTGGCTGATGACGGTTGAGTTGAGCATGTGAATGTTGGCTAACTGTGTTTGTCTGACAGGGACGGTCTGATAAAGCCAGCAAAGCATTCATGTAACTGTCAGCTTGAGCACGCGTCCAAGTAACTTACCTGTCGATGACGTGCCTCTGTCTGTCTGACAGCTTTAGTTTACCGTCAATGGGGCACAGCATGATCAGATGATTTGAAGGAATTTCAAGGCTAAGGCTAAGGTTTTGCATTCATTTTGATCTGAAAAACGTTATGCCATAAGTCGTGACCAACCTGACAAAGGGAAACAGAGACCAGATTGTGTGTGTGTGTGTGTGTGTGTGTGTCAGGTGGCTGAGCGGTTAGGGAAGCGGGCTAGTAATCAGAAGGTTACCAGTTCGATTCCCGGCCGTGCCCAAATGACGTTGTGTCCTTGGGCAAGGCACTTCACCCTACTTGCCTCGGGGGAGAATGTCCCTGTACTTACTGTAAGTCGCTCTGGATAAGAGCATCTGCTAAATGACTAAATGTGTGTGTGTGTATGTCTCTGCAGACACGGGCCTACTTCACAGGGTCGCAGGACCCCTCTGAGGGGAGAGGAGAGGCTGCACCCTAACCTCCATGTCCTGGGTGTCCTGTTCCTCAGCAGACCCATGAGCCACGCCTTCAACTTCATCCTGCTCTTCCAGTTGTAAGTTGCTATAGGAACCAACACACACAGCTGCCGCCGTCAATGTTTTAGGAAACATTTGAAATGTTCAACTGTCAGTGCAACTGCTTTGCCCTTCCACTGTGGGCCTTTTGTATGAAGGATTTTCCACATATGCTGTTAACCAGCACTAAACCAATATTCATAGGATGTAAAAATGACTTGGTGGTTCTTTTGAAAACCCTTTGACGTCAATGGTGCGTCATGAAGCAAGAGAATACAATCAAATCAATGATTGAGAATGTTTTTTGGGGGTCGGAAATGCTGTTGAGGGGTTAGTGAATACTCAAGTGCCACACTGCCGCAGTTAGGTGACAGAGAGACAATGACATGGTGTTGGAGGGGACATGGGGTGTGGAAGGAGGCTGGGTGGAGAGTGAGATCTGTCTGTTCCCGGTGCGCGGATCTCAACTGGAGGGCGAGACGTGGGTGAGATTCGATCTTGAAAGTGGGAGACCTCGAGTGCTGTGGTGGTCTCGCCCTGGCCTTATCAGCGAGCAGGGAGCAGAGATGTTATTTATAGGTTAAATGTCATGTCTCTCCAAAACCAACTGCCGTCCCCCCCCCCCCCCCACCTCGTTTTTGCCCCTGAAAATAATGAGCCCAGCCAGTCAAATGCATTCTGCACAAATGACGAAGCAAGCATTAATCAGCTGACTTCATCCTGTAAGGAGGTTGTATTTATGATGCAGAATTTGCATAATGAGATTTTTTTCTCACCGTCAAAAACACCTTCTCTCTCAGCCCTGACTTTACTGTTATGCTCGGTCTCTATTACGTCTTAAAGCTTGAAAAATAAGAAAAAAACGACCTCCACCGCCCCTTCCTTCAAGTTGACTGATTCCCGTCATCATGTTTGTACCTGTAATATCTCACAGCTTTAAGCCCTGGGAGAACAGACCATACTTTATAGCCCCCTCCTTGGTATGCTGGTCAGTCAGCCACTGTAGTACATAAACCACAACAGACTTCCAGGTAGGATCTAGAGAACAAGTTGGAGCTGGTGGCACCACACAATATCATTTACTGTTCTGTCAGGCATGATCTGTGGAGTAATGTGTGGCTTATTATGGAGGACCAGTGGCTGTTTGGTCCTGTTGATAGAACAGAGCTTGTTATCAGCATTTAGACAGCCCCCCTGTAACATACCTTCGATCGATAGGCCCTTCATTGTGTTGGTGAGGCTTAGTGCTCGATCAATGCCCCGCCATGACCTGCTGCTTTTACCTCCAGCGGCTCTGCGACTCCCTTACACACACACACACACACACAGACACACACGCACACGCACACACACACACACACACACACACACACACACACACACACTGCTGCTGCACCTTAACTTTGATCTACTGTGCACACATGCCCATGCACGCGCGCTAACACACACCTGGTCACAGCCTTGAGGTGATGGATAACTTTGGCGAGGCTAAAATATGCCAGCAACACCAAGGCCTGTCGCCATCCCAACTCTCCATGTTGTTCTTCCTAAAGACGCCGTTTAAAGGAGAGACTTCCTGTTTCCTGAGTCTCCCTGGCTGGAGGGCTGGAATGACTGAAAGGGAGCTGGCTTGATGTAACACACAAGTATAATGTCTGCCTTTTGATTGGGTGATTTTTGATTCTATGGATAATGAGTGCCTCTTCTCTGTCTCTGTGTGTCTCTGTCTCTGTGTGTCTCTCTCTCCAGCGTGTCTGTAGGCATCAGCTATGTGCTTGCAGGCAGTGAGGCCTATGCTTCCCTTCTCCAGGTCAGGTGAGTTCTTTAGTTGAAGAACTTCAGCTTCAGGTGACATGCAGAGAAGAAAGCAAAGAGAGCTTCTCATGTCTGGCTGGTGAGAACTCTCTGGAATTCCAAATAGCGTTCTCCTGTGTCGGCACTGAGAGCTGCTCCATCAAGCGTTCTGCACACGGCCCGCTGTAGGTGAGAGATGATTCATCTCAATGTCTGTCTCACGTTCTACTTTAGATGTGAGGAAAACACGGTCTGCAGAGACACTAAGTAGCACGTAGTTTGATTATGAATATAGAATGTGTGTCTTATATCTGTCTGTGCCTCCAGGCATGGGTAGAAGGTCCTAAATGTTTTTCCCCCGGGTCCTGTGATTGTTCATACTGTATCTTTAAATCTCGCAATTGACTTTGAACAAATCACTGCCTTTCATCATCTTGAGCGAAAGTTTGCCTTTCAAAACACTCTGTTTGATACCGCTAAGAGCCGCCACATCCGAATGCACCGTGGCTCCTGCATATTACATGGGGAGGCGTGATGCAATAGTGTGTTGTTGCTGACGATAGCCAGAAGAAACGGTCGTTCCAACCGGTACTTGGGGAGGGGGCAGGGGGGGGGGGGTAATGCCGTGTCATCATCAAGATGGGGAATCTTTAAGAGGAGAAGAAGAGGGGTAGATGGAGATGGAGCAGAGGGGGTTGTTTTTGTTGTCTATCTCTGGGTCCAAGAGAGACTTCCACCTAAAGACTGCTCTCCATGCCGTTGACTGCCATTCAACCGAGAATAGATCACATTTCTCCAACCTATTAACGCGCGGACATGAAAGGGTTGCCGTTCCAGCGGCGTAATCAAAGGCAGCCTTGGAAGTGTGCGTCGCGTGAAACGGGGGAGAGGAAGCAGAGGAGGCGTAGAGAGCGAGAGAGTTCTAGATGAGGAAGGTTTGTAATGCCAGGGTAGCCATTAGTACCCCACCCCCATTCCTGACTGGAACACACAAACTCGTAGACCTATACAACTCCGCTAATCAGAGTCTGCTCCAGGAGCTGCATATGCTGAGCTAATTGAATGAGGACAGGGCTCTAATTGCAACCTTGTGCCACGTCTGGTCATGTCTGTGTGGACTCCTTGAGGCTCCACGCACTCGGTCTTCAGACGAGGTGACAGCCAGCGGATTTCCAAGTGCTTTTAGAGGGACAGTGTGTTCGATAAAGACGGACCGAACGTTAACAGAGCACGGTTTGTTTAGCGCCAGCGTCACATGAGAAGCATTACTGGACTAGCCTGGATACAAAAGGTAAAGATATCTTCCGTATAAAATCAAACAAAGAGAGAGGAAAAAAAAACACTGTCTCTGATATGACCCGTAATGGGCTTTGCAAACGGCTAGAACTTCAAAAAAGGACACCGGTCCATATTTCATCTTCTAAAACCGGTATGTTCCTCGTGGGTTGTAGAATGGCTCTCCAAGTGAAGTCCAGACATTGTGTGGCAGCTTGTCAGTGCAAGAATGGACCTCCTGGTTCCTGGTGCCCTTGAGGTGGGAGGAGGAGAGAGGCACTGAGGATGTTTTCATTTTAATTAAAGCTCTTCTCTCAGCTCCCCTATAAACACACACCCACACACTCACACCCACACACTCACACACACACACATCCACACATGCACACTTCCACACACACAACCAACAACACTTTACGCACATGCCTCACAAACACCACATGCAAACGGCGCATGCGTCACACACACACACACGCACACACACACAGAGGACACAAATTCCAGCAGCAGAAATAATACTCTATTATCAGACTGAAAAGATCAATTTATCTTGCGGGCGACAGAACCAAGCGAGCACTTTAAAGTTCTGCGGACATGAATAATTAAGCAGTTTATTTATCAGGGAAAATTATCCATAAGCGCTTTTGAGTGGTGTTATTGCTTACCGCATTCTCTCTCTCCCACCCCCCCACCCCCCCACCCCCCAACACACACACACATCTCCCTCCCCACTGGCAGCTTGCCCCCGCTACAGGATTTCATTTGAGAAGTGCTTTGTGAAGAGGAGCCCAGGGAAGCAGGGTTGATGAATCGACACAGACAGCAAGCCTGGCTTCACAGTATTAGCATTCTAACACACAACCTCCCAGCTCCTGAACCCCACGGGCCCCGTTTGTGGGTGGAGCTTGTGGGGTGAGGACAGGGGTGGAGCTTAACATCCTGGGTGACACTGAGTTGGAGATCAGTTTTGGGGGTTCACGCCGTGTGATGCTGCAGTCATATCGCGTCTTTTAAGTTTGACTTTGAATTATAATTTGTTGGGGAGAGAGGTGGGGCTTATGTCCTGCGCAGGGCTTGTACCCCTTCTTCTCTGATTCTCAGAGTTCAGTGGAGTGGCTGTTTGGAGTGGTGTTCTTTTAGGGGATGGTTCTTTTAGGGGAAGTAAGAAGCCGTGTTTGATGTGCTTAAGGTTTTCAACCTCAATACACCAAAGCGACAAACACACAAACAAACAAACAAACACATAGAGACAAAAACAGTAGAGTCCTTCATGGGCTCCTAAGCCAAGGCTGGGAGCGTCTCAAGGGGAGAGTGGAGATGAGGTGGTCTAGCTGTAGGAACTGTCACTGAGGAGGGTTTTCCCTCTCCTCGCGGCTGAGAGAACCCTCTCACTAGGCTGCTTCTAAGGAGACCCTGAGCTCTCCGAACAAACAGTCACCACAGAGAGGAACCGAAACGTCTAAAAACGCCTCTTTGTGCGATCTGCCGTCCAGATGCGATTGTTCTCCGTCATGGAAGAGTTGGGTCCAGCCTGAGAACCTAACCCAGGTCCAAAGGGGAGCGTTCCTCTCTTGATGCACCCGGCTAGAGAGTGATCACCTGTCCGGTTTTTCGGGTTTCTAGAAGTTTCCCAGCACATTTACTTTTACATTTAGTCATTTAGCAGACAGTCTTATCCAGAGCGACTTACAGTAAGTACAGGGACATTCCCCCCCGAGGCAAGTAGGGTGACGCGCCTTGACAAAGGACACAAAGTAATTTTGCACAGCCGGGAATCGAACTGGCAACCTTCTGATTACTAGCCCGATTACCGCTCAGCCACCTGACTCACAGCATAGTCATGGCCCAACAGATTACTTCTCAGGAGTTTTACAGTATGTCAAGTGCATTCCACTTTGCTCAAGTCACCGGTCAACACCACACAACCACCCTTCCCGACAGTGTCATCTTTTGTGGATGGAATCAATTGTGCTCACAGTAACACCCCCCTACCCCTCCCATTACCCCTCCCCCCCAGATCCATACCCCACACACACACACACACAATTTTGTTTTCTCCCCCTAGGACTGATGCTGTAATTACCTTAATCAGTTTAGAGAGGTAATTTGTTTGGTTCCACCCCGGTAAACACTTAACTTGGATATTATTCACAGGATCTGTTTTCACGGACGTTTGGGGGTTCGGAAGGGGAGCGCCTAAGTGCTTGATTAGACCCTTTTCTCCTGCCTGGTGGGGTGGGTGGGGGAGAGAGGAGGGATGGTGGGTGAGAGAGGAGAGCTGGGTATGAGAGAGGAGAGCTGGTGAATGCTCGGCTCTGGGACCAGGTTTGCTTATTGAAGTGAGAAACCTCCAGTGAGTTTGAAATGATTCCCCTCGCGGCGCTAATCAATAGGTTATTTCAGGCCCTCTAAACTTGACACCCTACACTGGCCTTGCAGACCTGCGCCGTGGAAAACTATCTCGGGTTGATTGGATACTTTAGTGGCTAATGCTAATCTTCTCAGTTGATTAATTGTTTTAATAACGGGTATATAATTGCAGAACATTCGGAAAAGCAGTCAATGAATGTGCTGATCAAAATCACTTCCCTCAATGAAACTATATTTATTTTTCATTTAGTAGTGCAATGTTTGTTCAGCAGATTGAAGTAATAATTGTGATCATGTAATTCAGTGAAAATTCTGTGGACTCTTTAAAAGAAACGACACGGCTCTTATTCTGACATGTGTTTCCATCTGCCTGATAACGAAGGATTTTACGTGTGTGTGTGTGTGTGTGTGTGTGTGTGTGTGTGTGTGTGTGTGTGTGTGTGTGTGTGTGTGTGTGTGTGTGTGTGTGTGTGTGTGTGTGTGTGTGTGTGTGTGTGTGTGTGTGTGTGTGTGTGTGTGTGTGTGTGTGTGTGTGTGGGCCCGTGTACTGCATGTGTCCACAGCCATATCTACGTCATCCCCGCTTTTACCTGGACTCTGTCTCTGGGGATCCTATTGGCTCAGGCAATCATCCAGCCAATCACGTCTCTGCTGACCTTCCTGAAGGGACTCATGCTGATTGTCACGGTAAGACTTGTTTGATCACAGCCCTCCGAAACTTCTCTAGAATATCCACAGGCACACTTGTTTGTTTTGAGACGCACTTCATTCCTTGGCCTGGCTCAACACCTAACACGCTGTGTCAGCTGATTACTGATTACAGGAGACTACCGCGCAATGACGCTAGCTAGTTAGCTAGCGCCGTGAGTGCGGAAGATTACATGTTTATTGCCAAACTGCTTTCCCTCCATTGTGCTCTCGAAAGAGAGCCGGTCGCAGCTTCCATCCAAATGCACGAAAGCCTCTTCCAGTGTCACCATCGCTCAGCGGTGAAATGCAAATCCAGAAAGGCAATAAAAGAACTCATATCCTAGTGCCAACCTCGGAGAGACATGGACGGATATTGTCAAGGAGAGATTGTTATTACCTAGCTCAGAACTCCCTTTCATGTGTCCCCAAACAAAATATGGGACCCGAAATATACAGTACCACCTTATCAATTAACAACCCCTGCTTGCTGCCTGGGATATTTTATACCTTGGCTGTTCATCCAATCTCATGTCCCTCATCTTTAATCTCCACGCTCCTTTTTTCCATCCACGGCCGCTCCGACACCTTTTTTCACAGCATCTATCCTCCAGTATCGACATTTGAATTCAGGCATGCGGGCGAGCGTTGTGTTATTTAGTACTGAGACGCGGTGGCAGAATCCCTGGCGTCCCTAAATGACAGATTAGAACAGGTGACGAGAGCCGGGATGATGCAGTGGATCTGTAACGCTGACTGATGAGGGTGATTTGCCCACTGATGAGACAATAGGAGGGAAAATGTCTCTGTCGGCGCCTCCATGGGCGCGCGTGATGAAATAGCGACCTTCTTATTGCCGCTGTCAACGGAGGGGACGCGCGGAGACTGACGGCGTCGCCGTCCCGTTCCAAACGGCGTCGAAAAATGTCAAGTCTCCTCTCTCCTTCCCTTCTTATTCCCTCTCCTCCTTTCTCCCCTCCTCTCCTCTTCTCCCATCCTCTCCTCCTTTCTCCCCTCCTCTCCTCTCCTCCCTTCTCCCATCCTCTCCTCCTTTCTCCCATCCTCTCCTCCTTTCTCCCCTCCTCTCCTCTCCTCCTTTTCCCGTCCTCTTCTTTCCTCGCCTCCCTTCTCCCGCCCTCTCCCAACATCTCCTTCTCGCCTCCCGCCTCCCTTCTCTCCCCCCCAGGCAGAGTTCCTGTGTGGGTCAGCAATCCTGTTAAACAGTTGGTGCAGGCGTGCGCCAAGCCTCTAGTTGAACATGCAAATGAGCCTAATGGCTTCCTGGAACTCATTAAGGGTCAGGCAGGACAGGAAGTGGCTTTAGAACCGCCAGGGAGGATTCTGGGATTTATAGTTAGGGTTGGCCAGGTCTCTTACAACTTCAGAGGGAAAATTAATAATCTGAAATATAAAACCATTAAAAATGCATATGGTTTCTTACTTGGATTTGGCCACTGTTTAAATGTATGAATAATGTATTCAAAATGTCAGACAATGGTCTGGCACACTCATAAAAATGCCCACGCTCTCATAACTCAACAAATCTGACCCCTCTTTAATGTTTCAACCTCTGGGGAGCGGGTGGGGAGGGAAGGGGGGGGGAGGGGGGGGGGATGGAGAGAGGAGGATGAGAAGGGAGAAGGACAGATGGATGGAAGTGGGGGGGAGAAGGAAAGAGGAAGAGGGAGGAGAGTGAAGGGGAAAGTTGAGTGCAGGGGGAGAGACTGAGAGGAGAGGGGAGGGTCATTAGAGGGAAGCGGGGGAGGACAGGAAAAGTGGTTGGTTTGGCTGTTTGGTTTGGAACCAGGAATGCTGATGCTTGAAAACCCTGCCTGTCCATTGGCTGTCCATAGACTCTGAGGCGAGCCCCGGGCGGTTAGAAGGAGGAGCCTCGAGGAAAGCCACACCCTCCGGATGAGCGGAGGGCCCCAGCTACCTCCCAGAAGTGGTTAGCATATGGTTTCGTCCTTTCCCCATTCTCAGGGCCCCCGTGTTAGCTAGAGGCTAACACGCTCTGAGGGAAGCCTTCCCCGGCTTGTTTCAGTGGCGCCGTGTGTTCTTGTGTTGTGACTGCAGCGTGGGGTTTCAGCCAAGTGTGCGCTGCGAGCTGTCACCTCCCGCGCCCGTGCCCCCCCTCCGCCCGCTCCCCCCCCCCCCCCTCTCTCTCCTCCATGGCCTCTGTCACCACGCAGGCTGGCACAGAGGACGCTAGTGGCACGCCACATTTTTCACTTCATGCAGATGGCTCGGGGACCCTCCACGGTGTGTGTGTGAGCGTGCGGGTGTGCGTGTGTATCTGCAAGTCCATTCGCGTCATGGCACAGGCATGTGCATGTGTGTGATGATGTATGTCTTTGCCCGTGGTGCACAAGTATGTGTGTGTGCTCTTTGTGTGTGTGTGTGTGTGTGTGTGTGTGTGTGTGGGTGTGGGCACCATTTGGGCATTTCCAGGTCACTGCTTCTCAATGTCAGCGACAGTGTTGGTGTCTCAGCAGGAAAGGTACAAGGCAGTTGGCAGCGTTTGGTCAGGTGAGCTCCAACAGGGTGTCGCTCCCTCAGCTGTGTGTGTGTGTGTGTGGAGGCTGTCGACCACGGCTGGATGACATGACGCCCCACAGGTGTGAAGAGCACAGTTCCCGGTCCAGCTCGCGTGTCTTGAGCGCCATGTTCTCTCGAACAATGCCTCCGTCTGGGGGGGGGGGGGGCGGGGGGGGGGGGGTGCCAGAGGATTAGACCCTCAACGGCCTTCGTTTTGAATTCCCTCCTCGCGTTCATGTCACGCTTCTGCATCGAATCCTTTTGAGGTCTTTTTTTTTTTGCCTTGTGTTTCTGTGTCGAGTTTTATCTTGCGTCTTGATATTCGAATGTGTAAGTCGTTTGTGTTATCGTGTGGTCAGTTTGAGGCTTAACAACACTGTGTAGCTCCAGTGGAGGACTGATACTGAGGCATAAAGAGCAACTCATTGAAACCAATATAATCCAGTTTGTGACACAATGGCGTTTTTGCATTAGCAGGAGCTGAATGTGGGCCTTTTTTCCTGGTCGGATGTAGCTGAATGCAGAGATGTTCATTGTACTCTAGAAATAAATGTCTCCCTCCAATTAAAATCCAACTGGAAGGCAAAGAGGACATAGAAGGCATTTAGTTCTCACACCCCTGTTCTCTCTCTAATCTCATACATAATGACCATTAATATGAACAAGAGCCAAAACACCCTTTTTTCACAGTGATTTCAATTATTTGACTCGATAAACAAATCTTTAGAGAAGTCTTTATATATATATATATATATATATATATATATATATATATATATATATATATATATATATATATATATATATATATATATATATTTTAGAGCTGCAGTCTTTCCCGCGGGTCTGAGTGTATTTCTGGAAAGATGAACTTGTATCTACCCTGGCAGGCAGAGCAGCAGAAAGATGGTGGGGTTGTTGTTGTTGTTTTGTCATGGAGATTCATGGGTAGACTCCTGTCTGTCTGGCTCCTCTTTCATACACAGACTCCTTTTGTGATGGGGCCTTCTGTCGGATAGCCAAGAGCTTGAATTTAAAATATCTCTCTCACCCTTTTTTTTTTTCCTGTCATTTTGTGGTACCACAATGGTTCAAAAAATCAATTTTTACCCTGTGATGTTTTATTCATCCATCGGTTGGTTCAACGCCTACAATCTTCCCTCCATCCTTCATTCCCATCTGCCCCTCGGTTCTCAGAATCTTCCGGTAGTCTATGAGGTGTTAACCTCATCAAAGTTCCTCAGCAGCAGACGAGTGAACAACATAGCTGGGCTGCTCAATACAGTCTACACTCTGCTTCTCCTCCATCCATGCACCCCCTCCCTCATTCATCTATCCATCCCCCTCTCTCTCCCTCTCTCTATGCATCTATCTACCCCCCCCCCCTCTCTCCATCTCTATTCATCTGTCCATCCTCCTCGTTGTCTCCCTATATCGCTCGCTCTCTCTCTCTCTCTCTCTCTCCTTATCTCGCTCTCTCTCTTTTTCTCGCTGTCTTCCTATTTGTCCCTTTCTCTATCTCTCTGTTTCTCTATCCACTCTCCCTTTCTCTCCCTTCCTCCATCCATTACAGCATTGTGATGTCCCAGTCGTCCGGGGCAACGGCTCCAGCCAGTCTGTGATCAGAGAGTCGTCTACTCTCACCTGTCCAGCTCCGGCTGCACAACACTAATCTAATCATGGCTCTCATGAACACACAGAATCCGAGGCGTCGGCCTGAACTTGTAGCTGTGATGCCTCTCCTTGAAGAACCACACGTAGCTCAGGCAGTTAGCCGCGGCTAGGCTAGCCCCCTGTTTTCATTTCTCCAAGCCAAACAAAACTACTATGTACGTTGCGATATATGATTTCCCTGTCCCTGGGGAAAATCTAGCGTCTGCTAAATGAATAAATGTAAAATGATTCAGATTGGCGAAGCACTGCTGTGGGCTGTATGACTGCACGGTGAACAAAGCAAGACCTCGGATGTTTTAGTTTCTTTTTCTGAGGTGATTCTTTTGTATTTGTTCAAGGGAACTGTAGGATTCTATCCATTTTTTGTTGTGTGTGTGCATGTGTGTGTGTGTGCGTGTGTGCGTGCGTGTGTGTTCGTCAAGTCATATTGTTCCTCTGTTGTGTTGATGCAGAGCTATTGCCCAAAAACCATGCTTATATACAAACATCGAAATCTTTGCCATCTGAGATATGGACTTAACTCCAGGGGACAGTTTGGAGTGTGTGAGGGTGTGTGTGTTTGTGTGTGTGTGCACTACCAAGGAAATCTAAAATCAATCTCTTCCATTTCTCTGTTGTTCTTCAAGGATAGACTATCCTTAAGGGGCCAGTAATAAGTCTCAGGGCTGACTGTTATAGATAAACCCATTCTCCAACAGCCCTCCATCCCTTCCAACAGCACTCCACACATTCAAGTCATGTGGCTCCTCAAGCCAGCGTGTACAGCGCGACGACAAAATCTACATTTAGCAGACGCTCTTATCCAGAGCGACTTACAGTAAGTACAAGGGACATTCCCCCCGAGGCAAGTAGGGTGAAGTGCCTTGCCCGAGACACGACGTAATCTGGCACGGCGTGGAATCGATCCGGCAACCTTTTGATTACTAGCCCAACTCCCTCACCGCTCAGCCATCTGACTCCCCAATCTAGCAAATCTAGCAAACGTAGCCCACAGAAGTGTGTCAAAGTCCTGCGTCGGGTGCAAGTGTTGTGCAAGGACCCGCCGTTGTGACATACGTGTTGGGACGTTGAAAGTTTTGTGTGGAAGGAGAGATTTACATATGACTGCATGACCTTTATGAATATTTCGTGTTGTACAGAAAGGAATTACGCATGGCCGCACATAGTGTGTGCTGCATGTTCACCCAGACACTCGTACATGGGCACACTCACTTGCACACAAGAAGGGGCTTCTTGGACATGGAAGTATTGTCCAATCAGAATGAACTCTGCACACCCACCCCTACCGCTACCCCTACCCCCACCCCTATACCCACCCCTACCCCCACCCCCACCTGCCTTTTGACCAGTCAGGGTAAATAATTCAGTGTGCGTTTACAAACAGCGGACACCGTACTGAAGTGACTGGTCTCAACACCAAAGAGGTGCAGTGGTCCAGTGAGTGCTGACACTAGGCTTGAGAACAATTGCAGGTTGGAGTGTGTGTCCATTATAAATAATAGATGGAACACTGACCCCCCCCCCCCCCCCAACTACATTTTCAGAAAAAAGCGCAACCGAAAAACAACAGTATGTAGAGAGGCGACACCGTTCCCAGTAGTATTTTATTCTGTTGTGGTCGACTCATCTCCCCCCTCACCCCCCCCCCCCTGCTGGGGCTGTGGGGCTTGGTGTTTGCATCAGTGATGAGTAGCTGAACACTCAAGTTTTTGACCTATTTTAGATAGGACAGCCAGAGCAGTAGTGTAAGATTTTCCAGTAGACTGGTCCTTTTTAGTCCGTCAGGAAACACACAAGACCAAATGTTATACACAAACAAGGCAGTTAGCACAACGCATGATGATGTTCTGGACAAAAAAGAATTATGAAGATACATTTTACCGTCGTCTAAGCTTGTTTTCTACTGACTTGTGTACTTCATAATTCGTTTCAAATTTTTTACTTATACAGAGATGCCAGCTCCGCATAATTACACACCATAACATTAATTTATTTAAAAAAGATTATAACTGTGAAATCTCCTAATGACTAAGTTAGAAAAAGCTACTAACCCACAGAACATTTTTATTATTTCTCTCGTTGTTGACCCATGAGAGTTGACAAAGGATTTTTGTCAATTTTCTTATCTTGAATGAATAAACTGACAATCTGCAACGTCTGCAATAAAAATTTTAATAAAAAATGACAGATTGCCGTGGAGATTTTAAAGCAATCAAAGTTTATTAGGGAGCTCCCATAACAGGAGTTATGATGACTGAGATGCTCCAGGGAGCGTTCTTAAGACCTGGGTTTAATCTGGGAAGAGAGAGGAGCTATTGAAAGCAACATTAATAATGTGGTTATTAGACAAAAGCAGAAAGGTGTGTGTGTGTGTGATTTGTGTTGTATGTGTGTATGTATGTGCATCTAGTTGGTACCTGCGTCTGTGTGTGTGCATGTGTGGGATGTATTCCCATGCGTGTGTGTGTGTGATAAACCAGTGTGCTCAGTACCTCCTGAGTTGTATTAGTTTCCTATTGATTGCTAGTGCCTGTGATGCCTGTGCCTGTGATGCTGGTGCCTGTGATACTAGTGCCTGTGATACTAGTGCCTGTGATGCTGGTGCCTGTGATGCTGGTGCCTGTGATGCGAGTCCCTGTGATACTGGTGCCTGTGAAGTTGGCATCAAAGAACCCCCCTCCCCAGAGAGCCCTCTTCGGTACCCCCACTACCCCCAAACCCCCCCCAACCCCTACAGCTCCTGGCAGGTCGATCGCAGCCGATCCATCGGCCTTCCACCGGGGCACTCCTCCACTGCACACCCCTACTCCTCCCTCCTCCACAGAGCACCACACCCAGTGTCTTGATCAAATATTAAAGGCATAATCCATACTATTTCTACCCCATCAACAACAATACCAGGCTCCATGGTGTAAATAATGAGCGATGCGGGCAATCGATCGGCTCGTCTCCACAGACCATGAAAAGACACCCCCCGTAGCTTATTTCAAATCCCAACTTCACTCAAGTTACACGTTCAGTCTTTTGATCTGAGATTGGACCCCTTCATGACTACCATTTCTGCCTCTGATATTTAACCAAGTCTCATTTGATCTGTAGTTGGCACAACATAGAGCTCAAAAACGCACAGGCCGTTCAACAGATGAAGCCATCAGGCCGATTTTTCATGGGCAGTTTTGTTAGCCAATCAGACATGGCACCCAGCTCCATCAGGGACCAAGCGTCCTTGTGAAACGCTCGATGGAAAATGCACAATGGCATGACATGAGCACTGTGAATTGTTACACCTTGATATGAGCCCAATTAAGTCAGTCTGGAACGTAACAGGCTGTTTATTTAGCACATGAATCTAATGTCTCTCTCTCTCCCTTCCTCTCTTTTCTCCATTCCCCCCTCGCTCGCCTTTCGTTCGCATGCAGATGTGGTTTTGCAGTAGATGGGACTATTTTGCAGTGGGAAAAGAATTGTCAATTACATGGTTCACGCCATAGTTTCAAAGACTAAAGCCCAACTTATACTTAGGTCGCAGACACTTTTGAAAAGGTCGCTGACAGAAATTGTGTCACGGTCAACACTTTTAACCGTTGCTTGAAAGTGGCGCCGACCAGGAGAAATTTCTATCGGCGCCGATGTCGTCACAGTGTCGTGCAAGTGTGACTGGCTAGATAGACGGCACGCGCCATTGACTGCATTGTTTTGAATTTTCAGTGCTCAACAGCTGTTTCAGATGGAAGGAATAAAGGAGAGATTGGCAGAGCAAGTTAGAACATATCCACACCTTTATAATGCCTCTCAAAATTAGCTACAGCCATTTTCTCCGATCGATCACCTAGACTACAAAGCGTAAACAATGTAACCATAGCTATGTGTTTGCCAAAGTATAAATGCAGCAGCCTGAGCGACATTTTTTTTTTTTTGGGCAACCATTTCAAAAATGTCTGCGACCTAAGTATAAATTGGGCTGAAGCAGATCTGTTTATTAGGGATGACACTCACCAGACCCTGATTATGCGTTGCGTGTGAGTTTTTGTATCATTTGTCTTTATTCCGATTTATTTCCTAATGTTTCTACACGTGTCCATGCCCCTTGGTTTTCCGTTTTCAACCCACCTTTCCATAGAAACTGTCTATAGAACGACACAAAGGAATGCAGTCCATGCTTTCAGGGAGTTCTCAAAGAATATAGCAGGTTTGCCAAGTTTTCCTATTGGTGTGGGTGTGTGTTGTGTGTCTTCAGCAGTGGAGACTATGTGAGACCCCATCCTGCCTCCTACCCCAACACACAAGCCAGACACACACACACACACACACACACACACACACACCACTCTCTCTGTTTTTCCTCCCCGTGATCCCTGTGTGACCTCTCTTACTCGTCCATGCTCTCCACGGTGAGAGAGACTCTCTCACATCATCCCCACAGTGCTTTGCACGGTGTGCATTAGGAGTGTGTGTGCGTGCGTGCGTGTTTGTTTGTTCGATTGGCAGTGCACATTCCTTTCCCATGTGTTGCGTGAAGAGTTACAGATGGTTCTAGTACCAGCGAGGTTAGCCGTTGAGAGCTTGTGATCTTACTGCCGTCTTTGGTCTGAGTGCCCAAACAGACCCAGGCTGCATTACTGGCCACGGACGACAGGATGAGCGGTCAGAGAAAGGGAGAAGGGGAAAGAGAGGGATGTTGAAGGAGCCTTGGACAGTGTTTGACAAATACACTCAGAGAACAGGCACTAAGGGACTCTCACTTTATCTTCTAACGTGCCTAACACACACGCCTGTGGGTGGGTGCACACACACGTGCTGATGTTGGCTATTTCCTTACTCACACAGCACCTCGGTGCATTTGACTCACATCTGTCTCTCTCTGTGTCTCTCTCTGTCTCTCTGTGTCTCTCTCTCTGTCTCTCTCTCTGTGTCTCTCTCTGTCTCTCTGTGTCTCTCTCTCTGTCTCTCTCTGTCTCTCTCTCTGTCTCTCTCTCTGTCTCTCTCTCTGTCTCTCTCTGTCTCTCTCTCTCTGTGTCTCTCTCTCTCTCTGCTCGCTCTCTCTCTGTCTCTGTCTCTGTCTCTGTCTCTCTCTCTGTCTCTCTCTCGCACAGGGACACTCAAACTGGCGTAGACGTGTTCCTTTGCGAGGCTTCGACAGTACAGGCGACCTAATGGAATACTTACTCCTAGATTCCAGGGCACACTTCAATTTCACGAGAGTCAATTACTTTCGGAGTAATTGCAATCGCGACACTTCTTCATACTTAGCCTGACGTTGTCATACTCATAATTCTAGTCAGAATATGAGTCTGATAACTCCGTTGGGCTGTGAGTATAGGGCGTGTTTCAACCAAACTCGTAAAGCAAATGCCTCTTCGCTCAATTGGATAGACCTACAACCAATCAGAGCAACGTAATATGTTGTTTGTTGAAAACAAATTCAACCATAGCGCTCTTTGGTGACGTGGTTGATTACGTTACTGTTAATCATCTGTCCATCATCGTATAAAGCCCGCCCTAACAATTTCATTGGTCCGAACAGCTCCTGTTCGGGTATAGTTTTTCCGCAACCGAGCTACTCCAGACCCAACTTCCCGACCAATTTTTTTGGGGGGCGGGGCTAAGTTGGTCTGGCAGCCAGGCTACATCATACTGTGAATAGTATAATATTCAGAATGCCACTCAGAACCCGCCAGAAAAAGACGTCGGACTTGATATTGCGTGTTGTCTTGTGTGTCGTGGTTGTTGTGTGTTCTTGTTTCACGCTTCTCTTCGCTCTTCTCCTCAACCCGACCTGTCATGTGTTCAGTCTCGGCTCGACTCTGGAGGCTAGCACACGACCGGCATCGTGTCCGCCGTCGAATGTCCTTCTGCGGTGGAAATGTCAGCTGAAATGAGGGCCTGGACGAGGGCCGGTGTGGTCTCTGGGTGTTCTGATTGTGTGTGAGGCTCGCTGCCTTTTCCCTGCCCGCTCCTCATCTTGTATGTCCCCCAGGTGGCGGTGACATTTGCCGTGGGGTCGGAAGTTCACCTGAAGAGCACCAACGACTTCCGACAAATTGGCAAACCTTTCTTAATGGGCACCGTGGCGCTGGGTGAGATGCAACACGCGCCCACACTCCCCTTTGTTATCCTGCCTCCATCTGGTTCCTGGTCCCCTTCACACACAATACGTTGCTTTTCTAATGGCCTGTGGGGTGTGTGCTGTATCTGGAATGTGTGTGTGTGTGTTTGTGTGTCTGTCTCTGTCTGAGTATATGGACTAGCATGATATTGCCTGTGACGTCAGAGCTGTATGTTTGTTTACACTCCTGAGAGACCATTAACACGCTCTCTTCTATGACCTAGTCTACCTTTCAACAAGGACAGGTGTACTCTGAGAATCAGAGAGAGAGAGAGACGGTGAGGGGGGGGGGGGGAATCAAGAGGGGGAGAGATGGAGCGGGAGAGAAGGAGAGGAATCAAGTCGCAGAAGGAGGGGGGAGACAGAGAGGTGGAGGTGGGGAGAGACTCGTTTCCAGGCAGCAGTACTCCTCCGCCACTTTCGGCAGCAAAGCTGTTAGCTTACCAGGGCTTTGTACAGCATCCCACAGGCCTGTGCTAAGAGCCCGCGCTTTTAATGGTCTGGGGCTTTCACAGAGCCACAGGCCAATCACACACGCACTCACTCACACACACACTCACACACTCACTCACACACTCACGCACGCACACACGCACTCACACACTCACACACACACACACTCACACACGCACTCACACACTCACTCACACACTCACTCACACACGCACCATATATTTACGTATGTGTCAGCACATGTCAAAACAGAATAAAAAGGGAGAGGAGAGGATGACAAAAGCTGGCAGGAGATGGAAAGAATAAACAATATATAGATCAACTGCATATACATTACCTGTGGTAAGTTTAGAAACACCTAGTCTGTCATTTTTTGAGACACATGCATGTTTCTATTCTTTATATGCAACAAACTAGGTCATTTTTAATGGTATGAAGATTTTATTTGGACCAAAATGTACAGATATTGGTACAAAAAGCTAAATTTTCAACAAACTGTCACCTTATTTGGAGAACATGCCAACTCATATAGATGTTCATGCCCGACAGACCGTGATTGAGTGAAAGATTGATTTAGTGATTGAGTAATTGAATGATTTGAATTCATGAATGAAAACATTTAATAAAAACAGGTGTCGCATGTGTCTTCAAAAATGATAAAAGGCTTCTGACAGGCACTGTACAGTATATATCGATAGATATGGTTGCTACAAGAGATAGATATTGTAGTTAGATACTGTAGATAAGTAAATTACAGAGATACTACAGATAGGTGGAGTTGTTATAGAGAGATGCTGTAGATATATACTGTATATATATATATATATATATATATATATATATATATATATATATATATATATATATATATATATATATATATATATATATATATATATATATAAATACCTACAGTATATATCTACAGAAAGATACCATAGATAGATGTACTGTAAATAGATGATGATGCTGATGCTAGCAGTACAGCCAGGTGTTTGTTCATGCCTGGTTCTGTCGGGGGGCTGGGTGGAGGTTTAGAGCGACCACCTCCTGGGGCTTTTCCTCTGTGGAGCTAATGTGTACACTGCTAATAGGGTAGGCCCCCCAGGGCCCCTAGTGGTGATGACAAACCTCCATACCTTCCTCTGCCAGCCATCTGGTGCTGGGGAGACTGGGAGGGTTGGTCCCTCGTTCCTCTCTCTCTCTCTCTCTCTCTCTCTCTCTCTCTCTCTCTCGCTCTCGCTCTCGCTCTCGCTCTCGCTCTCGCTCTCGCTCTCGCTCTCTCTCTCTTGCTCTCTCTCTCTTGCTCTCTCTCTCTTGCTCTCTCTCTCTTGCTCTCTCTCTCTCTTCTCTCCTTGCTCTCTTCCTCCACTTCTCTCTCTCGCACGCTCGCTCCTTTTGCTACTCTCTCGCCCCCACTCCATCTCCTCCTATCTCCCTTCAGTTTCATCCGTCTCCCCCCTTCTTTCTGTTCTCTACTTCCTGTCCCTGTCTCCTTTCTCTCCTCCTTGCTCCCCCTCTCTCTCTGGCTTCTCCTCCTTTCTCTTGTTTCCCGATGTTGCTCGTCTGAGAAAACACTGTAAGCTGTGTCAGCACATTCCAGATTCAATATGACTTCTGTCCTTGTTGTGCTTGAAACTGAAATATAGAGAGAACAAGCACTAATTCGCAGCCAGCGGGAGGTACGTAGGGAGGGAGAGAGAGAGATATATTGATTTAATACCAGTAAACGACATCAGGAAACAAATCAGGACAATACAGAATAACACCCTCACAAAGATCATCTCAGTGAATCAACAGTACATGCAATTCTGTCATTAGAGTGTGTGTGTGTTGTGTGTGTGTGTCTCATGTTCCTCATCCTGGTTCTCTGTCCTTGCAGGAGGCATCGTCAACGTCATGCCCCTCCTCTTCTCCCAGATATCCCACAACAGGACTCAGGTAAAAGCCTCAGGGTGAACTTGATTCGATTCACCCCAGTTCGACAAAGCTAACGGTACAACCGCGAGCATGCTGTGTTAAGGATGGGGAGGGCAAAGCTCAGTGGTTGGAGCATGGTCACTGAATGCCGCTTTCCATAAATGTCTGCTCAATGTAAACGGCGTTGAAAGGAGATCCAATTGCGCCACCATGTTGGGTCGTAGCCATCTCAGAGGGGGGTTGACTGTGTCTCTTCTCTCTCCCGGCTCCAGATCCTGTGGTTCAGGAGGGCCGTGCTGGCGGGCCTGGCAACCTGCACTCTGCTCAACGTGCTGTGGTGAGTGTCTGTGTGCGGAACCTTAAGGCCTGGCCCGAAATGCATGGCATGCCAAACACCACGACAATCGCAACAACAACAGCGGCGGCGGCGGCGGCGACCGTGGGGCAGCCGTGGCACAAACTGTGGCAGCATTTAGTGACGTAGATGTAAATGTATCACAGAGACGAGGTCCAGACCAGCACTCCTGTCCAAGAACTTATGATCTCCACTGAGACTGTCCCTGGGACAGATCTCCCCCCCTCCCCATCCCTCTGCCCGTCCCATCTTCATCCCACTCCTCGCCCATGCCAACGTCCATTGTCCATCCTCCTGCCATCCTTCTATCTCTCCCTTTGTCTGTTTGTCTCTCTCCCTGTCTCTCTCTCTCCCTGTCTCTCTCTCCCTGTCTCTCTCCCTCCCTGTCTCTCTCTCTCCCAGTCTCTCTCTCTCTCTCCCAGTCTCTCTCTCTCTCCCTGTCTCTCTCTCCCTGTCTCTCTCTCCCTGTCTCTCTCTCTCCCTGTCTCTCTCTCCCTCTGTCCCTCTCTCCCCTGTCTCTCTCTCTCTTTCCTGTCTGTCTCTCTCTCCCTGTCTCTCTCTCTCCCTGTCTCTCTCTCTCTCTCCCTGTCTCTCTCTCTCTTTCTCAGTCTCTCTCTCTCTTTCCCAGTCTCTCTCTCTCTCTCCCTGTCTCTCTCTCGTCTCTCTCTCTCTCCCAGTCTCTCTCTCTCTCTCTCTCCCAGTCTCTCTCTCTCTCTCCCTGTCTCTCTCTCCTCTGTCTCTCCCTGTCTCTCTCTCTCTCCCTGTCTCTCTCTCTCTCCCTGTCTCTCTCTCCCTGTCTCTCTCTCCCTGTCTCTCTCCTCTCGTCTCTCTCCTCTCGTCTCTCTCTCTCTCCCTGTCTCTCTCTCTCTCTCTCTCTCTCGTCTCTCTCTCTCTCCCTGTCTCTCTCTCTCTCCCTGTCTCTCTCTCTCCTCTGTCTTTCTCCTGTCTCTCTCTCTCCTGTCTCTCTCTCTCCCTGTCTCTCTCTCTCCCTGTCTCTCTCTCTCTCTCTCCCTGTCTCTCTCTCCCTTATCTCTCTCTCTCTCTCTCCCTGTCTCTCTCTCTCTCTCTCTCTCTCTCTCGTCTCTCTCTCTCTCTCTCTCTCTCTACCTGTCTCTCTCTGTCTCTCTCTCCTTCTCGTCCCTCTCTCCTTCTCTGAAGGCCTGCGTTGTATCTAATCAAGTGTGAAGAACCCTATTGAGTTTGCAATCAGGGCTTTGTTCCTCCGGAGAGTGAAAGCAATTATGTTGAAGCAGATGAAACTACCAGGAGTTTGATTCAGGAGATGAAATATCCCAGCAGGCACTGGGGGACCGTGTGCTCAACCCTGGTTGGCCACTGGTAAATGAAACCGCACCCTGATTGGCGGGCATGAGACGAGATAGTCACCAGTAAAAGCATGGCGCTTAGATGAGTTTGTCAGGTTGTCGCACACATACTGAAGCAGAGAAAACATTTTATTTTATTTTTCTAAAGAAGAGAATGTTAAATGAAGACAGTGGGGAAAATGCGGTATGGTTTATTGTCTGCTTATTTGTCGTAAAGTAAAAAACGTCCTCCCCAAAGTGTCCATCATGTAGTTTTATTCCTGCGCCGGTGGCCATATTTCACAGCGTATGATAATGGTTGGGTCAGCACTCTTTTCCTCTCCACACTTCCTGCCTCCTCAGGCCTTTCTTTGATTTGCTACGTCCCCCCCCCGTCTCCCCCCCCCGTCCGCCCCCCCCTGTCCTCCCCCCCACTGTTTGTTTGTTGAAGCGGCGTGACGGTGATGACCGTCTTTATTTAGACGCGCTTCCCCCGGTGTCCATTTGTATCCCCTGGAGATCTTAAAAACTCTGTGTCGTCTTTGTGCAACAGCTTTGCCACCGTGAAGTTCTTCTCTCCGTCTCCGCCCGGCAACGCTCACTTCCTGTCTCTGTCGCGGGCGTAATGGCTTCTCTGACGCCTCCATCTGTGTACGGCAAATTGACTGCATCTGGTCTTTTGGTGACAAAGGGAAGTTAATGATGCTTTCCTTCTTTCTCCCACACACGCCACACACACACACAGACAACCCGTAAACACACACACACACGAGACACACAAACTCATACACATGTCGATTCTTTACACACACTCACACCATGATTCTCCACACACACACACACACACACACAACCCATATACACACACAAACTCAGACAGACAAGATTATTTTCTACACGCACACTATTTCTCACAAACACACACTGGCAATGAAATAACACCTGATCATGGCGAATGTGCAGAAGGATGCTGATGTGAGCCAGACAGACGTGGTGTGTGTGTGTGTGTGTGTGTGTGTGTAGTTGGGCAGTGTGCTATGAGTGGCAGAGGGAAATCGACTCAGACAGGCTGCTTCGCTCCTGGTATAAACACCAGACTCCGGATTGGCACCGAATCAAAGTCGACACACAAGCGGCGCCCCCGACGTCCTGATGTTCCGAGCGTGGCGCCAGCCCCGTCGCTGAGTCCGCCTCGCTCACACAGGCTCAAGCCGTACAGACGGCAGCCAATCAGCAGCACCCCACCGCTCGTGTTTAGGTCTGCATCCTGGGCTACCGTGGAGTGTGATTATCCGCAGCGTTGAAGGGAAGTAACTGACCGGTTTGAGAGGGGGTTGGGGGGATGCTTCTGTAGGTGAAAGCTAAGCTGCAATGCTAACACACGCTTAGGATGATCTTACATTTAGTCATTTAGCAGACTCTCTTATCCAGATCGACTTACAGTAAGTACAGGGACATTCCCCCGAGGCAAGTAGGGTGAAGTGCCTTGCCCAAGGACACAACATCATTTGACACGGTCGGGAATCGATCCAGCAACCTTCTGATTGCTAGCCCGATTCCCTAACCGCTCAGCCACCTGACCCCTGAACTTGGGTGATGATTCATGCCATGCACCTAGACACAGGTTGTACCAGACACACCATAGCTAAATTCTAAAACAGCAAACTCAATTCTTGAAATCGCTCTCCCCAAGGCCACGGTGACTCGTTCCCTGTTCACAGTTCTCTCCTGCCTAACTTGACGTCTTCGGAAGCAATTTCCTCTCCGTCCATTTTTCAGGTCGTAATTTTGATGTATAATTATCGTCCCGTACATAACTCTACAGTTCTGCCCTCCAGAGTGCGCAGAGGAACAGAGGAATAAAAAAAGAAATGGTCTGATGTTGGGCTTGCTCAAGTATAGCCTCAACAAATGAACAAATAAATCTGTACTATTTGTGTGTGTGTGTGTCATGTCCACAGTTCTCTCATTGCTCAAGACTCAGTTGTTCCAAAACATGTTCTTAAACCAACTCATGAAATCAGGGACCTAGGAAGGACCCCGGTAATCTGAGCTAGCAAGCACTAGTTAACTTTCCGTGTTGAAGGAAAATACTTTTATCTGTCCCCCTGTTCCTCGGCTGCCTTTGATACAGGTAGATCAATGAAGGGATGGGATTCTTGCCCCCGAGGCCCCCTCTCAGAGCTTAGCTTCATCGCCGCTGCGATTATGTAGCTCCTTTGTCATCCACCAGCTAACGCGGTAGCTATTTAGCGCAGCCCCCACTCAGACAAATGTTGTGGCGGCTACGCTACCATATCCCCGGCGGTGCCCCCCTGTGAAAACAAGGCTTGGACCCCCTTGTGGCCCGACCTAAATGAAGAGTCTGGAATCATTATTATTACAGTATTATTACGTACTACTGTTTTTGCGATCACATTCTTTTCCAATGGAACTGGCCCCTCTCAGAGTATAGCTGGCCCCAGCTTGGCCTCCCCAGTTGAAATGATTTAGAACCTCCACTGCACACACACACACACACACACACACACACACACACACACGTACTCTTGCTCTCTCATAGAACCAGATTAATTTGCAGACATACAACAGACTACGCTAACAATAGGCCACACACCTCTCCTGCAAAGGCACCGCTGGGCTGCAATCAGAGGAAAACATAGCTGCCCTGGGGTCATTAGTTAATGGAAGCAGGGAACAGTAATGGCCAGATGCTGGCTAGCTTGCCCCTCTCTCGTTCACAAGTCGTATGTGTGTGTGTGTGCGACGTGGGCTAGCTTTGCAGCACGGAGCGGAAAAACATCAGAAGGGAGCATCGTGGCGTTGTCGTAGGAGCTGCAGAACCCCTCGCTCGGTGACTCAGCAGTCGAAGCGTGGATTGACTTGACTCTGTAGAAGCTTCCGTTCTTCCTCTGTGGTGGCGACGTGCCCTGGTGTGCAGGCCACAGTGGGATGCACTGACGAAGCTGTCGGGAACACGGGGTCGTCTTGCGGCTGGCTCGACGTTGGCGCGCGAGGTTCCTCCTGTCAGGAACGTTACATGTGACACGTCTTGATGTAGGTTTAACGGGAAACGAGCGTGAACATGGATCAGCCGTCTGTTCCTCTGGGCTCCTCACATATGCTGCGTTTGGACTTCTTGGCAGACAGTTGTTTTTGGTGTCTTATCTTTTCCTTGTCCATTCTCTCTCTCTCTCTCTCTGTCTGTCTGTCTGTCTCTCTCTCTCTGTCTCTGCCCCAGGTGCTGGGCAGTGCTGGAGATAGTCCCCCAGACGTCAGTCAGAAGAAGCTCCGTGATGGAAACCGTGACGAACATGAGCGCAATCCTCTCCAGGCTTGATCCTGGGCAGTCTGCCCTCCTCTTCTCCAACATCTCTCTTGAGGAGTGAGTAATCCTCTGTTCTCCTCCTGTTTCCTGTTGCTGTACAGACGTCCACTTTGGTATACTCTCTCCCTGTCCATTTGTGGCCTGGTTAAAATAGACCTGTGTTCAGGACACAGGTACCACGTGAATCACAGATAAAACATGATCTAATGAGACCTTTTAGAACAAGGAAGGAAGTCCTTGAACAGATTCCATGAATTTCCTCTGTCTCGCTCTCTGGGTCTTTTCTCTCTCTTTCTCTACACAGTATTGTGAAAAAGTCTTAGGCACAATTAATAAGTAAAGATGAAATGCTTTAAGAAATAATGAAATAAAAAGACAAAACAAAACCTTTTACCAAAATTGCACTTATATAATGCCACACAAATTCAGAAGGAGAAATAAATACAATATTCATGTGAAAAAATCTTGTTTGCACAAGACTACTGCACAGTACTCTATGTACATATATATATAGATATATATATGTGTGTGTGTGTGTGTATATCTTACGATTAATTCTTCAGTTGATGGTTTTCTTGTCTCTCCATCTCTTTCTCCATCTTTCTGGTTTGGTCTGGCCATGGCCGCGACTGGCTGTCAGACAATGACTCGCGAGCAGTCAGGAAACCAGTCATGAAACGGTCTTCACCAACCTGCCTGGCTTGCTTGGAGGCACGAGGTAGTGGGCTAACCATCGATATACACTCTGTACAGTATTCAAATGGCCTCTGCTGAATTATCTGGTTTAGCTCCCAAAATGAGCTTCCAAAAACAGCCACCCCTATTTCTATCCCTACGATACAATGATGTCGCCGTTTTGTTTTTTAGAACGCTGATGGATCTCGTTTTGGTAATCTGACATGGATTTGATTACATTTTCCTCTTACCGTCGTCGTTCGCCTAGGAGAAGAGGATTTCAAGCCCTCCAAATGGCTCCAAACGATAGCGACAGGTGTCATCTGTTTCTCGGGGGCGTTCATCGGGGGTTTCCCATAGAGCAACACTGCCCCCTAGAGGCACCTGGCTGCCAGTCCAGAATGGGAGACGAGACGGGAAGCTCTCGTCACACCCCCAGTCTGTGAAGATGGGCGGAATTCATAATCACACCAGAGGACTCATCAGTCATTAGTGCTTATATTTACCATCTCCCCTTTCAGCTGGTGTGTGTGTGTGTGTGTGTACTATTTCGCATTTACTGTAGGTAGATACAGTAGATGGAAACGTTAAATACATCTTTGGTTGTATTTGTGTTGTCGTATTTGTGTGTGTGCGTGTGTTTGTGTATATATGTGGTTAAGGCTGTATGTGTGGGAATGCATTATGATGCGGTAGATATAAGCAGTGATCCTTATACAGATTATAATTGTCCTTGAGTTTTCACTGCCATTATAAAACATCCAGCTGTGCTCGGCGCACAAAAAAACAGCATAGCATTTTATTGTGTGTGTGTTTACTGCATGCTGTATGGTTGGAGTGGACTCGTTAAATCTGGTTCTGTTGACAGGTTTGTTGGGTGTGTGCGTGTGCGTGTGTGTGTGTGAGTGTGTGTGTGTGTGTGTGGCTATCACATGTTTGTTGTGATAACTCAGCCAGCGGTTGGACCAGACCTCCAACACCGCCTCCCTGGCCCCGCCTCCCTGGCCCCGCCTCCTGGCCCCGCCTCCTGGCCCCGCCTCCTGGCCCCGCCTCCTGGCCCCGCCTCCTTGGCCCGGCCTCCATGGCTCTCACAGTCTGTCTGCGTCTGAGGGATATTAATAAGGGGGGGGGTTCCTATCGGCCCGCAGAGGAGGGAATGTTTAGCAGGATTTACTTACCTTTTCAAAGGGATTTGAGAGGATTACATCCAGCATCTAGGGCCAAATAGTTTCTCTGTGTTCCAAGGTCATGGAGTTACTGGTGTAAACTATTAGTGCAGTAGCTTAGGAAGCTCTACAGACTGCGGCTGGGGGATATAGAAGTTAGTGAGTGTGTGACTGTTTGCCTGCAAATGTGTGTGTGTGTGGTTGGGGGGGGTGTAGGTAGGTGTGTGTGTGTGTGTGTGTGTGTGTGTCCTCGTGCAGTACCCAGTGGTTTTCACACCCATTATGGAACACGGCACTTATCCAGCAGCCCTTGAACACTGATTGTTCCTGTCAGCAAAGTGCTGTCACATTTGCGTATTTGCTTAGACCACAGAAATTTGTCAAAGACTCCCAGGGACAAAAAAAAACAAAAAAAACCCAGAGGGGTGCACTGAGGTGAGGGGGTGTGGAGTGGAGGGGGTGCCTCAACTGAAACATGTGAAGCATTATGTCCCACACACAATGCCTCACACAGCCCGGAACGATGGAGAGAGTGAAAGAAAGAGAGAAGAAGAAAGGGGGGAAGAAAGGGTTATAGGGTTATAAAGAGAAAGGGAAACACACACTCCCTCAGATAAATCATTCGTGTCGGGGCGAAAGTCATAGTCCTAGGAAGTCCCAGGCATTGTTGATGTCCTCAGCAACACATGTGTGAGTCAGGTGGCTGAGCGGTGAGGGCTAGTAATCAGAAGGTTGCCGGATCGATTCCCCGCCGTGCCAAATTACGTTGCGTCCTTGGGCAAGGCACTTGCCTAGGCGTACTTGCCTCAGGGGGAATGTCCCTGTACTTAATGTAAGTCGCTCTGGATAAGAGCATCTGATAAATGACTAAATGTAAATGTAAAATGTAAATGTGTTTCTAAGCTGTCTCTCAGTGATGCTAAAGACTATGGCTAAAGGAGGAGGTATCTTCCCTCCTGGCCTTGGTACAGCTTTATGTATCTGTCACATATACAGGTGGCTAAAATAGTTTGTTGGAAAAAGCCCCGATCGAATGTTTATGGCCATTCTAGACAATTTCCCAGTGTCCGCTTACTGAAACCTAAAAAATATTTTTCTATAGAACGTCATGTTTCACGCCATTGAACATTATGGAAAAAATGGTCTCCTGTCCACTTTTCTCAAACAAGCTAAATTTACATAAGGAGACAGAAATGCTAGCACAGCAAAGGCACAGCCGAGGAAAAATGAGGCCAATTGCAGTTAAAAACACAAGACTTCTCTCCCCTACCGCATAGTGTTCCTCATATGATATTCACTGCAGTCACTGTAGATACAACGGCACTGTTTTCAGCTTCATATTTCTAATGCAAAGCCCTGGTAGATTACAAGCTGGCCTGCAACAGTACCAGCTAGCCAGGCTACATACTGATGCTAACGCTACTCCACATGGAGAGGAATCCCTGGAGAAATGTTCGATTGAACAACCAGGGAGAACAGATTTGAATATCGAAGACACAGAGGGGGAATAGCCAGCAGCAAGCCTTTGTGAAAGCGAGCTGCAAGTTAAAGTGAGCGGGCTACCACGCTGGTCTCAGTGACTCTCGCCGTGCGTTGATGGACTTTGAGATATAGACCACCCCTGTCCATCAAACGCACAGCTCTTTCTATATCACCGGAGCGTTTTAATGATGTTTTATCCAGGTTCTTGCGTTTCTGTGAGCCCCGTAGGAGTGAGACCGCCCAGCCCCTTCAATTAGAGCCTGCTAAACTTTCTTTTTAATGAATTCATCATCAAGAATGATTCTATTAAACGTTCTTTCCGCTCCACAGTTTTTCCATTTGTTCAGGAATGTCATTGATCTCCTTAGAGATCTTCTGAGCAATCTAGAGGAGAGGTACAGTATCTCTGGGACACACATACACACACACATCCTTCACATGGGCTTTTGATACAAGCTAGCATTTCATGAAGTGGTCTCTTTTTTTGGTCATGCTTGGTTCCCAGGTGTATATGGTTAATCATTAACGCCACTGGGATGCTAATGTGCTCACCACACAAGAGTACCAGGCACACCTTGGGAGCCTCTCGCTTAGATTCTCTCTCTCACCTTCTCTCTCTTTTACTCTCTCTTTCTCTGTCTTTTTTCTTTCGTTCTTCCTTTCTGCTTTTTTTTCCTTTCCCTCTGTCAATCCCTGTCTTTCTTTCTCTCTCAGACACGCAGACGTGCACACGCACACACGGGCACGGTCACAGCTGCTCATCACGATGCACTTCTGTGTCTTTGCTCTCTCGTGACACGTGGCGGCTTCGCGACACCTGTCACGCATCCCCTCGTTTGTGTGCTTGTCTGTGCGCACGTTGGCATTTGTACTAACCAGAGTGTCTGTCTCAGTAGAGAACGTGAGCCTGCAGTGTCGCAGAAAGGGTTCTAGAATGACCATTTTAAGGTTTGTTATTGTATTTATGGAGGGAAATTACTTGTCTAACCTCTTCCTAAGACAAACGACACCTGGTTTATCTTAACAGAGTAGAATTGTGTGTCCTCCTGGTTGTGGTATGGGTGGAAGACTTTAGATAATGTTCTGTCATTTCATCGTTTTGATGTGCTCGTTTAGACAGCATGTAGGTTTTATAACATCTCTTAATATCTGTTCCTCACAGGTCGGAGAAAGCAGGGGAAATCGCTACAATACCTCTCACAAAGGTAGGACTTGTTATCTAGTTTACCTTCATTTGTCAGTGACAAAACATTTGTGATATATGATGTTACTACAGGTGTGTTGAAGCTTAATCTTACACGATCCACAGCTGTCAAGTTTTGGGGCAAAAACCAAGCCACTTAATGCACCGTAACTTTAAACACATGCAGTTCAGTATCAATATCCCAGCAATGTCCCAGCAGAGCTGAAAAGGATTGGAGCCTGGATTGGGGGTCCATACTGGTGTAATTGCAGTGCCAGATCTCCATGTCGTGTATTCTGTCATTCCCAAAAGCGGCACTGTTGACACAGTGTTGGTTTGTGTGAGCGGAGGCAGAGCTGACTCTGTTAGAGGCAGACGCTTCCCAGCACCGTCTCCTCCCTCCCAGGAAATGGTTTCCTCAGCATCACGAAAGTTGGAGAAAGAGCAGAGAGAGAGAGAGAGAGAGAGAGAGGGAGCGAGCGAGCGAGAGAGAGAGAGAGAGAGAGAGAGAGAGAGAGAGAGAGAGAGAGAGAGAGAGAGAGAGAGAGGGAGAGAGGGAGAGAGGGAGAGAGGGAGAGAGGGAGGGAGGGAGGGAGGGGGAGACACACACAGAGAGAGAGACAGAGAGAGAGACACAGACAGAGAGAGAGACAGAGAGAGAGACACAGACAGAGAGAGAGACAGAGAGAGCCAGAGAGAGAGAGAGAGAGAGAGAGAGAGAGAGAGAGACAGAGAGAGCCAGACAGAGAGAGAGACACAGAGACAGACAGAGAGAGAGAGAGACAGACAGAGAGAGAGAGAGACAGAGAGAGAGGGAGAAAGAGAAAGAAACCAGGAAAAGGAGAGAGCGAGAGAGCCAAAGAGTTGTGAATCACACATTAATTATGCAGCAACTGAAGCTTATGCTTTAATTTGGCTCAGTTTAGGGCTTAGCCACGGAATTGAACCCAGAGGTCCAGACTCATCCCCTTGTAAATCGTCCGTGTGTTAGCACCCGCCCGGTGAGCATGCCCAGAGGCTGCGATTACATCGATTCCGAACTCAGGAGAGCTGTCAAGTAGAGCTACAATGTAGGAAGTTTCGCGGCGAGGCGCTTTAGTGTGAACAAACAGCGTGTTCTTGATAGTGTCTTTGTGCGTCATTTAGAGGTTTGTGATCATATCAAACCAAATGCATCATACTGGCTGTTATCGCTCGCTCTCTCTCCTTCTCTCCCTCCCTCTCTCTCTTTCTGGCTTCTGCAAACAACATCAGCAACTAGAATAACCAGAGGACAGACTTCCAGAGACAAGCTGACACACAGATCTGGAGTTTGGGAGAGAGAAATGAAGAAATGAATTATTCAACATTCTCAGGGTTGTTTTCTAAACCCCCTCCCCCCCCCCCCCCCACCCCCACACAACCCGTCAAATATTCTGTCGCATAATACTTAACATTCCTTTGCTGTCTTCTGCGAGAGAGTTACAAAGAAAAAGGGGGGAGAGGGAGGGAGGGAGGGGGGAGGGGGGAGAGAGAGAGAATGGTTCAGCTCCCTTGAACGAACTGTTTGGTAAACAAGGGTTTTGATCCAGTCAAGCACATTACAGTGCGTGGAGATGCCGTTCTCGCAAAAAACACACACTCACACACTCCACCCTAATGTTGATGAGGTTTCATTGACATTTGCTGGCGCTAGTTCTGGTCCCTGTGGTGTGTCTGTGTGTGTGTGTGTGGGGGGGGGGGGGGGCGGGGGTCCAGATCCTTATACCCTAATCAAGTCTTCTGTCAGTCAGCTGTGTCTGGAGGAGGCAGTCTCCTGGGTACTAACGTGTCTTCTCTCATCCGTCAGCACGCTGACCTTTCTACCTACCAACTACAGCTGAGAAGTCAAGCAGCCAGCCAGTTAGTCAGCCAGTCAGCCAGTCAGTTAGTCAGTCTGCCTGTTAGTCAGTCAGTCGGTCAGCCAGCCAGTTGTTCAGTCAGTTAGTCAGACGGCCAATCCGTGTGTTGGTTGACATCTGTGTGTTGCTGTGGGCACCAGCCCATTAAGGTGTGTGTGTGTGTGTGTGTGTGTGTAGGGCAGGGTTAGTTGGGTTAAAACAGCATTGACACTTGTGCTCAGAGATTCCTTTGACTGGGCTGCTGCAGGAGGGAGAGTGGGCCGGAATGCATAATGAATGTCCTCTAACCCAGTGTCTGTGTTCTGCTAGCAGACCTCCCTTCTCAGCATTCCCCCTCTGCCTCGCAAGCCCACAGGCCTGGGCAGCAGGTCACACTGTGTGTGTCTGTCTGTGTGTGTGTGTGTGTGTGTGTCGGGGTGTGCGCGTGTATTTGTTTGCGTAAAGGGCCGGAGGAAGTGGGACAATAGCATCATCATACAGGGTCCGTGCCTGTGTTTACGAGGCTCTCTGAAGGGGTTCCGTTTGTGTACGAAAGTACTGTGTGTGTGTGTGTGTGTGTGTCCATGTGCTGGTTGCAGAATGTCGGTATGTTTGCACGCGCGTGCATGTGTGTGTGTGAGAGAGAGGGTAAACCTTACACACAACCCCAACGTGTACGCGAGCCGTCGACTGAGCAGTGTGATCGACAGGTGTAGGTCAGGGCCTGGGGGGGGGGGGGGAGAAAGGATGCCTTCCTACATGTCCCCTCACCCCCCCCCCCCACTAACCTGAGTAGACAGCCTGCATTACATTCCGCTCTCAGTCTTACCTCTGACACGTTGAACTCCACAACGGTGGCGCCCCGTGTCATACTACTGGCTGGGTGACAGCATCTCGGAGGAAGCAGTCAAAGAAACGCTGCTCTCTGGCGTCTCTGCGGCGCACGCCCCCACACAGAGGATGTCTGCGTGGGCGAATGACGAGTCACGAGCCCCCAGAGGGACCTCCCCCTGTCATATCTCTCTCTCTCTCGCAGAGGGGATGCCGCGTTGGGGCTGGGGAACATTGATTGGCTATTATCCACGATGGGCGACCAACCAGGTTAGGGCCTTTCCTCCGTTAAATAATTACACCAATTTAACCTTGTTTGGTAATGGAACAGTACAGAAGTAACATTACCACACACAGGCCTGCGTGCGTGTGTGTGTGTGTGTGTGTGCAGCCAGGCAGAACAAGGACAGATAATGGGGCTACGATGGCAATCCGCCAGTCCAATGTGACTGGGATATATATTTTGACACAATTACGCAGGAAGTGGTTCGACACGTCGGCATGGATTTCCTGCTGTGTTAACGAAAACATGCTGTAATTACTTTACCTAGGGGTCTGGCATACAACGAAATGACTGTAATGGCTGGGTTGTCAGCGATCGCCGCCCAGCTGAAACAGTTATCATCTCATTGGTTTGGCTGAAAGGGTCACCGCCAATTGAGAGGGTCCGGTGATTAGAGCAAATGAAAAATCAAGTGTATTGAAATAGCTGAATCATTACTGCGGCTTCGTAGAGGTGACGAGAGCACTTGAATACGTGACGTGTTGTTTTTTGGCGATGGGTGCGGCGATTCTTGATCTCCACCATCAGGTTCAGACGGAATAATACGCGGCTTCCACTAAACGGGACTTTATCCGTAGCGAGGGAGTTCAATTAGTGTTTTGCTCCTCCCCTCAGTAATATTAGAGAGTATTAAAAGCCTGTCTGCGCTGAAGTGTCTTCATCGAGGCTCCCTAAGCTCATCATTAGTAAACACGTCCAGCCCTCGTGTTACCGAGTCTGTGGTCGTCTCACCGATTTCACCGCTTCTCCAGGACTCGCTTCTAAAGCTGAATATCCGTATCGGTAATCAGGGCGCGTTCCCCTTCACTTTCAACTCCGGAGAGTTGGGCCGGCGTGCTGGGAGGGGAGGGGGAAGGGGGACTTTGAAGTCCTCAGCTGGTATGGGCCTGAACTCTGGCTCTCCCCCAGCGACGCCGCTGCCCACGACGTCCCCGAAGAGAGCGGAGGTTTTGTGTCTCGTCGGCACGTCCGGGGCCCAGTCAGAGTACCTCACCGCAGGGTAGAGCAACGAGCGAATGACCCCCTTCCCTAGTAAACACATCAGCAGCCGTGGCCCCACCACAAAGGGTCTGATTGAGCCAGATCACCCACTGCTTTTCTATCAACAAGACCTGGCGTTGATCAGAGAGGCAGAGAGCGCTGCAATGCCTTGAGCTGGGTCTAATTATGGATGACTGACTGTTTGATGCTGTTGACTTACGCCGGGGAAATAACGTAAATTAACGTGTTGGAGTAGCTTAATAAGATTTACCCAGAAAGCAGTGGGGTGCTGCCAGGGATGAGGGAGGGTGGGGATGGGGGGGGGGGGGGGGTTGCTGAGAGGGGGCGGAGCAGTGAGAGTCTGCTAACTCTGGGGGGGATGGGATGTCAGGGATGATGCGACTACATGTGGATGTCGCTCAGGATCAGCTGGAAGGCTGGTTTAGTTCTGAGTTTGGAACAACACCTTATGCGGCCGTTGGAACTTATTTCAGAAGACGGACAACGTGTTTCTGAAACGTGTCAGCTTTTCACACTGGCTTTTTGTACATCCGTAGCACCTGTCATAAAGCAGGAATGCCCACTTATGCAAGGACAATATTCGTTCAACAAAACCATTAAACACACTGTTCTCGGCGGCAGTTTTCTTCTTCTTTTCTTTAATTCCCCGACTTCGACAAAGACTCTTTTCACGAGGCCTACTCAGGTTTACCCAATGTCAGTTAGTGTGTCAGGGAGATAGGTGAGATAGCGGCTCTTTGTGGGAGCATGCTGAAAGGCAGATTGACAGGCACACTGCTCCCTGAGAGCTCTCTCTGAGACAGACCCTATGAAGAGTTCTTTTGAGGACTTGACATCGACGCAGCTCCATCAATTATTAAGAGAAGCAGGTCTGCAGCTCTTTTCATAGCAGGAAAGGCCTAATGCAGTCTGTCTTTCCACTATTGTCGGCTACCTTGGAAACCGCTGTGTTCAACCATTAGCTGTGCTATAAGGGCAAGCAATGCTAACTGAGATGATAAATTAAGGTGATGGGTTCAATAATAAAAATAGAAATGGAGGAAATATGAGTTTGGTTATTCTGAGAAAACAGACAAACCTCTCTTCTGCTACGTAAAATGATTAGATCCGGTGCAGGATGGAGGTTGTAAACGTGCTTTGCAGGACGACCAGCGAACCGTGTTTAAGACCAATATTTTTTCTAACCCTTACCAGGAAAGCATAACCCTAACCTCTGACAATAATGTTCTCTGGTGGAAAACATCACACTAGGGGGATGTAAATTGTAGATATATGTATGCAATAATCTGGCACGTATGTGATGTAAAAGTGCAGGGGTCGTATGTCACGGGTAGAGAAAGGCAGCAAATGGAGCTGTCAAATGCCTCAGATGTCTTAGATTCGACCCACCCTGATTGGCCTGATAATCAATACATATTATTTTAGTTTATTTTTCTTTCATGGAGTATGTTCATTCGAGTTCTACTGGCTTGTTAGCTATGGTTGTTTTGGGTTTAGTAAAGGCCACTTTATCTGAGGAAATAGTTTTGGGTATAAACTTAGACAAGTTAACTTCTGTTTCTCGGTTGAACTCATCAAAGGGCTTTTAATGATCTACTTTCTATTTATACTCTAATTCACATATTTTACAAGGCTAGTCAGACACAATGCGTGTCAGAATGACATTTCCAAGCGCGATGCATCTCAGATATAAATACAGTTTTACTTCTCTCACAGGGACTCACTTTATGAAGCTTCTGCATATTCATTACTTTTAGTTGTGAACAAGAAAATATCCCAAAAGCTCAATTTTGTGAAGTTACAGTAAAAAATGTATATATTTTTTATTTCTTATACAGTTATGAAACCATACATAATCTGATATTCAACTGATGCTTCTCTGACACCTAAACCGATGCTCTCGTTGCCATGGCTACTCCGGTCAGCTGACGTCCGTTTCAGATCAGACCCATTTAAAGTCAGAAGCTGACATTTGCCTAGCTGTGTCGTCCCGAACTTCCTGAGGAAAGTGCTCAGTCCCGTATGATAATGTCATGTTTTATGTAAACACATAGCTGTGATCACGGCAGGCTGTTTGCATGTAGGTCAGCTCCCGGTTTCCGGTCTGTTCCGTTATGTTTTGAGTGTCTGCTTGCGGGCTGCTCGTCCCTTTAACCCTGCTTACTAGAATTTGTTTAAAGTTCACAGGGAAGCTCCACCCTTCAGAGCTAACTGGATTTGAGCTGTTCTGGGGGGTATTCCAGAAAGCAGGTCAAGTGACATATACCCAGGCAGGTAAGTTAACTTCCCAGCTGACACCCAGTGTTGTAGCAACATTGCCAGGAAGTTGCTGCAACATTCTGAATCAGCTGGTGGGTTAACTTACCTGGTTATAATGCATAACCTGCTTTCTGGAATACCCCCCTGGTTGTAAGAAACCCGGTTATAGAATTCCTAGGTGTTTTCTCACTGTGTGTGTGTGTAACGTAGACCTGGCTATTGACCAGTGATAAGGCTGTAGGATGGAGCCGTGTGTGATGGAGGAGGGGGGGGGGGGGGTGATCTTATTTGAGTGCAGCGAGGCGTGGACTCTTCTGTGGATAAAATAGCACTGCTGGTACTCTGCCTTCCTCTCTCCTCTCCCTGTTTGACTGGGTGAGCAGTCGCCATCTCTCCATCCGCCTTTCTGCTCCCTCCACCTCTCACTACCTCTGTCTCTCTCTCTCAATCCATCTCACCTTAGTCTCTCTGTCTGCATTATTGAGTCCATGGCAGCGGAGCAGGGTAGGAGCAGGTAGGATGTGCCTCCAGACTCAGGTGTCGATTGTCTCCTCCGCGCAGGCAGGAGGGCACTTCAGGAGGGGACTTGATTCACAGTTGTCAGGGAGATAGTTGTGATGCTACAGTACAATGAGATGGATGAACAGAGGGAGAGGGAGGGAGGGACTGGGGTTGAAATCAAACCGTGTTCCGGCTCGGGCTGTCCCTGCCATGGGGCTGACAGAGAGATGGAAGTTCTCCTGTCAGGAGATGGAACTGCAGTGGGACGGCTATCTAGAGAGCTGGAGAGCCAAAGACAATATCAGGTGCTCTGAACATTACATAACTACGTCCACTATGGATCCAGCTACTGGAACTATAACATGTAGGAACTATAACAATGTGATGAAATATGAAACACACATACAAAATTGATGTGCAGGATACCTCCATTTCATACAAGGGAAAGGATTCAATTTGGGGAGACCAGAAGTTAAAGCCAAATATTGAGTGAACCCCGACTCATCCATGTTTGATGGGGTTTAGTATAGAGTAGTCAGTATTTCTAGCCAGGAGATGAAGTATGTGTCAGTATTAAATATGGCCTTGTCTTTGAAACCACTCTTTCCAGCCAGATAACTTCCTTTAGAATATCAGGGCTGTGCTTTGTCTTAGACTTACTTTTTTCTCTCTCTCTCTCTCTTTCTTTCTCTCTCTCTCTCTCTCTCTCTCTCTCTCTCTCTCTCTCTCTCGCTCTTTCTCTCTGTCTTTCTCTCTCTCTGTCTCTGTCTCTGTGTCTCTCTCTCTCTCTGTCCATCTCTGTGTGTCTGTCTCTCTTTGTCTGTCTCTCTCTCTCTCTCCATAATGCCACAGCTCTCAGCCCAGTCCCACGAGGGACGGCTGGCCTTTCAAACCTCACCTTCGAGCAGGATTGTGTGGGGGCAGGTCTGACATGCATTTCTTTCTGAGGTTTTATTCCTCCGCCTGGCAATATGAGCTTCTCCCCAGACTCCCTCTCCACATCCGACTGTTTTATTACATTCCGTCTCTGAAATCTCATGATTTCTACTTGGAAAAAAAGCCCTTTTGTTGTGAGTTATGGGATTCAAACCGTGGGTCCTCCTGCACAGCACAGGAGCTGTGTGACCACCGAACCACCTCTTTCAAACCTACATGATCTAAAAGCGTTCAAGAATGGCTCTGTCCTCTGGAAGCTCACCGCAGCCATCTAGTGGCTACTTACAGACACCGCATCTTGTTTGTGGAACCGACCACCTAATTGACTGGATGAGTAACGTGCATACATGTTTATATGCATGAGGACAAATTAGACTGCAGAAAACCGCTACTTCCAATGTTTCAGGACAACATGGTCAGGCCGTATTGCACCCCTCTGCATTTGCTTGGGTACTAATAAAGTGAACGGGGATCAAATCAAATCCAATTCTTGTGTGTTCTTGTCTGTCTGCAGATCATCATTCTGAAGTACACAGACTACGCCTGGGTGGCAGAGCTTATCCAGGTCTTTGTGGCTGTCAGTGTCACTGTGTCCTTCCTGGTGATGGGGTCCGCCATGAAACACACCAGTATGTCCCTCCTTGAACCTGTGGCTTCTGTAACGTACTGTACTGGACACGCTGAAATGAGGCCGGAAGATTCCTTTTGTTTCGACGTTACTATATTTAAGCTGTTCAGGAGACTGCAAAATACATCTCTCGTTGATTAGACGGCTGCAAAATACAGTATGATTTAGATTGGTCTTGAGTTCCTTTTTTACTGTAAATCTTGGATCTCAACCGGATTCTGAATCGGAATCGGAATTTGAGATCCAAATCTGAATGTGAACCTTCTAAATCCAGCCAGACGTAGCGTGCTAGATATGAGGCCGTCCTAACCGAGGTTGTGTTCTCAGTCGATGGCCTGGTGACCTCCCTGTGGAGCTTGAGGCTGGAGTGGATGACCAGAGCCTGGGAGAGACGCATACCCCAGACCTTGCACAGCTGCAGCGCAACAAGGTACACGGCATGTAGTAGAGGTGGTTTGGTGAGAGGTTCTGTGTAACGATTCCCCCATAGGATGAACCCCCGGGTCCAATATTGCCCTTCCCAAAGTCAAGTCGAGTAAGCTTGTTATATATCATCGTGTATCTCACTCCCCTACCTTGAAACCCGTAGAAAGTTCTAGATCTTGTGCTAAAATCCATCGAACACACCTCAAATACTAATAGAAAGTAGTCCAAAACTTTTTTACATTTGCGGAGTGTTGGAATGTCTTTGGTCCTGACGAGCCAAGTTGTATTTGTGCAGTCTGCTTCTCGTCTAGGTTCTCATCAGGGCCTGGGCTCTGCACTCGCATCACCCCGACATGATTTCACAGTCCATTTCCTCCCCCGCTCTGTCTGACCGTTATAGCGCTCTCATAAAAAGAAAAGAATATTCCCCTGTAATAGAAAAGGTCTTGGTGCATTCAGGATGCTTGCTTTGACTAATTAAGTTGATTTCATGGTCGAAACCCAATATAATTCATCTCTCTCTCTATCCATTTGGTCTGTCCACTCTCTCTCTCTCTCTCTCTCTCTCTGCTCTCTCTCTCATACAGTTTGACCAGTGGGTTTGTATCTCTCCTGGCGTTTGGCCTCATTTTCCTAGTGGCGGCCGGTGATCCCAGGGTGAGTGATCCTTTACCCAAACCAGAGGTTAGCATGTATGTTTTGGGGTAAACGACCAAAGGGGTTAGCATGTGTGTTTTGGGGTAAATGACCTAAGGGGTTAGCATGTGTTTTGGGGTAAATGACCTAAGGGGTTAGCATGTGTGTTTTGGGGTAAATGACCAAAGGGGTTAGTATGTGTGTTTTGGGTGAAATGACCAAAGGGGTTAGTATGTGTGTTTGGGTGAAATGACCAAAGGGGTTAGTATGTGTGTTTGGGTTGAATGACCAAAGGGGTTACTATGTGTGTTTTGGGGTAAAAGACCAAAGGGGTTAGTATGTTTTTTGGGTGAAATGACCAAAGGGGTTAGTATGTGTATTTTGGGGTAAAAGACCAAAGGGGTTAGTATGTGTATTTTAGGGTAAAAGACCTAAGGGGTTAGCATGTGTTTTGGGGTAAATGACCTAAGGGGTTAGCATCTGTGTTTTGGGGTAAATGACCTAAGGGGTTAGCATGTGTTTTGGGGTAAATGACCAAAGGGGTTAGTATGTGTATTTTGGGTGAAATGACCAAAGGGGTTAGCATGTGTTTTGGGGTAAATGACCAAAGGGGTTAGTATGTGTGTTTTGGGGTAAAAGACCAAAGGGGTTAGTATGTGTATTTTGGGTGAAATGACCAAAGGGGTTAGTATGTGTGTTTTGGGGTAAATGACCAAAGGGGTAAGCATGTGTGTTTTGGGGTGAAAGGCCAAAGGGGTTAGCATGTGTTTTGGGGTAAATGACCAAAGGGGTTAGCATGTGTATTTTGGGTGAAATGACCAAAGGGGTTAGTATGTGTGTTTTGGAGTAAAAGACCAAAGGGGTTAGTATATGTTTTGGGGTAAATGACCAAAGGGGTTAGTATGTGTGTTTTGTGGTAAAAGACCAAAGCGGTTAGTATGTGTGTTTTGGGGTAAAAGACCAAAGGGGTTAGTATTTGTATTTTGGGTGAAATGACCTAAGGGGTTAGCATGTGTTTTGGGGTAAATGACCAAAGCGGTTAGTATGTGTGTTTTGGGGTAAAAGACCAAAGGGGTTAGTATTTGTATTTTGGGTGAAATGACCTAAGGGGTTACCATGTGTTTTGGGGTAAATTAACAAAGGGGTTAGTATGTGTATTTTGGGTGAAATGACCAAAGGGGTTAGTATGTGTGTTTGGGTTGAATGAGCAAAGGGGTAAGTATGTGTATTTTGGGGTGAAAGACCAAAGGGGTTAGCATGTGTGTTGTGCGGTAAATGACCAAAGGGGTTAGTATGTGTATTTTCGGTGAAATGACCAAAGGAGTTGTATGAGTGTTTTGGGGTAAAAGACCAAAGGGGTTAGCATGTGTTTTGGGGTAAATGACCAAAGGGGTTAGTATGTGTGTTTTGGGTGAAATGACCATAGGGGTTAGTATGTGTGTTTTGGAGTAAAAGACCAAAGGGGTTAGTATGTGTGTTTTGGGGTAAAAGACCAAAGGGGTTAGTATGTGTATTTTGGGTGAAATGACCAAAGGGGTTAGCATGTGTTTTGGGGTAAATGACCAAAGGGGTTAGTATGTGTGTTTTGGGTGAAATTACCAAAGGGGTTAGTATGTGTGTTTGGGTTGAATGAGCAAAGGGGTAAGCATGTGTCTTTTGGGGTAAAAGACCAAAGGGGTTAGTATGTGTGTTTGGGTTGAATGACCAAAGGGGTTACTATGTGTGTTTTGGGGTAAAAGACCAAAGGGGTTAGTATGTTTTTTGGGTGAAATGACCAAAGGGGTTAGTATGTGTATTTTGGGGTAAAAGACCAAAGGGGTTAGTATGTGTATTTTAGGGTAAAAGACCTAAGGGGTTAGCATGTGTTTTGGGGTAAATGACCTAAGGGGTTAGCATCTGTGTTTTGGGGTAAATGACCTAAGGGGTTAGCATGTGTTTTGGGGTAAATGACCAAAGGGGTTAGTATGTGTATTTTGGGTGAAATGACCAAAGGGGTTAGTATGTGTATTTTGGGTGAAATTACCAAAGGGGTTAGAATGTGTTTTGGGGTAAATGACCAAAGGGGTTAGTATGTGTGTTTTGGGGTAAAATACCAAAGGGGTTAGTATGTGTGTTTTGGGGTAAAAGACCAAAGGGGTTAGTATGTTTTTTGGGTGAAAGACCAAAGGGGTTAGTAAGTGCATTTTGGGGTAAATGACCAAAGGGGTTAGCATGTGTTTTGGGGTAAATGACCAAAGGGGTTAGTATGTGTGTTTTGGGTGAAATGACCAAAGGGGTTAGTATGTGTGTTTGGGTTGAATGAGCAAAGGGGTTAGTATGTGTGTTTTGGGGTAAAAGACCTAAGGGGTTAGTATGTGTGTTTTGGGGTAGAGACCAAAGGGGTTAGTATGTGTATTTTGGGTGAAATGATCAAAGGGGTTAGTATGTGTATTTTGTGTGAATTGAACAAAGGGGTTAGTATGTGTGATTTGGGGTAAAAGACCAAAGGGGTTAGCATGTGTGTTTTGGGGTGAATGACCAAAGGGGTTAGTATGTGTTTTTTGGGGTAAAAGACCAAAGGGGTTAGTATGTGTATTTTGGGTGAAATGACCAAAGGGGTAAGCATGTGTGTTTTGGGGTAAAAGACCTAAGGGGTTAGCATGTGTTTTGGGGTAAATGACCAAAGGGGTTAGTATGTGTGTTTTGGGGTAAATGACCTGAGGGGTTAGCATGTGTTTTGGGGTAAATGACCAAAGGGGTTAGTATGTGTTTTTTGGGTGAAATGACCAAAGGGGTTAGTATGTGTATTTTGGGTGAAATGAGCAAAGGGGTTAGCATTTGTTTTGGGGTAAATGACCAAAGGGGTTAGTATGTGTGTTTTGGGGTAAAAGACCAAAGGGGTTAGCATGTGTTTTTGGGTAAATGACCTAAGGGGTTTGCATGTGTTTTGGGGTAAATTACCAAAGGGGTAAGCATGTGTGTTTTGGGGTAAAAGACCTAAGGGGTTAGCATGTGTTTTGGGGTAAATGACCAAAGGGGTTAGTATGTGTATTTTGGGTGAACTGACCAAAGGGGTTAGTATGTGTATTTTGGGTGAAATGACCAAAGGGGTTAGTATGTGTGTTTTGGGGTAAATGACCAAAGGGGTTAGTATGTGTGTTTTGGGGTAAATGACCAAAGGGGTTAGTATGTGTATTTTGGGTGAAATGACCAAAGGGGTTAGTATGTGTATTTTGGGGTGAAATTCCAAAGGGGTTAGCATGTGTTTTGGGGTAAATGACCAAAGGGGTTAGCATGTGTATTTTGGGTGAAATGACCAAAGGGGTTAGTATGTGTGTTTTGGAGTAAAAGACCAAAGGGGTTAGTATGTGTATTTTGGGTGAAATGACCAAAGGGGTTAGTATGTGTATTTTGTGTGAATTGAACAAAGGGGTTAGTATGTGTCTTTTGGGGTAAAAGACCAAAGGGGTTAGTATGTGTATTTTGGGGGAAATGACCAAAGGGGTTAGTATGTGTGTTTGGGTTGAATGAGCAAAGGGGTTAGTATGTGTGTTTCGGTGTAAAAGACCTAAGGGGTTAGCATGTGTTTTGGGTGAAATTACCAAAGGGGTTAGTATGTGTGTTTGGGTTGAATGAGCAAAGGGGTTAGTATGTGTGTTTCGGTGTAAAAGACCAAAGGGGTTAGTATGTGTATTTTGGGTGAAATGACCAAAGGGGTTAGTATGTGTGTTTTGGGGTAAATGACCAAAGGGGTTAGCATGTGTGTTTTGGGGTAAATGACCAAAGGGGTTAGCATGTGTGTTTTGGGTGAAATGACCAAAGGGGTTAGCATGTGTGTTTTGGGTGAAATGACCAAAGGGGTTAGTATGTGTCTTTTGGGGTAAAAGACCAAAGGGGTGAGTATGTGTATTTTGGGTGAAATGACCTAAGGGGTTAGTATGTGTTTTGGGGTAAATGACCAAAGGGGTTAGCATGTGTTTTGGGGTAAATTACCAAAGGGGTTAGTATGTGTGTTTTGGGTGAAATGACCAAAGGGGTTAGCATGTGTGTTTTGGGGTAAATGACCAAAGGGGTTAGTATGTGTATTTTGTGTGAATTGAACAAAGGGGTTAGTATGTGTGATTTGGGGTAAAAGACCAAAGGGGTTAGTATGTGTGTTTTTGGTGAAATTACCAAAGGGGTTAGTATGTGTGTTTGGGTTGAATGAGTAAAGGGGTTAGTATGTGTGTTTTGGTGTAAAAGACCAAAGGGGTTAGTATGTGTGTTTTGGGGTAAATGACCAAAGGGGTAAGCATGTGTCTTTTGGGGTAAAAGACCAAAGGGGTTAGCATGTGTGTTTTGGTGAAATTACCAAAGGGGTTAGCATGTGTGTTTTGGTGAAATTACCAAAGGGGTTAGCATGTGTGTTTTGGGTGAAATGACCAAAGGGGTAAGCATGTGTCTTCTGGGGTAAAAGACCAAAGGGGTTAGCATGTGTGTTTTGGTGAAATTACCAAAGGGGTTAGCATGTGTGTTTTGGTGAAATTACCAAAGGGGTTAGCATGTGTGTTTTGGGTGAAATGACCAAAGGGGTTAGTATGTGTCTTTTGGGGTAAAAGACCAAAGGGGTGAGTATGTGTATTTTGGGTGAAATGACCTAAGGGGTTAGTATGTGTGTTTGGGTTGAATGAGCAAAGGGGTTAGTATGTGTATTTTGGGGTGAAAGACCAAAGGGGTTAGCATGTGTGTTGTGCGGTAAATGACCTAAGGGGTTAGCATGTGTTTTGGGGTAAATGACCAAAGGGGTTAGTATGTGTATTTTCTGTGAAATGACCAAAGGAGTTGTATGAGTGTTTTGGGGTAAAAGACCAAAGGGGTTAGCATGTGTTTTGGGGTAAATGACCAAAGGGGTTAGTATGTGTGTTTGGGTTGAATGAGCAAAGGGGTTAGTATGTGTATTTTGGAGTAAAAGACCAAAGGGGTTAGTATGTGTGTTTTGGGGTAAAAGACCAAAGGGGTTAGTATGTGTATTTTGGGTGAAATGACCAAAGGGGTTAGCATGTGTTTCGGGGTAAATGACCAAAGGGGTTAGTATGTGTGTTTTGGGTGAAATTACCAAAGGGGTTACTATGTGTGTTTGGGTTGAATGAGCAAAGGGGTAAGCATGTGTCTTTTGGGGTAAAAGACCAAAGGGGTTAGTATGTGTGTTTTGGTGAAATTACTAAAGGGGTTAGCATGTGTTTTTTGGGTGAAATGACCAAAGGGGTTACTATGTGTGTTTTGGGGTAAAAGACCAAAGGGGTTAGTATGTGTATTTTAGGGTAAAAGACCTAAGGGGTTAGCATGTGTTTTGGGGTAAATGACCTAAGGGGTTAGCATCTGTGTTTTGGGGTAATTGACCTAAGGGGTTAGCATGTGTTTTGGGGTAAATGACCAAAGGGGTTAGTATGTGTATTTTGGGTGAAATGACCAAAGGGGTTAGTATGTGTATTTTGGGTGAAATTACCAAAGGGGTTAGAATGTGTTTTGGGGTAAATGACCAAAGGGGTTAGTATGTGTGTTTTGGGGTAAAATACCAAAGGGGTTAGTATGTGTGTTTTGGGGTAAAAGACCAAAGGGGTTAGTATGTTTTTTGGGTGAAAGAACAAAGGGGTTAGTATGTGTATTTTGGGTGAAATGACCTAAGGGGTTAGCATGTGTTTTGGGGTAAATGACCAAAGGGGTTAGTATGTGCGTTTTGGGTGAAATTACCAAAGGGGTTAGTATGTGTGTTTGGGTTGAATGAGTAAAGGGGTTAGTATGTGTGTTTTGGTGTAAAAGACCAAAGGGGTTAGTATGTGTATTTTGGGTGAAATGACCAAAGGGGTTAGTATGTGTATTTTGGGTGAAATGACCTAAGGGGTTAGTATGTGTTTTTGGGTAAATGACCAAAGGTGTTAGCATGTGTTTTGGGGTAAATTACCAAAGGGGTTAGTATGTGTGTTTGGGTTGAATGAGCAAAGGGGTTAGTATGTGTATTTTGGGGTGAAAGACCAAAGGGGTTAGCATGTGTGTTGTGCGGTAAATGACCTAAGGGATTAGCATGTGTTTTGGGGTAAATGACCAAAGTATGTGTATTTTGGGTGAAATGACCAAAGGGGTTAGTATGTGTATTTTGTGTGAATTGAACAAAGGGGTTAGTATGTGTGTTTTGGGTCAAATGACCAAAGGGGTTAGTATGTGTCTTTTGGGGTAAAAGACCAAAGGGGTGAGTATGTGTATTTTGGGTGAAATGACCTAAGGGGTTAGTATGTGTTTGGGGGTAAATGACCAAAGGGGTTAGCATGTGTTTTGGGGTAAATTACCAAAGGGGTTAGTATGTGTGTTTTGGGTGAAATGACCAAAGGGGTTAGCATGTGTGTTTTGGGGTAAATGACCAAAGGGGTTAGTATGTGTATTTTGGGTGAAATGACCAAAGTGGTTAGTATGTGTATTTTGGGGTGAAAGGCCAAAGGGGTTAGCATGTGTTTTGGGGTAAATGACCAAAGGGGTTAGCATGTGTATTTTGGGGTAAATGACCAAAGGGGTTAGTATGTGTATTTTGGGGTAAATGACCAAAGGGGTTAGTATGTGTATTTTGGGGTAAAAGACCAAAGGGGTTAGTATGTGTATTTTGGGTGAAATTACCTAAGGGGTTAGTATGTGTGTTTGGGTTGAATGAGTAAAGGGGTTAGTATGTGTGTTTTGGTGTAAAAGACCAAAGGGGTTAGTAAGTGTGTTTTGGTGTAAAAGACCAAAGGGGTTAGTAAGTGTGTTTTGGGGTAAATGACCAAAGGGGTACGCATGTGTGTTTTGGGGTAAATGACCAAAGGGGTTAGCATGTGTGTTTTGGGTGAAATGACCAAAGGGGTTAGCATGTGTGTTTTGGGTGAAATGACCAAAGGGGTTAGTATGTGTCTTTTGGGTGAAATGACCTAAGGGGTTAGTATGTGTGTTTGGGGTAAATGACCAAAGGGGTTAGCATGTGTTTTGGGGTAAATTACCAAAGGGGTTAGTATGTGTGTTTTGGGTGAAATGACCAAAGGGGTTAGTATGTGTGTTTGGGTTGAATGAGCAAAGGGGTTAGTATGTGTGTTTGGGTTGAATGAGCAAAGGGGTTAGTATGTGTATTTTGGGGTGAAAGACCAAAGGGGTTAGCACGTGTGTTGTGCGGTAAATGACCTAAGGGATTAGCATGTGTTTTGGGGTAAATGACCAAAGTATGTGTATTTTGGGTGAAATGACCAAAGGGGTTAGTATGTGTATTTTGTGTGAATTGAACAAAGGGGTTAGTATGTGTGTTTTGGGTGAAATGACCAAAGGGGTTAGCATGTGTGTTTTGGGTGAAATGACCAAAGGGGTTAGCATGTGTGTTTTGGGGTAAATGACCAAAGGGGTTAGTATGTGTATTTTGGGTGAAATGACCAAACTGGTTAGTATGTGTATTTTGGGGTGAAAGGCCAAAGGGCTTAGCATGTGTTTTGGGGTAAATGACCAAAGGGGTTAGCATGTGTATTTTGGGTGAAATGACCAAAGGGGTTAGTATGTGTATTTTGGGGTAAAAGACCAAAGGGGTTAGTATGTGTATTTTGGGTGAAATGACCTAAGGGGTTAGCATGTGTTTTGGGGTAAATGACCAAAGGGGTTAGTATGTGTGTTTTGGGTGAAATTACCAAAGGGGTTAGTATGTGTGTTTGGGTTGAATGAGTAAAGGGGTTAGTATGTGTGTTTTGGTGTAAAAGACCAAAGGGGTTAGTATGTGTGTTTTGGGGTAAATGACCAAAGGGGTTAACATGTGTGTTTTGGGTGAAATGACCAAAGGGGTTAGTATGTGTCTTTTGGGGTAAAAGACCAAAGGGGTTAGTATGTGTTTTTGGGTAAATGACCAAAGGGGTTAGCATGTGTTTTGGGGTAAATTACCAAAGGGGTTAGTATGTGTGTTTTGGGTGAAATGACCAAAGGGGTTAGTATGTGTGTTTGGGTTGAATGAGCAAAGGGGTTAGTATGTGTATTTTGGGGTGAAATGACCAAAGGGGTTAGCATGTGTGTTTTGGGTGAAATGACCAAAGGGGTTAGTATGTGTCTTTTGGGGTAAAAGACCAAAGGGGTGAGTATGTGTATTTTGGGTGAAATGACCTAAGGGGTTAGTATGTGTTTTGGGGTAAATGACCAAAGGGGTTAGCATGTGTATTTTGGGTGAAATGACCAAAGGGGTTAGTATGTGTCTTTTGGGGTAAAAGACCAAAGGGGTGAGTATGTGTATTTTGGGTGAAATGACCAAAGGGGTTAGTATATGTTTTGGGGTAAATGACCAAAGGGGTTAGTATGTGTCTTTTGTGTGAATTGAACAAAGGGGTTAGTATGTGTGATTTTGGGTAAAAGACCAAAGGGGTTAGTATGTGTGTTTTGGGGTAAATGACCAAAGGGGTTAGTATGTGTCTTTTGGGGTAAAAGACCAAAGGGGTTAGTATGTGTATTTTGGGGTAAATGACCAAAGGGGTTAGTATGTGTCTTTTGGGTGAAATGACCAAAGGGGTTAGTATATGTTTTGGGGTAAATGACCAAAGGGGTTAGTATGTGTCTTTTGTGTGAATTGAACAAAGGGGTTAGTATGTGTGTTTGGGTTGAATGAGTAAAGGGGTTAGTATGTGTGTTTTGGTGTAAAAGACCAAAGGGGTTAGTATGTGTATTTTGGGTGAAATGACCAAAGGGGTTAGCATGTGTGTTTTGGGTGAAATGACCAAAGGGGTTAGTATGTGTCTTTTGGGGTATTAGACCAAAGGGGTTAGTATGTGTATTTTGGGTGAAATGACCTTAGGGGTTAGTATGTGTTTTGGGGTAAATGACCAAAGGGGTTAGCATGTGTTTTGGGGTAAATTACCAAAGGGGTTAGTATGTGTGTTTGGGTTGAATGAGCAAAGGGGTTAGTATGTGTATTTTGGGGTGAAAGACCAAAGGGGTTAGCATGTGTGTTTTGGGGTAAATGACCTAAGGGATTAGTATGTGTTTTGGGGTAAATGACCAAAGTATGTGTATTTTCGGTGAAATGACCAAAGGGGTTAGTATGTGTATTTTGGGTGAAATTACCAAAGGGGTTGTATGTGTGTTTTGGGGTAAATGACCTAAGGGGTTAGCATGTGTTTTGGGGTAAATGACCAAAGGGGTTAGTATGTGTGTTTTGGGTGAAATGACCAAAGGGGTTGTATGTGTGTTTTGGGGTAAATGACCTAAGGGGTTAGCATGTGTGTTGTGGGGTAAATGACCTAAGGGGTTAGCATGTGTTTTGGGGTAAATGACCAAAGGGGTTAGTATGTGTGTTTTGGGGTAAATTACCTAAGGGGTTAGCATGTGTGTTGTGGGGTAAATGATCTAAGGGGTTAGCATGTGTTTTGGGGTAAATGACCAAAGTATGTGTGTTTTGGGTGAAATGACCAAAGGGGTTAGCATGTGTGTGATCCTTCACCCAAACCAGATGTTTATTGAACAAAAACAATCTCGAATACATTAATAATTTGATGGCGTAACCTACTCATTCAGCAAATTGTCTTCCTAAATGGAGAAAAATAAATTCCATGGTGATGAAATCGTAGGTTTTTACTTGATTTGTATCATCTGCTGTCTCATATGGGCGTATCAGGGCTTTGTGGAGATCCTGGACAAGGTGGTGTCCTTCTCTCTCAACACTGAGGTGGGCCTGTTTGTCTTCATCATGTTGAGGGTGTCCAGATCGGAGAGATTCCAGTAAGTATCGCTGAACTCGCTATTGCGGTTGTGCAATGTTAGAGGCATGAACACACACACTCTGTTGTATCTTCCTAGTAAGACTCTAGTTCTGAACCATCACTACAACTTGCTCATTTATGTTTTCTTACCAACTGTGTTTAGGAGTATACATGTACATAGATAGGACTGTGAATACACAGCTTCCACTCTTTCAATTGAACCTGAGAACCTTAACCTGTTCCAATTCTTCTCCCGGCAAGCTTTTTCACACAACCTTTGAGATGTGTAGCAATGAGACGTTTTCGAAGTGGTATCCACTTCCTGGGTGTGGCCCTCTCTTTCTTCCCCAGGAAGCTGCCGGTTCCCCTCCCTGTGAGCCGCCGGGTCTTCAGCCTCAGCTGGGTCCTACCCTGCTACTTCCTGTTTGCCGTGACGTACGACGTGCTTCTCAGCCTGGAGGAGCTTGCCCAGAACCTGGCCCCCCCAGGCCAGCCGGCCTCCCACCACAACGCCTCCCTTCACTGATCGGCCTGGGGGGGGGCCAGGGAGAGGACTGACGACTCTCCTGTTAAACACCAGGCCACGATGCACAGCAGTATTCCAGGTATAGAGCACACCTGAGGACTCCACACACGGGGTGTTCATTTTAAGACAAAGAACAGACTCTCGCTTCGCTGTCTATAGACTCTTAATGTTCATGGAAACTACACGTAAAATATGTAGCCAATACCTTATTAGAAAGCACCGTAAAGTAAGTCAATACATGGTATAGTATATACTGTAAGTAATAATCCATGATCCCTGCGGGATTCAAACCAACAACCTAGGTGTTTCCCAGCTCTAGTCCATTCATTAATTTAAATGTCAGCGTTATTTAACCAGACAGGTCTTCAGAGACAATTCTCTTATTGAGGAGACATTGATTAATGACAGCCCCCCCATTGTTGCCTCAGGAGCTAGCGCCTGTCATTTCATTGCTGTCTTCCTGTCTTTCTCCTGTCTTCCTCTCTCTCTCTCTCTCTCTTCTTCCTGGCTAGTCTTCCTGTCATTCTCCTGTCTTCCTCTCATTCTCCTGTCTTCCTCTCTCTCTCTCTCTCTCCTGTCTTCCTCTCTCTCTCTCTCTTCTTCCTGGCTAGTCTTCCTGTCATTCTCCTGTCTTCTCCTTCGCGTCTTCCTCACGTCTGTCTGTCCTCCTGCTCTCTCTCCTGGAGGTGTCGATGCCCAAGGCCTCATGCAGCTGGCCATCTCACATCCTGTTGGTTCGGTTCTCCAGTCACACACTTTGGGTGTGTGCCTGATTAAGCTTTAGCAGGCAGTCAGACTACCTAACGATAGTCTTTCTTAACAAGTCAATTAACTTTGCACGCGCTTCACGCATTTGCAGGCGTTATATCGATTCCCCCTCAAATGTTATTGAAATATTTCAAATTGACTTATGTCTGTTAGTAGATGAATATATACACTGTACACCACCAGCATGTCTTTCTCAGCATGAATGTATTTAACACAAATAAACATATGGAATTGTAAATAGACATTTTGCTTACACTCAACCACACATTCACACCCACCTCACCAATACAAACTTTTGACATAGGGCTGTTAATGTAACATGTCTCCAATACATCTTCTCCACATTAAGAGTCGACGTCGATTAATATCAAAATATATTTTATTCTGGACTTTTTTTCTGATCTGATTCAAATTACAACAGATCGATGCGATGCAAGTAGAACTTGCAAAGAAAAAGACAAAGCAAAGTTTGACTAGAGAAACCAAGAGTTGGGTGGTGTGGACAGTCATGATATTTTGTGGAATCCCCCAAAAAATACAAATCATTCAACTGGAACAAACTGTACACGATTATCTTCAATAAATCAATTTTCAACTCAGTTTTTAAAACCTACAAAGAAATGTGAATTACAAAAAAACAAAACATTTTTTCTTTCTTTTTTTAGAGTACAAAATGCCTTGGGAGGGGGGTTATCCACACCCATCCTAACGGGGACTGTTAGTAGTCCAGGTCGTGATTACGAAGGATGAAAGTACACACGAGTACATTTATCATGAGTCATCACAACCCCCATTGCCTTCCAGCATGCACAGTGATGTCCAGATGGTGACCTTTACCAGACACTGACCTCAGGACAACTGTGTGTAATGTAGGGGACAATAGGACAGTACATGGTATGAGAATAGACAGGAACCCACTGCTGGACTAACATAAAGAAGCATACTGAATGAAGAGGAGTTGTGGTACCCACTCACTATGCCTTCTTCTAGACCAGGAGTGTGTTCTGGGTCCGGGCCATCCCGTCGGTCATTTCAGGCCCAAATCGTAAAAGAAAAAAAATACATCTCTATTAAGCCGATCTCAAACTAGAAGACAAGGTTCTGGTTTCCCTGGGGATGAGTTGGACAAGTCTGAGACGTCACAACATGTCTGTGGAGATCTTCTGTTCTTAGTAAATAGACCAGGCTTGCTCCGTTTCCCGGACTAGAACGTCTTCTATGAAGATCTTCTAGGGTCGTTTTAGCCCGGAAATAGACTTTATCTATCTAGCCACTAACTTCCCACAAGCACAGAGAGAATACAGTAACTTGTGACCAAAAAACAAAAACTGAGAAACGTTGCCGTGGCGACTGATGCCCTGTGATTTTGCTCAAAACCCATCAAGATAGCTTTGATCTGTGAATAGTTCAACTACATGAAATTCAGCACAATATCTAGAACGAATCGGTGAATGATAAAGTTGATCCAATTGCAAATTAAAAAACGTGTCAAACGTCATCGTTTTGGGTACAACACGTAGTGCTGTTTCCGAGTTCTCCTCGTAGGCAGATATTTCGAAGCGACCTCTAAAAAGGTAACGACAATCACAGACATGCGTGGTGAACTCCGAGTTCCTCTACGTTAGTCCAACCGCACCCACATGTTTCCCTCAGGGAACTGGTGTGGGACAAAGATTAGAGAGTTGTTTAATCATTTGGTCGAGAAGGTGAAATTAGCTTGGCTAATAGTGGCCGTCTAGTTGTCAAACATGATGGATGGTCTGTAGGTGCACCAGAACTTGCACATTTAAATCGCATCAATCTGTCACACAGCCTTCCCAGTTGTCGTTAACAAATGTTTCTCATTAGAAAAAGCTAACTTAAAGCAAGTCGTTAACTCTTCATCTATATAAGAGTGCCTGTTTGACCGGTGAACCGCAACGCATTGTAATGACACTTCCCTCACACAGGACAGGGAACAACCATTGGTTACTGACACCGTTTCTCTTTCAACCAATGACATGCTGGATGTTTCCAAGTGGCAGCTCTGGCCGTACATTAGTCTGGGGAATCATGGATATATTTCAAGCTCCATCAATAGTGCGTAAAAAGAGCCATGTCAATGGTTTTAAAGCATCTAGGTGTACAATGCATCCTTTTTCCATGTGTGCCCATGTCGTTTTAGTAAAGAATCCATTTCTCCTTCTGAAGAAAACAAAAAAAGCTACTGCATTTAGATGTCAACCGTAAAACCGATGGATGTCAACAGTAAAAACTACAATGTAAAAATGTAGACAAATGACGGGGGGCTGGTGATTCTGCACATTGTATTTACCCCAAAAAGCAGACATCTATGACTTGTGTGTGTGTGTGTACAAAGAGGATTCCTCCACCATGCAGCTGTGACTCCTCCTCCTACCCCCTCCATCAAATGAACATTTTGAAAGTTGAAATAAAATAAACATTTAAAAAACCTATCCGCCTGTCGGGCTGGGAAAGCTGATATGTCTGCTGCACACAGAGACTGAACTACCAACAAAGATTAAAATCTTTTTTTTGTGTTTTTGTTTTGATGAGCATGGTTTTTAAAGATCAAAAAAAGCAAAATAGCTTTCAAATTTTGGTACATATACGGATCTGTTTTTTTTTGTTTTTTGTTTTTCTTTTTGTTTTTTTCTTTTCGGTTTTCCTTTTTTTGTGTCTGTGTCCTTTTTCATATCTCTGTTAGGAGTCTCTGCACAAATAGACACCTTCCTTCCTTCCTGCTGGACCTGCTGTGTCGGGTGCTCGTTTCCTGTTCCTGCTTCCTGCTTCCTGTCTGTAGTGGGCCGGCCATGGGTCTGGGGGGCGTGAGTGAGCAGTACATGGGGCAGGGACAGTCATTTTGGCTATGTACACATTCATAGTCGGTCCATGGCTTCCAACAAACAGCAGAACTATTTCCGAAGGTCTAATACACAAACCTGGAAAACAAAAGTAACAATTTTAGACAATGTTTTTTGGGGGCACAATATCACTACTTTGAAGGTGTGTAAATAGCAGCCCCTATTCCCATAGCAATAGAAACAGGGTGGGACATGTTCAGAAGTGAGTGCAGAGACGATGAGGGTTGACGGGTACTCACAGATCCATCTGACGCACTGGCTCCCACTTTGTCTCCTGCTGCATTCCAGCACACCTCAAATATGCCCCCTGTCCCTCTGTAACTGTGAACCAAAGCACCAGTCTGATAGATAGAGAGGGAGAGAGAGAGAGGAGTGAACACTGTATTCGAGTAAACGACTTTCGTTTGTCTCAAGAGATCAACACAAAACATCGTCACATCCAAATAATAACGCGGCTGGTCGACAGGGGGAGGGGGGGACTGAGACTGGGGGGACGGGGGGACAGCCCGTACCTGAGTGTTCCAGATGTGGACACACTTGTCGAAGGAGCCGCTGGCCAGGTGGCGCCCGTCGGGGCTGAAGGCCACGCTGTAGACGGGCTCCTGGTGTTTGGTCAGCGTGTGGATGCAGATGCCCCGCTCCACGTCCCACAGACGCACGGTCGAGTCAAACGACGCGCTGAGGGTGGGGAGGGGGGTGGGGGGGGGGGGAGAGAGACAGTCGGTGTGGGATTGGCCTTACACGGCGTCAGGGATGTAACGGGGTAGGTCACGTCCTCTCTCTTCAATTAATCACTCACGTTTGTTTATTGACTTTGAATATTTCCCAGATGTCTTCCACCCCCCCCCCCCCCCCACGCTGCCCCCTGGGTTACCTGGCGAGCATCAGGTTGGCGTTGGGGTTGTTGGTTCCGGGGCCCGTGGGGCTCCACTTGATGGTGTAGATCTCCTTACTGTGGGCCTGCAGGTCGTGGACACACGAGTCCTGCTTCATGCTCCAGATCTAGAACAGACAGACAGGCTCTTAGCGGGAGCTAACACAGCCACAGCAGACTGTCAGGGTTGCCAGGTTTGGGTCCTCACTTTGAGGGTCATGTCGTCTGAGCAGGAGGCCAGCAGGTTACCAGTTGGGTCCCATTTGATTGCATTAACTTCATTCTGGAGGGGGGAGATGCATTTTAGTGAAGGCAGAGAGGAGGCACGCGAGAACACACACACAGGGCTAAGACGCACACACACACAGGGCTAAGACGCACACACACACACAGGGCTAAGACGCACACACACACAGGGCTAAGACACACACACACACACAGGGCTAAGACAAACACACACACACAGGGCTAAGACAAACACACACACACACACACAGGGCTAAGACACACACACACACACACACACACACAGGGCTAAGACGCACACACGCATGCAGAGACAGGGCCGGTACTCACTGTGTGCCCCTGGAATGTCTTGATGGGTCGATCCTGGCCCAGCTTACACACGTGGATGCACATGTCTGTGCTGCAGGAGGCAAACGTGTTGTTGCTCTGCCAGTCCACGTCTAGGGCAGGTGCTGTGGGCATCAAGGAGAGCCAGGGGACGGGGACGGGGGACGGGGGGGGGATGAGGACACACAGGGAGGAGGGGGGGGAATCGATATTCATGTTGTCAAGAAACAGATCCAATGACAAAAAATTGGAGTGGAAGGTTGTCGTGTTGTGTGCACTGCTGTGAAATCCTACTTCGTTACCTGAGTGGAAGGGAAACTGCTGCTTGGCTTCACCTGTGTGAGCATCCCAGATGATTGTAGTCTGGGGGAGAGACATGCAATATCAACTGGAGCACTTTTGACCGTCTTATTTTCTACGATATCAACTAAACTGAAAGACGAAAGAAAAGCATTCAATAAAATCGTTTGAAAAGTACCTCACAAGCAAATTACCCAGCCGAAAGAAAAAGGGGGGAAAAAAAAAAGTGTTTGAAATATAAATAAGACTCACCTTATCGACACCGGCACTAAGGATGAAATTGCCTTTCTTATTCCACTTCAAGGCAAAGATAGGGCCTTTGTGTTGGCCTAATGTGCTGGCCAAGTTACCTGGAGGCCACAAAGGTCATCAGTGAATTCTCATCACACGGTTTCAGATTTTTCTTTTCCACGGTCAGTCAAGCTACAAGAGGTTATCTGAGATTTAGAGGCGGAAGTTGCGACTGACCATCTTTTGTCCATATCCTGGCGAAGCCGTCATATGAGCCTGTGGCCAATAGTGTACCTTCACTCTGTCACATGACGAAGGGAGAGATCATTAGAGGGTCATTCATTGGTTAAAGGTGTGTATGTGTGTGTGTGGGTAAGCAGCACTGCTCGTACATTCCAGTCTAGCGACGTGACGTCCTTGTTGCTAGGGACATCCTGGCCCCCCTCCCGGATGCAGTGGCGCAGCACCAGCTGGGTGGAGCTAGACGTGCTGTTCTCACTCAGGTTCCAGATACGGGCCGTGGAGTCCCCAGACCTGGAGGAGGAGGAGGAGGAAGGGGGTCAGATCATTCTGGAACAATCCAAAACATCAGAGGGAATAGCTAGCAGGGGTAGGCAATCCTGGGTCCTCAGGGTGCAGCTGTCCTACATGTTCTAGATGTTTCCCTGCTGCAGCACACCTGATTCAAATGAATGGGTCATTATCAAGCTCTGTGGAAGCCGGGTAATGACTAGTAATGACCATTCATTTGAATCAGGTGTGCTGGAGCAGGAAAACATCTAGAACGTGCAGGACAGCAGCACCCTGAGGACCCAGGATTGCCTACCCCTGAGCTAGAGTGAACACCAGAGAGGGAGAGCACAGAGAGAGCACAGAGAGAGCACAGAGAGAGGGAGAGCACAGAGAGAGGGAGAGCACAGAGAGAGCACAGAGAGAGGGAGAGCACAGAGAGAGCACAGAGAGAGGGAGAGCACAGAGAGAGCACAGAGAGAGTGAGAGCACAGAGAGAGTGAGAGCACAGAGAGAGCACAGAGAGAGAGGGAGAGCACAGAGAGAGGGAGAGCACAGAGAGAGGGAGAGCACAGAGAGAGGGAGAGCACAGAGAGAGGGAGAGCACAGAGAGAGGGAGAGCACAGAGAGAGGGAGAGCACAGAGAGAGGGAGAGCACAGAGAGAGAGAGAGCACAGAGAGAGCACAGAGAGAGCACAGAGAGAGCACAGAGAGAGGGAGAGCACAGAGAGAGGGAGAGCACAGAGAGGGAGAGCACAGAGAGAGGGAGAGCACAGAGAAAGGGAGAGCACAGAGAAAGGGAGAGCACAGAGAGAGCACAGAGAGAGGGAGAGCACAGAGAGAGACAGAAAGCGAAGGAGACAGGGAAGGAGAGAGGGAAGCAGGGAGGGAGACTGACCCAGAGGCGAGCAGGTCACTGACAGGGTTCCATGCGCAGATGAACACCTCAGACTCGTGTCCTCTCAGGACCATGGCCTTGTTCTGGGGGATCTCCACATCCCCGTCCACCTCCATCATATCTGCATGGTTGTCTGGGGAAAGCACACCCGTCAGCACTACACAAACTGTTTGGTATACCACCTCAGAAGTATACATAAGTATACTACAGTAGGAGTATATATTCACTAGCTAAGTATGCTACAATAGTATATACACTGACCAGCTGAGTATGTTCAGAAAGAAGCTATGCAATGGAGCCAATGAAAGAAGAGTCATGTGACCGTTGCATGCCTGTGTCTGAACCAATGACTGGAGAGCAGTTTCGTTTAAATGGCTGGCTAGCATGCTAACAGGCAACTTTGTGACCACCCTGATGTTTTGTCTCCTTGGGGGCTGGCCGCAAGTAATAAAGCTTAATTAACTTCTTCACCGACTGAATATTTCTTACAGCATGCTACAGTAGTATATGCTCACTAGATAAGTATGTTACAGTAGTATACACTAACAAGCCAAGTATGCTACAGTAGTATACACTAACAAGCCAAGTATGTTACAGTAGTATACACTAACAAGCCAAGTATGTTACAGTAGTATACACTAACAAGCCAAGTATGCTACAGTAGTATATACTCACTAGCTAAGGCGTGGGCTCCGTTTTCATCCCCGTTAGACGTGTTCTCTCCGTTCTTGGGGTTCCCCTGCAGGTTCCCCCCCGAGGCCGGGGGTCCGGAGGCCGTCTGCTGCTGGGCCAGCTTGTCGCGGTACGCCTGCTGGCGCGTCTGGACCACGTCGGGCATCACCGCGTCGATGAGCGAAAGAGACTCGATGGGCCGCCCGTCAAACAGCGTTCCATCCTGGAGGGGAGGGGGAGGGGTTTAACAACACCGCATTCTACTTGACTGTACCAGGACACCATGAAATAATAAAGATAAATGTGAAAGGTTTCTTGTTGCTTTCAGTATTTAGAAAAAGAAAACAAACTAGAATCAAATTGATAGTTTATGTATTATTATGTAACTATTTATATATATATATATATATCCCCTTTCTTACACACAGAAAAGAAGAACATAGAAAAGTGTTTGTGAGAGAGAGAGGTGTGTGTGTTGACTCACTTCATTGATGCTGACCTCAGCCTCCACGTACTGCAGGCCCTTCTGGATGATGGAGATGAGAGCAGCAGGGGGCACTAGCGCTCCGTTGATGTTGGACTGGCTGATGTGGCTCTCTATGCCAAACGTGAATGCAGAGTGGGAAAACCCTGAGGGGGGAGGAGGAGGGAAGAGGAGGAGAGGGGAGAGGAGGAGGGGGGAGGAGGAGGGGAGAGGAGGAGAGGGGAGAAGAGGGAAGAGGAAGGGGGAGGAGGAGGGGAGAGGAGGAGAGGGGAGAGGAGGGAAGAGGAGGGGGGAGGAGGAGGGGAGAGAAGGCGGAGGCGGGGGGAGGAGGAGGGAAGAGGAGGAGAGGGGAGAGGAGGGAAGAGGAGGGGGGAGGAGGAGGGGAGAGAAGGCGGAGGAGGGGGGAGGAGGAGGGGAGAGAAGGAGGAGGGGGGGTTGAGAAGCAAAACATGTCACAGCAGAGTCTCAAACCACAATTCATACCACAGTATGGATTTAGTCTGATGTTTTTATGTTACTATAGCCATGTGTAAAGCCTGAAGATTAAAATAAGAATATTATTTAATATATAAATAAAATAAAAATATATTTTTTTAAACGGCACCACGAAAACTATGACTCATGATATTTCTGATTTTTTCTTGTATTCATTTCACAAAGCTCTGATGATGTGGTGAAAGAGAACTACAAAAAGATTTTGTAGTTCTCTTGAACTGGAGCCGCCTGTCGGGGGGGGGGGGGGGGGGTCAGGGTGTTTGTACGGGTGTGTCGTCAAGCATACCTGACTCCTGTAAGTATCTGTACACCAGGAAGTTGACCTCATCACTGCTTATGCTCATCTTTACACCGGGTTACACCATGAGGTCAGCACACTGGACACTGGCCTGGAGAGAGAGAGAGAGAGAGAGAGAGAGAGAGGAGAAGAGGGAGAGAGAGAGAGAGATGTTATTTTTAAGACCCAGTCTCTCATCATTCAAACAGCAGAATGCACTAGGATCTGGGGGAGGAAATGCTCATCCCCACACTATCACTGTTCAGCGTCGAGTAGCCGTGTTCTCGGTCAGAGGGGACCCCTTGTTCTCTGCTGCTGACCAACACTGTTCACACAACAGACACGTGACTAACTGAACTGAAGCCTTCACAATAGTGTATCTTCCACTACAAAAAAGCTTGTAGTTCGGGAGGGTACTTTGTGTGAAATGTGTATTAAAGACCCGGATAAGACGTTGCAAGTCTCCAAAGATCTTTGGGCTATCTCCCCCTAGGGAAACTGTTGACAACAGCAAAGCTGTGTGTTTGCCATAACAAGGAGCAGTACCCAGGGCCACCATGCCACTGCAGTGGCGCTGTTGAGTCGTGAAACAAGCCAGGATCTCCTGTGTTGACAATGGGAAGGTGGGGGATGGGGGAGAGAGGGAGGGAAATCTTTCCCTGAGCTGAGCCCTGACAGCTATCCTACCACAGCCTTGAACAGTGCAGCTTGACTCTACTGGGTGTAGTTAGAGGACGGAGAAAGCACTGATATGGAAAATTAGGGCCACAGCCAAATTCAAGATATCTCCCCCCCCCCCCCCCCCCATGACGCCAGTGGCTCATTCTTCTGAACACAGAAGTATTCGATACAAAAGTATTAAATAAAGTCAAAACGTTGAACACAATCGATAATCGTGATGGCACTTGTTTGTCATTTTTCATGAAAGGAAAAAAGAAAAAAAAGAGAGGAACATCCCATAATGTCTGCTTGTGTCCAAGCTTTTCAGCTGGACCTAGCTAATGAAGATTAGCCTTGGATCGGAGCCATGATGGCACATTACATACAGCAGCCCCGAGTTCTAGAGATCAACACCCGTGAGCTGCCTCGGTTGCCCTGACTACACAACTACAATGCTACCTCGGCCCAGTCGAAGCGGAAAACCCCCCGCTTTGAGCCGCGAACCAACAACCAGCAGGTCGGAGCCTTGGGAGGGGTAGAAAGGGTCGTTTTTCCAACCACATAGTGTTCATAATTAGAACCAGATCCCATAACTAGGCCAGACCTACACTATCTGCTGAGCAATCCCAATCACGCCACACTTGGACAAATCCAGGCTTCCAGCCAGCCCTTCAGAAGTGTAGTCTCCACCCCTTCCAGAGAGGAATCTGTTGAGGGAGGAAGGCATCTGCTCTTAAAGAGACTGTCGAGTTCTCATTTCCATGTCGGTACATTGCATAACTACCACTACAAGTTGGACTACGCTACATTCTAAAACAAAAATACTTCCTGAGTGATCACATTTGTTTTCCTGTTTGAAAGGACACTCTGCTATATCATTTGATACCATATCATTTTGGTTCCTGGGGAAATGGTGCCAAAGCGCCAATCTGTCATTGACTTAATATTTTCTTTAAGAACTATAGGGGTGTTTTAATGGGTTGGGATCAGTGAAATCAAACAATCCTCTATGATTCAGTTTCAACACCTAGAGATCACATGCCATCTCAAACCTTCCATATGTAGGCAAGGCATAAGGCAAATTCGAAGTATTTTCTTATTTCAAACCAAGCTACGTTATGAATGTGCTGTTCAACCAACGGCAACCTTAGCTGAACCATCTATACGCTTCCAGAGGGAACCCTGGTTAAATCTAGAACCTGCTGTTTGGAACCCCAAATGGCAATTTCTTACCCAAAAAGGTAAAGACATGTATAAGATCCTTTTATAGAGCATAGGATGTGGTTTAGTTGCAAACAGTGACTGAATACTCTGCTGTTTCCACTCTAACAGAGCGTTTGGTATGTTCATTCCTTTTTCATGGCCATATTTCAGGCACGAGGTGGTGCATGTCTATTTTGAGAGTGCCTAGCACAGCTGTGGAGACACGAGAGAGCGAGAAGGAGAGGGCGAGAGAAATAAAATCTCACTTTCCCTTCCTGTTGAATACATCTGCTGTTTTGTGTCTGTCAGGTGACACGAAGCGATGCATCGATTGATTCGGAAATAAATACACCTACGTCACTGAAAAGTTCAAGTCCAGTCGTTCAACTTACGTTGATCTAGATTCACACCCTAGCTACCGAGTGATGGTTAGATAATGGATTTATAGTTTTGCTGAGATGCACTGGTATTTCCAAACAACGCTTAACAACAAAACGACTGTTTGCGCACACACCAGTTCATTAACCCGTATCCTCTAGACAGTCTCTTAGACGAGTAAAAGTTGTTCGACCACATACAGGAAACCCCCTAGTTAACCTGAAACTACAATCTCCACAGGCATGCTTAGTGCAGGCCACACTAGTCAGACAGTACGTTACTCCACCCTAGCAGTTATTCAAACATGATTTCCCTGAAGGCCAAATGCATGCACACTAAATAGATCAGCTCCACAGCTTCAAAATGTACCAACAAAAACACGCCAACCAAAACCGTGCCCCCGTCATTACATCACGTCAGATGTGACTATTAAAACAGATATCAAAGCCGGGGCTGCCTGATCAGTCCACGGGGACAAGGAGGATGAGCTGTGTTGATTACAACCACATGCTTGCTTGCAGCCTGGACGTGTCCCTACAGATTGAGATAGATGGGGTACGCATACGCTAGGCTACACCGCGAGCTACATAGCGAGCCATTGCATCCAATAACCAGACAGCGAAAACTAACTGGTCTACAGGTTGGCCAATGTGTAATATTTTACCATGAGATTAATCTACAGAAGTGGTGTAGGAGTGGAAATATTGAACCAGCATGGGAAGACTGTCAGATTTTCAGAGAGCCTCACTTCATTCTTTTTTTAGCTGTTCATGTTTTGTAGCGGCCTTCAAATGAGAGCAGGCCAGACTCAACATTTAAAGTGCTACATAGCAATTACGCTGCGAAGGGAAACCACCATTTTCTGTTTCGAACGCTAGAAACACTGTAGGCTACATTACCGTCCTCCCCCACCAGCAGGACGACGTTCCGAGGTGACAGATGGCACTAGCATGCATGTTAGCATGTGTGTGTCTGCCGTGTCAACTCCCGGGTCTATTTGGACACGGGTCACCGGGGGCATAGTCACATGTGCTGCTACTGTAATCCCACTGGCTCCGCCGCCACGGTAGCTCGTATCAACAACCTAACGAGGCTAGCGAGGCTACCAAAAACAACCTACTGTCTGGGAATCTCGATAGGCTAATAACGACACACGGGGTGGCTAGTTTAAACCCATTATTTGGCTACCAAGACCACCGCACTGCCTGAGAAGCGAGACGGGATGGCCTGTCTAGTGACAACTAACTATCTAGCTGCGGAGCTTAGCTAGTAGACAAACACATAGGGACACTAGTTTAGCTCAACCAAAAAGAGGAGGGGCCTAGCTACACTGCTCTTATGACGGCTAGTTTTAAACTTCCTCCACGATAAGAGTCGTCCATGCACCTGATAAGCACCATTTAGCAAAGTGAGTAGTCCTGACCGTGGTGGACTATAACCGCCATTGCTGGTTATAGTCCTTTTCACCCACAAGGGAAGGCTGCATGTCAGAGAGATTAGATAGTAGCCATTTCAAAGAGCGGTCCGCTCTGCAACTCAACTCTCTCTCTCACTCTCTCTAAAGTAAAGGTCACAAACGGAGAGGTTACTTTGGGACAAGTTGCTCATGTAGGTGTGAAATTTTGAAGGCTGTAATGATGGGTCGGAGCCAACTAACGCACCCTAGAGCCTGACATATTTCTGTGGTATTTCAAGAGTAGGACATGCAGTAAAATGCAGAAGGAACCTACCACAAGTGTCTAGGCTATACATAAGATATACATAAAAATATACTCAGCTTTGGTTCTCATCCATGTGTACAGACTTGGATCAAACCTCTATAGATTTGTGTGTATTTTTCTAAGTGCTCTGGTGTGCTGTTTCATAAACCCTCGTAATCCCTCCCAGACATTTGATCGCATTTATGACCTTTACATATGACACGCTGCATGACATGAGCTAATATGTCTTTTCAAATCAGTACCACAGTCAACTTAACTGGTACCCAGCAGTGATATTCACTCTGGACAGTGAAGATTTAATTTCTTCAAATGGAACACCATGCAAATAATAATATTCACCCTCCACCCTCCAAATCAGTTTATCTTTGTCTCCACTGTAGTTGAACCCCACCGTCTTTCAACTGCAGCAGGAAACACCAGTTCCAGTTCCTTATCTATAACAATCTGCCCGTGTGGTCGGCTATGCAGTTAGGCTGCCATTGTTCCTTGTCTCACTCTATGACAGACGCCGAGCCATCATCCATATGCTACAGCACAAAGGTCAAGCAAGTCACAAAGTAATTGAAAGAAAAGGAACAGAGAGGTGAAAGAAAAAAGACAACAACACAACTCACCGAGAAACAGCAAAACCCTCCAACAGAGGGGGGGGGGGGGGGGGGGGGGGGGGGGGGGGGGGGGGGGGGGGGGGGAGAGTGAGGGAGAGGGGGAGGGAGAGCTGACATCATACGGGTAAAGCTGTGCGCCTAGCAAGAAAACAGCGGCTGCGATACAAACGCAAACGGTTGATTCATGGCGTGAACGTCTACAGAAGTCTTACCACAGCAGCAGGTCTATCTTCTCCAATCTGTTCAGTAGGGGTGTAATCCCAGACTCTCAGCACCTGCAAGGACAACCAGGGAGGTTACAGATATGCTACTCAACTGATACATTACTTTCAAAATGGTGCTGAATAACAACCTCAACAAAGACAAACAAGTAGAGACCATGCATACTGTGAATATTCCTCATGAACATTACCACAACAATATTTAAGAATTTTCCAAAGATCCATGTTTGACACCATCTTCACGTGAATTGGCCAGACGTGCAGTATCTCATACCGTAGCTATGCAAGTAATTTATTTATTTTTTTACACAGAATAAATGTAGGCAGGTCCACACTTGCAAAGTTATCTGTTCAATCTTTGTGATACTTTCTGGCGTTTAGCTGAGAGCTATTTACATTTCATCTCACATTTTTTAACTGGATTTATTCCCATAAAACATAAATAATAGTGTTACGTGGAACACATTTTGATGCGGAAAAAGCAAGCTGCTGGTGACACATTGATTGGGAGGCTTAAAGTCCATATCCTGAGGGGAATGGAAAGAGCACAAACATATTTTATGTAAATTAAGAAACAATAGGCTGTATTGATTACGTGCTATAGAGATTAGGCCAAGGCAAGGTGAGGTTTAATTTTAGTAATACTTTAACCTGACTCGATCCAGATTTTTTATGAATTACTTCACAAACACACTTTCTTGAAAAGCAAACATGAACGGAGTTTGTCCTGTATTCAGATTATTTGTCTGCCATTGGAACAAGGTTTAACTGCTTATTTAAAAGTAATAAGAAAAAGATTCCTTTGGTAAAAACCTAAATCATTTACATCTCAGTTTATAGTCCCCTCTGTCTCACTGTTAGCAGAGCTATATTAAGCCTCAGGCCCTTAGTTTGTTTTGCAACTGAATGAAACATTCAGCAAGCAGGGAACTTTTGGTCTATGCAAACTATTTGCAACCCATAGCCTATATGGTATAACATGAACAATTGGAGCATTCAGGGGGAGCTCAAGGACAACTGTCTACTATGGTATTGTTTGCCGTGCTATGGCAGTACCATAGTGGCTGAACTTCGAACGGGGTGAACTTGAAATGGACTGCTTACCATGTGACCGACTGTCATTCAGATTGACCGGCAACGCCAATATTACGTCTTCACTCTAAGGAGAGACAAGACAACACACCATTCATCGACTGTCCCCATTAAAGCAAATAAAATGAAAGTCAGCTGCAGCTAAAGACAAGCTAAAATACTTCTTTCCCAGAATCAGAGTGAGCAAGGTCCATAACAGTGGATATGGGGTAAATATCTGACACTTGTACATTCGTCATGCGGTCATGAGTATATTGGTTGTGATATGATAAATCCATTCATGTGTTGTCCTAATACTGGGGCTGCTGTATGGAAGCCTGTCGGCTTGACAAACAGCCTCCAGTTAGGCCTGCGAGCCCTTCGCGGCCGTCCTCCGGCCCATCCCCAACACCTTCCCCAACAACCTAGTACAGACCATGAGGATTGTGTTACACTGGCCATTCACCAATCCCGGATACCATGCTTGAGCTCATCGGGCAACTTGGCCAGCGAGACAGGCTCCGGGAAAGAGGGAGAGAGCAGGTCCTGCCGTGGCCCCTCACGACATGTCAACCAAACGCACAGACCCTTCGCCAGCATTTCCATGGTTACCATCTAATCGGGAGAAGGAGGGTGGGGGGGTTACGCAACTCCAAATAGACACGTGAAAGTGTGTCATCTTTCCGTAATACCCATTTACACAACTCCCATCTTTAGGAAGTGAGCTGTAAGTGTTTGACGTTTGCACGGCCCGTGGAGTTATGACAACCATGGAATTACATGATCTCTCAGTCAAGCTCAGGTTCAAAATCAAACCTAATTCACTCTTCATGGCTGAAAACAAATACCAAGACTAAATCACCCTTGTATTTCTAGAAGAAAAAATCCTCAAAACAACACAGCCATTAGGAAACGGAGGAAGCAGTGCTTATCTTATTTGCAACCTTTGTGTTAGCTGTCGAACTAAGGGTCCCAGAAAGCTCTGGACCCCTTAAAAGCATAATGAAGCTTGTAATACAAAATGGCCTTGGCGTTCATATCAGACCCCTGCTTCTGCTTAGAGATGAAACAAAAAGGGACCCACAAGCTAAATCTCTTTAAGTAATACCACATCACAACCCCCAGCAACCAGTCTTGTGTTCACGCTGTATTGATCTCTTGACATTTGGTTAACATATGGCCATTCAGTTCCATTAATCCAGCATGGGCTGCCTCCAAGCTTGGACTGCCTTCACATGCTGCCACAGAGATTTCCATCTCAATACCTCTGGCCTGATACATGGAGAATAAACTAGTAATCAGGAGAATATAATGGTTAGTCAAATACCAGGCATTACTGGATCAATGGATGGATTTCATGCTGTGAGGTATGGACTACATTTGCACACAGCACAATAAACTCCTCTATATAGGGTAGGAGGAACATGTATATCTGGGTTTGTAGCCCAGCCAAATGTTATGATTTTCTTTTTGCTGTCCAAGTGATTGAGTCAGTGTGGTCTATCAAAAATAGCTAGTTGTTTCATAATGTATGCAATGTTTAGGAGTTACAAAATAATCTGCTGCCATCCCGTCATCAAATTCTCCATCCTGTCTTTTTTCACACGCTTTTTATGTTTTATCATTTGCATCAGACGCTCAACCTGCAACGTTTAATCTCAGCCAATGAAATGTTTGAAAATACCAAACCATAAACAAGTTGCTGTGGGGACACTTTCATGACATGTGTTGCTAATTGGAGGAACAGAAACATTGCACAGTGCCTGCAACATCTATTTACACAACAGATTTGTTTATTCAAATTTATTTTCTCATCTGTATTAAGGTTACCCTTTGCCCAGTGCATAAGGACCATAAAAGAGAGGCCTCCCTTCAGTCACATTTTAAAGAATTGTCAGAAAATCAACTCTGCACATCTTCTTTTTTTTTTTTGAGAACAACACACATGGATAGTCCAGAGTTAGACAAAAAGCACATCCAAAGTCAACAGCATACCTTCCACAGACCATGAGCTTATTTCCATGTAGCACCACTGACTAGCCAGCATCAACATAATCCTACAATTTATATTATGGAAAGTGAGTATAGAATAATGCTTGAGCCACTGTAAACCATTAGCCCACAGCAGAAAAACAGGTAGGTGGATTTGTAGTTCACACACAAAAGACTATTACTGCCCATATAATAGTCAGATATGTGTTTCACACATACAATCAAGCAGTTTCTTATGAGTGTATTGTTGGGCTGTGCCTGGTATGGCTTACTATTGAGTAACCACAAAACCAGTTTGACACAAAACCGGGTCTTGCCATTGACGTTACTGCAGCAGTTAGGAGGCTAACTAGCGTGATACTTCAAGGCTCCAGCCTTGTAAAAAAGGGAGGGGCAAGGCCCTAGGCTCAGGGGCATTCTTCAGAATGTTGAACTTGACCCCAGGTCATCACACACGCACGCACACACACACACACAAAGCTGGGGATAAAGGGGCAGAAAGCCTCCATGTTATCTGTTGCCAAAGAACTTGCGATATTTGAAACAATTTGGTCAAAAGTCATTTGAATTCTTAACCGAGACACCTCTTAAAGGCTGTGAACTCCTAAGTATTTAATTGGAGGACCGTCATCAAAACCAAATGTGCAACACTGTAGTGAACAATAACAAACAACAACATAAATACTGGAAAAATGAATCCCTCTACAGATAGTTCCGCCTTAGGTGTCTGTCTATCTGTTGTGAGGGTCTTCCACAGCCCGCTTAGTGATATCCTAGATTTTTCCTCCCTTCCCCCACCCATTCCCTCTCTCTCTCTCTCTCTCTCTCTCTGTGGACATACACACTGTCAAGCACCAGTTACATAACTGTGCTACTACTCCAAACACATGCCAGCTACCTAGGCCTCAAGAAAGACACATCTCTGATAAGACCAGCTGGCCAGTGAAACTTCACGCCTGTGATAGTTTATATTTTTTTAAACAAATGCGTGTTTATGGGAAATGACACCATGAGGACAAGCAACGCAGTGTTGATTACAGTAAATTGAACTGATCCGACTAAACATTCAAATGCATCATGTGTGCGACCTCAGAAACCAACACGCTCTTCAGCTTCAACACACAACCACATTTGACATAACACAGACTGGATTATATTGTCTGTTTTGCTTAAACAAAGCCATACGTCTTGCGTCACTATACTTTTTGAGTTACTAACATTGTGACACATTTTCAGTCTAGCTACACAATTTAGAGCTTATTGGTGAACCTAGGTTACAGTGTCATCAAATGGAGCTAGCTACAGTAGCCAGGCCAGTGGCTCTGTCTGTGATTCTAGCTTCCCCTCCCCCACTCCGTAGCTTTGAAAGTGCTAGCTGCATGTCACAGGACAAACTGTCTCATAAGCTCCATTTTGTTTATAAATCAGACTTTAGGCATATAAAAGTCACCGGTAAATGTACGTATACTAGTTAAAAAGTAAAATATCTCCAACATGCTTGTAAATGCGTGATGTCAAGCTAGGCCTAGTTATTGCAATTGTAGATGCTTCTAAATTGTACAGTAATGGAGCATTAGTTAGCTCTAGCTGACTGGCTAAACAAAAATAATTAAACTACTCTAAACAAGGCAAAGTTAGTGTTGCTTAGTCTTACTACAAAGCTAGAAAACCATGTGAAGTTGTAGGAAGCAAGCTCTCAAACCCACCGCGCGCATACTGACACACACTCAGTTTCAAACAAACACACACACACACACATTCATGCATAAGCGCGCGCGCGCACACACGCTCATGCTGCCCATCCCCCACCTAGTGAAATCATCAAAATAAACGGCCAAAACAGTTCATTCACTGTGCCAAATGACCATTAAACGGTAGTAATACATCCATACGAGTCGTGGTATATTTTATACGACACAATACGCCGTGAAAAGCCAAGAAAACACTTACTTACATATCCAGATCACACAAGGGGTGCCTTCTCTCCAGTGCTCCTTATATGGGATCTCCTACTGCTCCGCTATTCTCTATAATATCGTCACAATAAAGCGTTATAAAACCAATCCGAGATAGCGACTTGGTAGATAAAATCCCAATTGAGCGATGTGTTTAAATTGCATAAGTGTATAAATTGATAAATCCCTCTAAAAATTAGAAAGAAGAGCAATTGGGGTACATTGTAAGGTTGCTTGCTAGTGGAGAAAGAGCCAAAACGTTCAGAACCAGCCAACGGCTTCAGACGCTGAAACACCGAGGAGGTGACTCGACAGGCGAAAATGAGGCAGGCCTAGGCAATTTCTCTCTGCAGCTCTAGAAGCCGTAGGAAAGACACACAAACATCAAAATGGGTGTCGCAGTGTGAAATAGTATTCCATGTATCTCCTGCGTTGTTTGAAATATAAAAAAAAAATTAAAAAAATATTGTTACTAAATTATGATATAACCACATGTGTTTGATCAAAATCGGAAATGTATGGACGTTTCCATAGTCAATACTTTGGTTGTGTAAAAAAAAGACACACATTCTAAAATGCATCACTAGATGGTTGCCATCTAGCCTACATAAATATGATATACTATGTCCCACATTAATGGCAAAAATATATCTATAAATATATAATCTATTCAAATAGAATTACAAATACCATAGGTATCCATTATGAAAAAAAATACTATCTATTCAAATAAAATTACAAATACCATAGGTATCCATTATGAAAATACAGCCTTTGATTTAGTCTCAAATTCATTTTTCAATTTTTCTGATTTTTTTTTTTTAAACACTTAACCTAGATGCGGATTAAAAGACAGACCTTATGTTTATCTTATATTCCATATAAATTCATCCCACAAACCTCTACTCCAACACTGCAGAAAGTATTTACGTTCTTGTTTTTCAGGCATGAAAAAAATTATCGTCATCATCATTTCCCAGAATTTACATTGGGGGAGGGGCAACAATAGACCAATGAGTAATACAATGTATCACCTTTTCCTGAAATGGACAGGCGTGCACGCATGCACAAACACAGAACACAAAGGCAGGGAGTACCTAGTATGAATGTAAATAGTGCCTGAAAGTGGACAGGGACTGGGGTAGTGTCGAGAGGCAGAGAGCTCGAATCTCACGAGACACCTCTGGGTAGAGCACAGACAGATGAATGGGCTATGCACACACACACACACACACACACACAAACACACACACCAGAAAAAACAGGAAGTCTGTGCGTGTGTGTGTTAGTGTGTCTGTGTGTGTGTGTGTTAGTGTGTCTGTGTGTGTGTGTGTGTATCAGTGTCAGCATGGCCATCTCTCTGTCCTGCTCTGTGGGTGAGACGGAGAGAAAGGAGGCAGGGAGGGATAGGAGCATTGTCCTTGTTTTCACTCAGCCATATCTTCCTAATGAGAGTCCTGGGTCTGGGCTCAATGGGCCTCACCAGGAGGAGGTCTCCACAGCCCTGCCTGACCCTGAGCCTCCATACAGCCTCTCTCCAATGAAGACGTCCTCCCTCGGTCGTTAGTTACCCCCGTGCACAATGTCCACCATTGATCACCCCCCGCACACTCATACACACACACTCATACACACACACACACGCGCCCGCGTGCCCATCCCCCATACTGATAGCCAGACATAACCTCTATGTTTATAAGGAAGCTATTTCTGGCTACCCGTTCAGCTTTGAAGGCACAAGCAGTTCAGCGTTTAGCATTGTAAAGGCTGAAACTTTTTCTGTGTGCATGTGTGTGGTTGTGCGTTTTGGTTTTGGGAAGGGACACGTACACAAAAGCTGATACAACTGCCTTTTTTTGGATCTGAATCAGACGCGCTGCCTCAAAAAAATGCACATGGCTTTGTGACAAAGCTGTGTTAGACCTCATCTTCATGAAGTGCTCTGTAATTGTCTGGTTTGGGCAGAGGTATGATTTAAGCATAACCTTAATCATTAGGATTGAAACTGCTGCTGCGGATAAGTGATTAGATTATTCCAAAGTGCTAGAGAGAGAGAGAGAGAGAGAGAGAGACAGAGAGAGAGAGAGAGGCAGGGAGGGAGACAGTGTGTGTGTGTGAGAGAGAGAGAGAGAGAGAGAGAGAGAGAGAGAGAGAGAGAGAGAGAGAGAGAGAGAGAGAGAGAGAGAGAGAGAGAGAGTGGCATACTCTACAGTCTCTAGTCAATACGCTGTGAGCCAGGCCTGTGATATTTCTGCATCGATCCGAGGACTCTCCTCACATTAACATTTACAAATGGGACATCTGCTTCAGCCTTGTGAGAACGTCCCTGAGAAGACTGGAGACAGCACCTCAGGACCAGGGGAAGGAGACAGGCTTACAGTGCACACCAAGCCAGACAAAGGAACTAGCTTTTTAAGAATAACTATGATGGCAGGCAGTTCTCATTCACTGCCATAGCAAAAGGAAACCAAAATCATAGCTCTTGTTAATATGAGGAATTATGTGAGTCCACCCCAGGATTTAACAACAGTTAATATCTTACAACAGATTTAACACTTTGCTGATTATAAGGGACATCTCCGAGAATAAATGACTGTAAACTTCTTCAGTCACTGCCTTCATAAACCTTGCCAATAAACACCAAAATAGGGGACACTGAATGTTTGATATATTGTATACTGACATCTCAGTGTTGAGACATAACTCAATGGATGAAAAATCGTCCCAGAGACTTGTAATGCACAATGTATCAATCTGTAGCACTTCTACAGATGTGAAATGAAGCCATAGGAGGAACTCACGAGGCACTTGAGTACTGTGCACAGTGTTTGTTTAATGTGTGGTGGGGAATGAGAGAGAGAGACCGTCTTGTATCTCCTCCCCCTTTCTCTCTCTCTTTCTTCTCGCTCCTCTCTCCCTCGTCTGAATCTGGACTGGGGTTTTGGCAGCAACAGACAGGCATTTCCCGTAGAACACCTTACGTAATATGTAATTCAATATTTCCGTAAAAAAAAAAAAAAAACGTTTGCACCCCAACCATTCAGATAAAAAGTCAGGAATTATTTTTAACGGTCGACTGACACGCGTCTTTCTGAGCGCGGTGTCAATTTCCACTGCCATATCGACATACCCTCTTTCCATAGCTATCATGGCTGTTTCTGCTGCTGGCCATTCCCATGGAGTTTTCCTTCTGTCAGACTGTAGAGGGGAGAGAAAGATTATTGTAAACTATTTAAGAGCTGCGCAGCAACTGGGAGAGATTATGTCTGCGGAAACGAGTCTACTGGATCCCACCCATCCCCCACGCTCGCTTGTAAACTTACTTTTGCCTGGCAGGTCACCGACTGCAATAGATAGAATCCACCCCACCCCCTATCCCTTTGCTCAGTCATTCAGACCTGGGAGAGTCAATAACAAGCTGACATCATCATTGGTTTGTACATTACAGTGCCGCTCTCATACTACCCACCATCTTCTAAGAAAGGAGCATGGCACATCTTGTAAGTGTAGCCAGAAAAGGATATGTTGTTCACATGGGGCATCAGGAGTGAGATAAGGGAGGTTATTGTAGAGGAGTGGGGGAGGGGACCGGCCTGCCATACATTCTGTTGGAACATACCAGGCTAGCTACATTTGGAAATAGGCTAATATCTCACACGTTCGTTCCAAGCTAGGGCATAATGTTTCACATGAAAGGAAACATGAATCATTGATAATGTTCATCCAATATGTGTCAATGATAAGATATGTTGCAGTTTATCCTTAGGGAATGATTTCGAAATAATTCTCAATAAATACCTGTTTCATCTAAATAGTTTTGGATTATAGGGTAAACCATTCAAGAAAGTCTTCAGTTGGAAATCCTAAAAATCTGTCACCGGTTTTAGTACCGTCAAGAGGCAGAAAGGTGAACGGCAGGATAGTAAAAGTGGAAATAACACACAAACACAAACACAAACACATATACACACACGAAATAGGCTAAACAACATTCCAATCAATTAGCTGCAATTAGCCAAATTTGCATTCCAGCCCTGTAGTTTGTTGTTTAAGCCCAACTTCCTGTAAAGGAATCTCAGCCCTTTCATAGCAGCCATCCATCCAGTCAGCCAACCATCCATCTTACCAGGCAGTCATTTATCCATCCAACCAGCCAGCCAGCCTACCAACCAGTCAGCCAACCATCTATCCATCCAGCCACCAGCCAACCAGCCATCCATAAATCCAGCCAGCCAGTTGGAGGGTTTGAAGTAGCTAATATATCAGTAGCTGTCCAGAGCTGGCTCTAATCCCATCTCTCTCCCTCCACTGAAAACAACTCAGGAATTTTGCTACGTTCTGGTCGAAAATATAGTCTACATATTGGGGCTCTCTCAGACAAGTGTAGAACGACATCTGTGTAAAATGTTTGTGCTTGTAACTGGAAGAAAACATTACTACAGTGAAAGTGTATATAGTACAGACTACAACATTCTTCAGGGGTTGATATAATTTGCTATTTTCTTCACAGTGCTGACCAGACACCCATGATCCACTACTGTAGTTTTCATTTGCGAGAGGTAGGCAGTTCATTGTAACAGTGTGCTACAATCGATTCCAATTTTCTCTGCTGGTGTGGGGTCTGAGGTCCCAGCACATTAGAAAACGAACCAAAACTGGGTCTGTGGCTGTGCGAAAACACCTCACAGGATAATATTGACAACATCTCGATTCATACAAGACAGAAATACCAGACTGAGGCTCTTAGGAGACTGACATGAAAATACTAAGATGCTTGCAGATGCATGTGTATTGTTTGCATTGTTAATTAAAATACCACTACCCCTGAGATGAACAGAGACATCCATATTCATCTGTTATCCCGCACCACAGAAATTGGTCTCAATCCACCTCAACCAATCAGTGTCCAGCAGGTCACTTCCTCTTTCCTGCAGCCTGGATTTGTGATTAGGTAGTGAAGACTGAGAGAGCGTGTGATTGGCTGGGGGTAGAAAAGGAGAGCTGAATAGAAGGCACTCTCTGGAGTGAGGAGAGCTGAACTGTCATCCTCATACCAGCAGACAATCATCACTGGGGAGAAACTAACAGAGCTGAACCATATATCTCTCTCCCCCTCCCCCTCCCCCTCCCCCTCCCCCTCCCCCTCCCCCTCCCCCCTCCCCCTCCCCCTCCCCCTCCCCCTCCCCCTCCCCCTCCCCCTCCCCCTCCCCCTCCCCCTCCTCTCTCTCTCTCTCTCTCTCTCTCTCTCTCTCTCTCTCTCTCTCTCTCTCTCTCTCTCTCTCTCTCTCTCTCTCTCTCTCTCTCTCTCTCTCTCTCTCTCTCTCTCTCTCTCTCTCTCTCTCTCTCTCTCTCTCTCTCTCTCTCTCTCTCTCTCTCTCTCTCTCTCTCTCTCTCTCTCTCTCTCTCTCTCTCATCAATATTTACAAATACATGCAAACACAAACGCACGCAAGCACGCACAGTGAGGGGAAATAAACAGTATGTGTTCTTCATGTCCTGAGTTCTTTATTTTCAGCTTTATATGTTGTGAGGGTTGCTGAGTTGGCAGAATTAAAGTAATTTCATGGCTGGCTGGCCCAGACAAGGGGCTGTTTGCATTCTTTGGTACTATGGAGGTAGAAACCACTCGCGATAAACGGACACCACTGTGTGAGTGTGTGTGTGTGTATCTGTAAGCTTGAGCATGTTTTGTGTGAGAAGACTTCGTGAAAATGGATGATATGAGGCAGGAAGTGTAGAAATCATATTCACTGTGTGGTGTGCAACAAACACAGAACAGGTTACCGGGGAGACAGCAGCAACAGCAACAACAACAACAACAACAGCAACAACAGGAAGAGGAACAGAAACTGCTGACAGGCATTACACAACACAAACCCCTTCACCGGGAACTTGAAGAACAGACATCTAATCACACATTTACATGGACATCCACCAGACCTGGGTCTGTTCGTAGGCCAAATACAGAGAAATACTTGAGGTAAGCTTGATTCAAACCCCCATTACAATTGCAAGTGAAACAAGTGTCCCCTGAAGGGCAAACTGTTGATAAAACAAACTAACCGCAAATCCTCTCAAGTAGATCTATGACCTTCACTCTGGCCCATCTCCTATCCACCCATGACTGAGTGTTCAAGATCGGGAAGGGCTACATTCAACAACCCAAGTCAACCCAGATGTTGTGCTCAGGTTTGACCTAGTTTGCTGTGAACCGAACGCATTTAAGCTGCACTCTAGTGGATTCCCAATTAAAGCTGGTGATGTGGTTGTTTTTTCTACCACGACTGTGCTGAACGAACAGGGGATGAGAGAGGAAGGGCCAAAGAGTGGGCGGAGGAGAGGAAACGCAGGATGATTAGACAGATTAGGAGGGAATCTGTTCGACGGGCATATTCCAGTTTGCCTGCCCCCACGGTACGATTCATCCCAGGATTTCGAATCATCCCAGGATTCATCCCAGGATTTTGAATCATCCTAGGATTCATCCCAGGATTTCGAATCTTTCCAGGATTCATCCCAGGATTTCGATTTATCCCAGGATTCATCCCAGGATTAAGATTCATCCCAGGATTCATCCCAGGATTAATCCCAGGATTTCGATTCATCCCAGGATTCAGATTCATCCCAGGATTCATCCCAGGACTTCCCCCAACTCGGTATTGGAGGAACTTCGTCACGGCCATTTTGGCTATCTTGAACAGTTCACCGTGGAGTCTGTGTGTGGGCGCGTGTGTGTGGGGGGGAAGCTACCCTCACCAAGCTGTAGGTAGCTTCAAGGCCCCGTGACGGACTGCAGCTCACATGCTCACACAGTAACTCATCGGGAAAAAAATGCATACCCAAGAGCAGCACGTCATAAATTGCTACGAGGGGAGGCTACGTACGTTCAAGACTTCTCTTTTAGCCTCTCAGATGTGTCGCCCCCCCGTCGCCCCCAGTTACCGCTTCCCTAAAGGGGGAGTCTTGAGACATGGCATGTCTCTTTAAAAGCATCTAAACAGAAGACAGAGCGTCTCCAGTGGAGTGTGCTCCTGTCATAACAAGCGGTGCTGCATGAGAGGAGGGGCGTGTGTCACGGCGCTCAGGAAATGTTCCGGACGTTTCCGTGTGTCTGTCTGTCCATCTGCCCGTTGGTGACATCGGTGATCCGCCGTAATAATCAGCCTCACCATCCTGTGGGCAGAAACAGGACACCCCTCCCCCTCCCCCTCCCCCTCCCCCTCCCCCTCCCCCTCCCCCTCCCCCTCCCCCTCCCTCTACCTCTCCCTCTACCTCTCCCTCTACCTCTCCCTCTCCCCCTCCCTTTCCCTCTGTCTTTCCAACCCCCTTCTCCCAACACACAAAGAAGTATCCCTTTCACATTCTGAGCTACTCTCTCCTCCAGACCTCCTCACCCCCCCCCCCAGCTGACCCCCCCACTCTGGGCAGAGTTGCTGCCACAGCAACCCTCCCCCCTCCCCTCCCCACCCCAGAGCACTGCCTGTGTGGATACACACGAGTCAGAAGGGGTGGCAGAGCCAAGGGTGTTTTCACAGTGCGGCAGAGATGAAAGTATAACAATAGACCCCCACCCCCCCACCACAAACACACACACACACCCACACAGGCACACACACACAGGTGCACAGGCACACACACACAGACACCCACGCAGGCACAGACACAGACACACACACTCAAACACACACACACACGTGCAGGCACACCCCACGGGGCTATGAGGAAGCAGCAAACACAAAGCGACAGTCTCTCACATGGCTCTTTCAGCTGCCTCTCTCTCTCAAACACACACACACACGCACATACAATCCATGCAGGGAGGGAACGACCCAGCAGTAAAAGGCTGGCGGAGGTCAAAACAGGAGATGATATCAGATCAGTGTGGTATAGCATGACTTCCCAATGCCAAAGATATCCTTTCTTCTGTGCTGTGCTGTTTGTGTGTATGCGTGTGTGTGTGTGCTAATAATAAAAATACACCGCCAGCCAGCCAATGTTGGTTAGGGTTTATAATTTAACTCATGTCGTCTTTCTCTTGTCTTATGTGGCAGAAGCTGCTTGGTATGTTTGCTCAGCTTAGCAACGGAGGTGGGAGGAGTGTGTGTGGGGGTGTGTGGGGGAGGGTGGGGCCAACCACACCATCCTTTCACGAAGAAGAACCCTTTTTCCAACCGATAACCGCGCTAACCACGCAGGAGAATCACGTTAGTCCCTCATCTCAACACCTCTCTCAGGAGAAACTCCTACTCCACAGGTTTGAGGTTAGATCACATGGTCTAGTGTGAACTACTTTGACTGTGGTGGCTGAAGTTTAGATCCCAGAAGTGTGGATGTTGGATGTGTTCTGAATCTGTTGTGAATTGGATTCTACTGAGCCCTACTGAGCTTCCTCCATGCAGTTTCACACCCTGACAGAGTTGATCTGGGGCCACTGGACTCACCTCCCAGTCACACCTGCACACGTCAGTCTAGATCTCTCCCTCTCAAGCTTGTTATCTCTCTCTGTCTCTCTCTGTCTCTCTCTTGTTTTTTTTTATTTATCTTTCTTTGTATCTGTCTATGTCTGTCTTGATCTCTTCCTCTCAAGCTTGTTATCTTTTTCTCTCTGTCTTTTTCTCTCTCTCTCTTGTTTTTTTTATTTATCTTTCTTTGTATCTGTCTATGTCTGTCTTGATCTCTTCCTCTCAAGCTTGTCTCTCTTTTTGTCTCTCTTTTTGTCTCTTAAATTACACACTGTCTTACACACCCCCCCCCTCTCTCTCTCTCTCTCTCTCTCTCTCTCTCTCTCTCTCTCTCTCTCTCTCTCTCTCTCTCTCTCTCTCTCTCTCTCTCTCTCATCACATGCTCCACAGCCAAGGTAGAGCAGTGAAAAACTAGGTTACAACAACAACACTGTTATGAATTACAGGGCAGTGACAGAGAGAGAGAAATAAAGAGAGAGAAAAATGGAGAGAGAGATAGAGTGAGTGAGAGAGTGAGAGAGAGAGAAAGATAGAGAGAGAGAGAGAGAGAGAGAGTGAGAGTGAGAGATATAGAGTGAGAGAGTGAGAGTACAGCTAAACATCTGCTCCTGCTTAGATGTTTAGCATGCCATCCCACTGACACATTTACAGCCTCCATGTGTACTCACTGGGTTGTTCGCATCTACGGGGAGAGTGATACTATCGTAAATCCATAAAAATATCGAATCTAACTGCCGGCTATTTCTTTTCAGCTTTGGAAAAGGGGTCATGCGCAAGCATGAATGGCCATTCTGTGTAATAATCATACAGGCAATCTCACTGGGATCTAGTTCTACCTCCCTGCTTAGTTTTATGTTTATAAATTGGTTCTGTAATGATGCCGATGCCTGCACGTTTCATGTGTTTCTCACAAAGGCCTCACATTCACCTTTTCACATGGTCGAAAGAGACCTGTGACATTTCAAATTCTCAACGTGTTAAGAGTGGATGAGCATCATCTCCTTATTCAGTATCTGTCGAATGATGAAGTGCATTCTGGGTGCTTGTGTGGGTGTTCCTGCATGGGGGGCTTTGATGGTCCTGGTTTTCCACACGGAGCGCTGGTCACAGCTCAGCCCAGTGCGCGGCCAGCCCTGTGCTCCTGTAATGCTGCTCGACAAGTCCGACAGCCCAAACGGCGAGGTTAACGGCGAGGGATATTGAGATATTGACGTAATATGGCCACAGCGACAGCCCTGTGCACATAACGTGTGCGCGCGAAAGACGGTGTACGGGAATTAGAGACGAAGAGACAGGTACACACACGGTTGCAAGGATCACTGGAGCTTCCTTTGCTGGTTGACCGTGCAGTTTCTTTGATCCTCCTCCCCGGTAATCAGAGTCTTCATCGGTGCCAGGTGCTCTGAATCTTTCCCCTGGCAGACCTCACACGCCAGCAGGTCAACATCCACCCTAACCGCCTACTTGTCATCTGGCTGGATGAAGCCAGGGTGGTTTATAAGTGTAGCTGTGTCCTTGTGTGTGTGTGTATGTGTGTGTGTGTGTGCGTGGGTGGTCGGTCTGTCCTGATACGATATCAAAGCATTTCAAAGGCACACCCTCGAGCCTTTGAACATCAACTGAAACACCTTTCAGTGTTTTTCCGCGCAGAGTTCCGTTGCAAGAGGAGAAGACGACAAGCGAGAAGAAGAAAAAAACATTTGCTTTTTCTCAAACACCGTAGGTGCTGAAAAGAAAGGAAAAGAGAGTTCTTCTCTCTATCCTGACAGGTCTCTGCGGCGCCGTCAACTGCCACTGGCAGTTCTCTGTCTGTCTAAGAAACTCTTATCCAGAGCGACTTACAGAAAGTACAGGGACATTCCCCCGAGGCAAGTGAGGTGAAATACCTTGCCCAAGGACGCAACGTCATTTGGCGCGGCCGGGAATCGATCCAACAACCGTCTGATCACTGGCCCAATTCCCTAACCGCTCAGCCACCTGACTCCGGAACATGCCGCAGATCAGCCTTGGTGAAATCCATTTCTGGAGATGTATTTAGACAGAACTAACTGATTGGAATGGTTGGATTGGAGACCTTTCCCCCACTATCTCCAGATCATCAAAGGCAGGCTGCGTGTCGTTTGTGTTTTCCCACACTGAAAGCTTCCTCCACGGGGGATGTGATTGGTGCGACTCCACTGTCCATGTCTGCCTCGTGTTAGGGAGGTTGTCAGGACACAGAAGGTTGGTCTATTCGCGTGCACGCCCGGCTTATCCTCATTCCCGACCTCACCCACACACCGACAGAACAAGCAAACATAGGAAAAGACGAGAAAGAGAACAATTTGAATGAGAAAAAGAGAGAGGTCTTAATAGGGAAGGACATCTTGTTTGTCTGAATCCAGTCCTGTTCCTCCCCGTTAACAGTCACCCCTCCCTCACACTCATCCTCATTCATATTTCAGAGCAGAGATGGGAGGACGTGTCACTAAACATTGGGTTTTTAGTCCTCATATGTGAGAGCACTCAGGACACCCACCGGGGAAGCAAGCAACACCAGAAGAAAACAACATCCAGAAATCTGTGCCGTCACCAAGCCGACAGTGGCACACTGATACACACACTGATGCACGCCGGGAAAAGCGTGAATTTGTGTGTGATGTCGAACCTTTGAATCGTGAACCTCACCTCTTCCAGTCTCTCACCCAACATCCCCCCCCCCTCTCTCTCTTTCTCTCGCTCTCTCTCTCTCTTTCTTTCTCTGTCTGGTTCACTCTTTGACAACTCATTTCTTCACTCATCTCCCCTGCCGTCCCCCACAACTCTCTCCTCCCCTCCCCCTCCTCCCACCCCTTACCCTTTCCCTGCCTCCTCTCTCCCCTGTCCCGGGCCTCCCTCCCTTCCCCCTATTATGAGGCAGCCTTGGGGGCCAACAATAGCGAGGCATCATCTATATTTTAGAAGCAGAGAGAAGAGAGGAACGGCAGTGCGGAGCCGAGGAGGGGAACACTCAGCCTACTGTAGCTGTCTCCTGTGTGACCCAAATTCTTTTCATAGCAATGGAAGACAGTGCGTTTTGTCTCTGTCTCGCTCTGTCTCTCTCTGTCTCTCTCTGTCTCTCTCTGTCTCTCTCTGTCTCTCTCTGTCTCTCTCTGTCTGTCTCTGTCTGTCTCTGTCTGTCTCTGTCTGTCTCTGTCTGTCTCTCTCTCTCTCTGTCTCTCTCTGTCTGTCTCTGTCTCTCTCTGTCTCTGTCTCTCTCTCTCTCGTTCAGACCTTCAACCACCTCTCTGTGTCTCTGAGTGCAGTTTATGAGGATGCTCTCTACAAAATTGATGTGCGAGCTCTCCAGTCCCTCAGCAGAAGGTTTTCTGGAAGCTTCCGTGACTTCGGTGTAGACAACACAGCATTTATCTGTGGTTTAGCTTGCCAACCGCTTTCTTTCTTTTGGCAACAGGGATATTATCTATACACCCACCCACCCACCCACCCACCCACCAACACTCACACAGACAGACACAAGCACAAAAGCAATTCCAGTATGGTCACCCTGGCTCAATAGCATTAAAAACACCACCTAAAGATGATTCTCTTCGGTAGCCGAAAGTCGGATTGAAATGTACGAATACGAAATTTATGGAAAGGAAAACTGGAGGAATCAAAAATTCACGGACGGAATTTCAGTCGACCTCAAGCCACCGAGGGAATCCCAGTTGGGTGGGTTGTTCTGTGGCGTGGCTCAGCAGAGCAGACTGGAGAAGCCTTCTCTCTCCCTGGGGATCGTCTGTCTGGTAGGGCCTCATTACAGGGACGAGGAGACCCTTCTCATATCTCCAGCCTTGACAATAAACACACACTTGCGCACGCCCTCACACACACACACACTCCACGGGGTCAGTGAGGTGGAGAGGAGGAGGAGAGGAAAGTCCTACTGTCAGTAGCCAGACAGTAATGAAGATAGCCAGTGAATGATAACACTCTGAGACTCAACACAGGCACTCTCATTTGTTCCCATTGACTGCGTGGATTACAATATGACATCCTACCATCGCTGGGGTACTTTGACTGATTAAAGTGGAATGCTAAGTGATTGTCTAGGATGTGAAACATCTGTGGAAATTAGCCCTTCTGACACACAAGACCACCACTTGAAGAGTAGCTTCTTACATGCATGTTACAAATAGCAGTATGGGTGCCTTAAATATTGAGCTTAACAATAGCACTGTTTTGTCAAAGCTTATTAAATTCACATGTTCTTTCATCTGCAGGAAAACAGAGAGAAGGCTATTATAGTTCCACTGTGTGTGTGTGTCTGCTGCGTGCTTGCATATGTGTGTGTGTCTGTATGTGTGCATTGTTACTGTACTCGACAGTTACTCTGTGAGACTAACTCATTCAGTGTTCCCCTCTGCTCCCTCCCTCCCTCCCTCCCTCCCTCCCTCCCTCCCTCCCTCCCTCCCTCCCTCCCTCCCTCCCTCCCTCCCTCCCTCCCTCCCTCCCTCCCTCCCTCCCTCCCTCCCTCCCTCCCTCCCTCCCTCCCTCCCTCCCTCCCTCCCTCCCTCGTTCTTGTGTGACTTTGACGTCTCTCCAGCGGGTAACTGGAGAACCAGGGCGGGAAGGAAGGACGGAGGGAGAGAGGGAGAGAGGGAGAGAGGGAGAGATGGAGAGAGGGAGGGAGGTAGGTGACCCCAGATTGGGAGGTGGCAGTGTGCCAGGAAAGTGTTCTAGTGTTCTTCATAAAAGCTCTGGCTGAACAGGAAGAAGCAGGCAGGCAGCCTGACCACCAACCAGGCAGCCAGCCAGACAGCCAGGCAGGCAGGCATGGAAATGGGGAGAGCAGCAGACAGGCAGGCAAAAACGTCAGACAGACAGACAGACAGACAGACAAGCAGAGCAGCTTGAAGCAGGAGGGTAAGCAGAGAGGTATTCGGTCTAAGAAGCGGAGACAGGCAGACAACTGTTAGGAATGGGGGATGGGCAGGAGAGAGAGAGTGTGGTAAGAAAGGGAGGGAGAGACTGGGGGGAGGGGATGAAGGAAGTATATTTGTCATCCTCTGTGATGCAGAGACTGGTGTGTCTGGTTTCCCAGGAGAATGTCACACTCTCTCCCTCTCCTTCTCTCTCCATTGTAATGGAATTCACTTATAATGATCAAATACAGGCAGAAAGCAACACACTTTGAATCCATCATTAACAGGTTCCACAATGCAATGTGGCATCTCAAAGTGTGACATTGTTAGCACACTGTTAGCAATATGTTTCCTGTGACCCCAGAGCGTAATCAACATACAGCAAGGCCGTGTCTCCATAAAGGGTTTGCATTTCGTAGTGTTTGTCTGTTGTCTAACAGGATGGAGAAAGATAGAAGATGAGAGAACATGACTATTGGCTTCTCAGAGACAGGAATGCCCTCGACGGTAATTGTTTCAGACAGCAGCTCCCGTAGAATGCTAGCCTTGAGACCGCTACACTCAGGACAGATGGCTGAAAGACTTCTGGTAAATTGAGCTATCAATGCATTTGCTGTATTTGCGCATGTGTGTGTGTGTGTGTGTGTGTGTGTGTTTCTAAGAGCTTGTGGTCTTTCTGACTCATCCTTCTTCATGGGCACTAATGGGCTATAAGTATGCAGCTTCAGCCCACACAGGGTGTGGGTGGACTCGTAATGCTGGAGCCAACACCAGAATCACTGCTCCGTCTAGTCTGCAGTCTATATCACTGATCTATCCAGAACAGTCTGCAGTCTATATCACTGATCTATCCAGAACAGTCTGCAGTCTATATCACTGATCTATCCAGAACAGTCTGCAGTCTATATCACTGATCTACACAGTCCAATCTGCAGTCTATATCACTGCTCTACACAGTCCAGTCTGCAGTCTATATCACTGCTCTACCAGTCCAATCTGCAGTCTATATCACTTCTCTACCAGTCCAATCTGCAGTCTATATCACTGCTCTACACAGTCCAGTCTGCAGTCTATATCACTACTCTACACAGTCCAATCTGCAGTCTATATCACTGCTCTACACAGTCCAGTCTGCAGTCTATATCACTGCTATACACAGTCCAGTCTGCAGTCTATATCACTACTCTACACAGTCCAGTCTGTAGTCTATATCACTGCTCTATCCAGAACAGTCTGTAGTCTATATCACTGCTCTATCCAGAACAGTCTGCAGTCTATATCACTGCTCTACACAGCCCTTTGCCAAATGTAAAGAGCTTAGTCCGAAGGTTCTCTACACAGCAGACTGTGCATCTGCAAAACTCCTTGCATTCAAGGTTGTGTGTGTGTAGACGTGTGCATGTGTGTGTGTTTGTGTGTGTGCGTGTGTGTCTGGCAGGGCGCGGGGTGATACTTGGAGGATATGCAGGTATAATCTGACTGCCTGGATACGGCTTAGCCAATAAAACACAACTTGGTTCCCTTAGCAACAATTCGACTGAGCTGAGGCAAGCAGACAATTCTTTTCAAATGTGGCAGAACAAAAATGTTCACAATAGCTGGACGTTTTTCAAGTTTTAGTCCTGGTATTAAACCAACGGAATGAGACTGCGATGAAAATGGACTCCTGTCCTTCAGTTAGGTCAAAGAGATCCTCAAATAGAATGTGATTACTATCGGGTGAAAGTGCCTCGCAACTGGACCATATTTATTATTGATTGTTGACAGAAGGCTTAGTACTTATCAAAACAACAAAACCAGATTCAATCACATGTTGTAAAACTCAGCAGACAGCCACTGATTTCAGGGTGAGTTGATGGGTGTATGGGTTGGTGGGTGAATGGATTGGTGGGTGAATGGTTGAATAAATCAATCATCCTTAAAGTGCACGTCTCATGTTGTCCTTCTGGGTGTGCTTTTGATGGGGGCTGGACTATGTTGACATACTGCACACAGGAGGGCAGAAAGACTATACTGCACACAGGAGGGCAGAAAGACTATACTGTAAAGAGATGTGTTCAAATGGCTGGGATTCCCCGAGCTTGCTGCACTACAACCATACATCACAGCTCATTTGGAGGACGAAGGGCGCACACGCACGTACACACATTCACACAAACACACAAGGCGGTGTACCTTCTAGTGAAAGCTGATATGATTCCAGTCCCTTTCACTCGTTGCTCAACTGCGCCTACTTCTCCTCCCCCACCCTCTCTGCTCACCCCCCCCCCTTCACCCCTCCCCCCTCCTCCCTCCCCCTCAAAGGGGGAGAGCTGTTGCAGTGAGCCCAGCCCCAGCCCTCTGCTCTGCTACAACAGAGGAGCCCTTTCACCTACATTCAGGGGAGGGCTGTGCCTGCCTGCATACCATTCTGCTTCTCTATCTGTCTGCTGTGCGCGTTTATTTCCATGCTTGCTTGCCTGCCTGCCTGCCTGCCTGCCTGCCTGCCTGCCTGCCTGCCTGCCTGCCTGCCTGCCTGCCTGCCTGCCTGCCTGCCTGCCTGCCTGCCTGTCTGCCTGTCTCTCTCTCTCTGTCTGTCTGCCTGCCTGCCTGCCTGCCTGTCTGCCTGTCTGTCTCTCTGTCTGCCTTCCTGCCTTCCTGTCTGCCTGTCTGTCTGCCTGCCTTCCTGTCTGCCTGTCTTGTCATGCAGAATGCAGCACTGCGCCACAAGACAACAGTGCACCCTACAGTGGAAACTGATCAGCCATCTGCGTCCAAGGACACTCTTACACACTGTCTCTCCCACACATACAGGCAAGCACTCACACACGCACGTACACACAAGCACGTACACACTCACACACATGTACACACAAGCACATAAACACCCACCCATGCAAATACACACCTACACACACACTTACACACACGCACGTAAACACCCACACATGCAAATACACACCCCACACACACACTCACACACATGTGACATTGTTAGCACACTGTTAGCATACAGTAAGAGAAGAAGGACAAGGGGTGTGTTTTTTATGCATGATGCTAGTCTACCACATGAACCGTGTATGGCAATGTGCTTTATTGTTTTTGTCGAGAACAAAGATTTCCCCTACTTGGTTACCATGGTGAACAAATGAAATATTTATCAGAACACAAGTGGAGACAAAACTGGTGTAGCCTGTGTTTTGATGAGTCTCTCAGAGACTCCTGCTTCCTGTGTGCAACAGTTTCTTCAAGCAGAAGGACTGGATCCTATACCCCTGACCTCTTACTTCAGTGCTCTTTTTGAAACCCAAAAAAATTAATGCAAAAGAACATTGGAAATTCTCAAGATTGAGCCACTAATTATGAAACCCCAAACCTGACACTAGACAGTTAGCCAGCTCGTGCTTCCTCAGAGCAGCACTGTTAAACATGGTAACCATGTTTACCACAAACGCCCTCTGACAACAAGACACCTGCCAGTCACACTGAGAGCCCCCTTGGAAACCCCCCCCACACACCGCCCACGCCACGTACCCTCTCTCTCTACTCCCCCCCCCCCTCTCTCCCCCTCCCACCTCCCCTCGTTTCCCCTCCCCCACCCTCTTCCTCCATGCTCTTCACGACAACTCTTATCAGCATCAGTTGGTCCTATTCCTGGAAAGACTCTCTCCTTCGAACACCTGCCAAACACGAGGACTCTCTCCTCTCACGCCGGTCGTCTCGTCTCCTCGTATCTGGAGGATATGGATTCATTTGTTTCAGGGGTTTTTTGTCTTCACACGCTTAATATTCCATCACACGTGTAGTGAAAGTCTGTGTTAGTTAGGTGTTATACTAATTATGATATTCTATCCTTTGCTCATTCATTTACAGTAAGATTATGTGTGTATGTCTGCTTCCAACTAAATATATATACGTGCATAATATGAACACATAAATAAATAATAAAACCCTTGCCAGAAACAAATCACCATTTACAGTCAAATGTGTAAATTACTGTGATGAAACTGTGTGTTATTTATAAATGTGAGGTCTTTTTTTCTCACTCTCTAGGAGACAAATAAGTATACAACTTCAGTAGGCTGATAAGTGATTTCTGTAACTGAGGGAATGAGTCTCTGTGCTTTGGGCTCATGCAGTATTGCTTCTTGGCGAGAACAGACACAAACCAACATTAAATTGACAAAAAGATATGAATCCAAAACTTATGACTCCAACAATCTATACTGTGTATGGAAGCTCTGGTAGGTTTCTGTGTGTACAATTCAGGGCACATGCATGTATGTGTATATGTTTGTGCATGTGCATGGGCACGTGTGTGTGTGTGTGTGTCGGTTTGCTGACTAACAGACACAGGACAGTGGCCATGGGAGGGTTGAGGGGGGCCAGAGAGAGAGAGAGAGATGGAGTGGGTCCTGTCGGGGGGGGGGGGGGGGGGGGAGTGATGATAAACGGCTGCTTGATGACTGTGGGGGCTGGAGGCTGGCTTGGGTCATCTTAGGTCACTGCGTCTAACAGGACAACACGACCCACGGTAACACTGTAGAACAGACCAGCCCCGTGGACAGACAGACAGACAGACAGACAGACAGGCAGGCAGGCAGGCAGACAGGCAGACAGGCAGACAGGCAGACAGGCAGACAGGCAGACAAGCAGACAGACAGACAGACAGACAGACAGACAGACAGACAGGCAGGCAGGCAGGCAGTCAGGCAGACAGTCAGGCAGACAGACCAGCCCTGTGGACAGACAGGCAGGCAGGCAGGCAGGCAGGCAGGCAGGCAGGCAGGCAGGCAGGCAGGCAGGCAGGCAGGCAGGCAGGCAGGCAGGCAGGCAGGCAGGCAGGCAGGCAGGCAGGCAGGCAGGCAGGCAGGCAGGCAGGCAGGCAGGCAGACATGGAAGCCATCACTGGAACAGTTGTTTGTGTGAAGATGTGCATGTCACTCCTCGCTTGTGTGAACGTGCACCCGTGTCTGTGTTGAAGTGCATGTGATATAAATTATAGCTTGCGGGTGCATGCACGTATGCGTAAATACCTTTGTGAGTGAGAGTGAGTGTGTGTGTGACCTTGGAGATGAGGTCAGAACCTCCTCTGGCAGCATGTGGCAGGGGAGAATGACAGGAGATCAATACTGTGAGAAGAAAGGTTCAATATCACCAGCACCCCCAGGATGCCACAGAGAGAGAGACAGAGATACAGAGAGTGAGAGACAGAGAGAGAGAGAGAGAGACAGAGAGAGAGAGAGAGACAGAGACAGAGACAGAGACAGAGAGAGAGAGAGAGAGAGAGAGAGAGAGAGAGAGAGAGAGAGAGAGAGAGAGAGAGAGAGAGAGAGAGGGTGTGTAAGACAGTGTGTAATTTAACCAGTTAATCACAAACTACACAGACCTTGATGATGGTGAGAAAAGAGAGAGAGAGAGAGAGAGAGAGGAGGGGGAGAGAGAAAGGGAGAGAGCAACCAGCTACACAACTTAGAGGGGAGAGGAGATGGAGGAAATGAAAGGAAAGGAGAAGATGGAGGAAATGAGAGTCTGTGAACATAAAGCCCTTCCAGATAACAATGTGAAAAGAAGACAATGTGATAGAGAACTGAAATTCATACAGTTAAACCTCATACATCATTCATGCATCTATCCCAGGTGGTGCAGGTAGCAGAGTAGAGCTGAGGAGAATAGAGCTTGGCAGAGCAGAGGAGACGAGGAGGTGGAGAAGAGGACAGCTTGGTAGAGCAGAGGGGATCTTGGTAGAGCAGAGGAGAGCTTGGTAGAACAGAGGAGAGCTTGGTAGAGCAGAGGGGATCTTGGTAGAGCAGAGGAGAGCTTGGTAGAGCAGAGGAGAGCTTGGTAAAACAGACGAGAGCTTGGTAGAGCAGAGGGGATCTTGGCAGAGCAGAGGAGAGCTTGGTAGAGCAGAGGGGATCTTGGTAGAGCAGAGGAGATCTTGGTAGAGCAGAGGAGAGCTTGGTAGAACAGAGGAGAGCTTGGTAGAGCAGAGTTTTAGTGCCATGTGCTCAGCAAGGTCTATTTCTGGAAGCAGCGGTCAACTCAGGAGCACTGCAGATAACCCAGAATATTTATGGCCCATAACATTCCATTACAATAGGACTGATTGCTCTCATCCTTAGTTCTCTTTTCTCTTTCCCACTTCCACACTCTGCCTCGCTCCTTAGCAGGCTGTGTGCAACAGTCTGAACAAGTGAGTGGATTGAAAACTGTGTTTGATGTTGCCGCCACACTGGTGAGTCTGCAGACAGAGGTGCTAGATGAGAAGCTGTGTGATACAACACTGAGCTATGCTATGCACACTTCTGAAAACGACGACCATCTGTAAATGTGTTCGTTGAAATAATAACCTTTTGGGAGCTCATAGGAAAGTTATTTTCTGGCAGTACAAGGCACATGCAGCCAAAGCCACACACACACACACACACACGCTAAGAGACACACACTGCATTTTGCCCTGCATTACAAAATTACAAAATTGTATCTTGTACATTTGTATTCTTTGTAATATTTGTATTTTTAAATTGTAAATTACGGCAACTTATATTTTATTTTATATTTTATTTAATTATAATTCCAGTTAGTACTGCTAGTTTATGTACCCTTAGTTTAGAGAGTCCACATATTTAAATTTTTGGTTCCTATATGTTTATTGTATGCACCTTCCTGCCAAAGCAAATTCCTTGTCTGTGCAAACTTTCATGGCGAATAAATCCCATTCTGATTCTGACACGTGCACACACTCGGACAGACAAACATGGACACTCACACACATGTTCTGACAGACAGACACTCACACACATGTTCTGACAGACACACACACACACACGCTAAGAGACACACACTGCATTTTGCCCTGCATTACAAAATTACAAAATTGTATCTTGTACATTTGTATTCTTTGTAATATTTGTATTTTTAAATTGTAAATTACGGCACTTATATTTTATTTTATATTTTATTTAATTATAATTCCACTTAGTACTGCTAGTTTATGTACCCTTAGTTTAGAGAGTCCACATATTTACATTTTAGGTTCCTATATGTTTATTGTATGCACCTTCCTGCCAAAGCAAATTCCTTGTCTGTGCAAACTTTCATGGCGAATAAATCCCATTCTGATTCTGACACGTGCACACACTCGGACAGACAAACATGGACACTCACACACATGTTCTGACAGACAGACAGACACACACACACACACACACACACACACACACACACACTGCAGTGGGGCTAGTCAGGGACAATGTTTCCACCACTCACTCACAGTGTTCAGGTTCAGTGAGCAGGCGGGTGAGAGCTGCCATTAGACATGAGAACAACACTAGTGACTGTCCTCCTTGCTCCCTGGCTGAACCACACGAGACCAGGGAGAGACCAGGGAGAGACCAGGGAGGGACCAGGGAGGGACCAGGGAGAGATCAGGGAGAGACCAGGGAGAGACCAGAGAGAAACCAGAGAGAGACCAGGGAGGGACCAGGGAGGGACCATGGAGAGACCAGGAGGGACCATGGAGAGACCAGGGAGGGACCAGGGAGGGACCATGGAGAGACCAGGGAGAGACCAGGGAGGGACCAGGGAGAGAACAGGGAGAGACCAGAGAGGGACCAGGGAGGGACCAAGGAGAGACCAGGGAGAGACACAACGCTGGCAACACTGTTTCTGCCACTGTCTTTTCATCTTGTTTCGTCTCCTACATTTTCACCAGTCTGACAGACACATGCATACACTCCCACAGAGACACACATATCCATAGAGAGGAGAAAAAAAACCTTACTCTTACTTAACATTATGCTCTCCCGTTGCCGTGGATACCGTACTGCATGCTAACATTCTGTGTCGGCTGCTGACCCTGCTACGCCTGTTGTGCTGCATCATCCCACTCCAGCCCATAGTGTGATTTATCAAGCTACCTTGGAGGTAAACAAAGGATTAGTCCTGCTTCCCCCAGGCAGGATGGGTATGTGTGTTTGTGTGTTGTGGCAAGCTGGTTCGGGGCACTGGGTAGAGGCCCAGGCTGGTTCGGGGCACTGGGTAGAGGCCCAGGCTGGTTCGGGGCACTGGGTAGAGGCCCAGGCTGGTTCGGGGCACTGGGTAGAGGCCCAGGCTGGTTCGGGGCACTGGGTAGAGGCCCAGGCTGGTTCGGGGCACTGGGTAGAGGCCCAGGCTGGTTCGGGGCACTGGGTAGAGGCCCAGGCTGGTTCGAGGCCCAGGCAGACAAACAGGGTTTCCCCCTTTTTTCAACACACTGTTTGTTTACCATTTCCTTATTTGTCGCTTTTATCGTCTTAGTCAAACCCACACTTTCCACATTGGAAATCGATGCTGCGAATGTGTTGAAGCACCCGGAAACGCCGACGTTCCACAAGGAAAAAGCAAACCGGTGTCGAATGTCGGAGAAGCTCGAGGGGAATGCGTGCCTTGTCAACTGTCTGGGAGCCTAGCACCACACAGGAACCTCTGAACCCTGAGGGACAGAGGAAGGCTGAGACACTGGATGATGAAAGGATGAGGACGGGGTGATGAAAGGATGAGGACGGGGTGATGAAAGGATGAGGACGGGGTGATGAAAGGATGAGGACGGGGTGATGAAAGGATGAGGACGGGGTGATGAAAGGATGAGGACGGGGTGATGAAAGGATGAGGACGGGGTGATGGGAGCAGAGGACAGATGGGGCAGAGATGGAGGCGGCTGCTCGTGACTCCACAGCCACACGGATGACCTCAACTCCCCTCTTTGTGTGTTTGTGTGTTTGTGCTTATGTGCGTTTCTCTTTTTTGTACATGTGTGTGCGTGTATCTGTGTGTGCGTTCCCTTTTGTTTTTGCATGTGTGTGTGTGTGTGTGTGCGCGCACGCTGACGTGATGCGTGTTGACAGATCCAGGCCATGCTGGAGCGATCATGAAAGAGAGTCGAGGTCTATTGATCCTACTGTTTCTGCAGGGCCTCTCGTTTTTTCACTTTTAACAGACCCCTGGTAATACTGCATGGTGTGTGTGTGTGTGTGTCCATGCATGCTCAGGCTTCTGTTCCAAAAAGACCTTCTAGGCAGTAGGAGAGAGAACGCCCTGGTGAGAGGGGATGGGTTCATGGGTCCCCTCCATGGTGAGAGGGGATGGGTTCATGGGGGCCCTCCATGGTGAGGGGGGATGGGTTCATGGGGCCCCTCCATGGTGAGAGGGGATGGGTTCATGGGTCCCCTCCCTGGTGAGGGGGGATGGGTTCATGGGTCCCCTCCCTGGTGAGGGGGGATGGGTTCATGGGGCCCCTCCATGGTGAGAGGGGATGGGTTCATGGGGCCCCTCCATGGTGAGAGGGGATGGGTTCATGGGGCCCCTCCATGGTGAGAGGGGATGGGTTCATGGGGCCCCTCCATGGTGAGAGGGGATGGGTTCATGGGGCCCCTCCATGGTGAGAGGGGATGGGTTCATGGGGCCCCTCCATGGTGAGAGGGGATGGTTCATGGGGCCCCTTCATGGTGAGAGGGGATGGGTTCATGGGGCCCCTCCATGGTGAGAGGGTTCTTCTGACAGATGAGGCAGCGCCAGGACATTCCCCCTCACTCAGATCGGCCCAGCTTGGGCGTCTATTGAATGCCTGGAGCTGGAGAGGAGCTGGAGAGGAGCTGGAGAGGGTTGGGACGAGGTTTCGTGGGATGCTAACTGCGTTTGTTCCATCCCTTTCTCCCTCCTCCCACCCCTCTCTACTTCCTCCCACCCCTCTCTCCCTCCTCCCATCCGTCCTCCCACCCCTCTCTCCCTCCATCCTCCCCTCTCTCCTTCCTCCCACCCCTCTCTCCCCCCTCCCATCCCTCTCTCCTTCCTCCCACCCCTCTCTCCTTCCTCCCTCCCCTCTCTGCCTCCTCCCACCCCTCTCTCCCTCCCCTCTCTCCCCCTCCCACCCCTCTCTCCCCCCTCCCTCCCCTCTCTCCTTCCTCCCACCCCTCTCTCCCCTCCCACCCCTCTCTCCTTCCTCCCTCCCCTCTCTGCCTCCTCCTACCCCTCTCTCCCTCCCCTGTCTCCCTTCTCCCACCAGTCTCTCCCCCACCCCTCTCTCCTTCCTTCCTCTCCTCTCTCCCTCCTCCCACCCCTCTCTCCCTCTCTCCCACCCCTCCCACCCCTCTCTCCCTCCCCTCCCTCCCCTCTCACTCTCTCCCTCCCCTCTCTCCCTCTCTCCCACCCCTCTCTCCCTCTCTCCCTCCCCTCTCACCCCTCTCTCCCCCCTCCCAGCAGGGTGTCTGGGCTGTGTCTTGCCTCTGTGTTGCTGTGTCCTTACATAACGTGTTCCGTTCAGCAGCAATGTCAGCTAAATATAGTTTCCTCTACTTCCCCCTGGGAGGACTGGCTGCTTGAATCTCTTACATTCTCCTGCCTCACTGCCTTGTGTCTGCCTCCTCAGTCTCCTGCCGTTCTACCTCTCAGTGTCTCTTTGTCTCTCTGCCTATTTGGATCCCTGCCTCCTTGCCATTCTGCCTTTCAGCCTCACTGTGTTCCTGCCTCTTTGTCTCTCTGCTTCCAAGCTCTCTGCCTTTCTGCCTCCCTGAATCGGAAAATACATTTTTGAGATCTGTTTTCTGATCTGAGGAGGTGTAGAATACTGTAACAGCAGAGCAAATGTCCCAGTTCAACATAGGGATATAGGGATTCAATTTGATTCAAGGCCATCTGATTCGATTCTGATTTGCATCGAGGAATCAATTCTTGTGTTACATCCCAACCATAGGGGAGGATGGGAGGAGGAGGGACAGACGTAGAGACGGAAGGCATCCCTCACAAGAAATGTTTTTTTTTCTCTCCCGGGAGTGAAACAGAAGTCACCGAGGCCAGCCCGTTATGCTGAAGTTCACATGAAGTTGATCTGGGTGAAGCTACTGTGCCAGTTGGGAGTTCAGAGAGATGGCATTGCAAACAAGACTCCCACAGCTCAGATGGAGCGGAGCGCCTGGCGGCTCACTGACGCCTCAATCACGGCTCTCAGCGTGCATTAATAGCGTAATGGCGGTGTCAATCATTTCATTTGATCAGACGGCCAACAAAGGGGAATTTATTTCCATATCATTCCTCGTTTCTGCACATAGCCCACATTTCTCCACGGCGTTTGTGCCCGGGCCAACTGCTGCCTGCTGCTGTGCTGAAGACTGATGAGCTGGAAGCTATTTAAAGCCTTTCTCAACAGAGCAGCAGAGAGGGAGAGAGAGCGAGAGGGAGAGCGAGAGCGAGAGAGAGAGAGAGAGAGAGAGAGAGAGAGAGAGAGAGAGAGAGAGAGAAAGAAAGAAAGAGAGAAAGAGAGGAGGCCGTGAAAGTGAGAGCGAGAAAGAAAAAGGGGGAGAAAGAGCAATAGAGCAAGTGAGAAAGAGAGGCAGAGAGAAATAGAGAGAGAGACATAGAGAGAGAAATAGAGAGAGAGACATAGAGAGAGAGAGAGAGAGAGAGAGAGAGAGAGAGAGAGAGAGAGAGAGAGAGAGAGAGAGAGAGAGAGAGAGCAGTCTGGAGGGAGAGCAGAGGCTAGCTATTCGGATGGCTTCCTCATTAACAAGCATTTGAAATATTCATCAGTGGAGATGGATGCTGGCAGAGGTCTGTGTGAGCAGGCCATGGTGCTGGGTGTGTGTGGGGTGGACTGACAGAATGGACTAACAGCAGGGCCACAATCCACTGATGGCAGACCACAGTCCAAGAATGACACTGGGTTTGATTGGTGCAATGTAACCAGTCCAACAGTCTCACAAGATCCAGCCACTCAAAACCATACTGAGTCCAATCAGACGACCACAGCTTCCTCAGGTTCCCCCAACAGTCATTGTGATCATGTTCTACTTTAATGTGACTAGTGTGCTGCTATGTGTCAATGTGTAAACCGTTGACTGTCCATTAAGCTGCTGCAGCTAGCGATGACAATCCTCTGAAGTGGGTGGTGTGTGTATTTGGATGTGTGTTGGCTTGTGTATCTGTACATTTAGGAGTGGGGGTGGAGTGTGTGTTTGTGAATGGATGATGGTGTGTGTGTGTGGCTTATTTAACACTAGAGCAGCTCGGTAGCATGGTATTTTTATGAAGGTTACGGGTTCAACTCCATCTCATGACTACAATATAGGTTACCATTTCGTTTAGATTATGATGTGAATAACTTAGCTGTGTAGCTATGAAGTAATCTTCCAATAGCATCTTAGCCACGCACCCAGAGGTAATATTATTCTTATCACTGCACATTAATCATAACAGCATGATTACATAAAGCACTATTAGGTGGATGTCATTACAGCAGCGCAGTTTGAAAGCACACGACTTAAAGACCTGTTTTGTAATTGAGAAAAAAAAAAAGATGTGGTCTATTCAGGTATATTTAAGTAAAGCAGAACTAAACGAATATGCAGGCTGGGTTCAGTGAAGCATGAGGCTGTAAGACATGATCGGTGTTTGTTATGGGTTTTTACCCATCTGTTGATGGGATATTATATAGTAGACCAATATGCTAGCCATTAGTAACAGCCTAAACTCCGACATATAATGCACTTCCAGCGTTTGGTAGCCTCCGAGGGAAAATGCTATCTTACCTAACATCAGTTGTGCTTTTTTTTGTGGTCTCCTTTTAGCATCCTTTCGGTCATGGTAGCCTGCAGCCCTAGTTACAGGCAGCACCAAGACAAAGGCAGAGAGGTTTCTGGGTATTTATGGAGTAAACAAGTGACGACCTAAGGGCAGGTGACACACAGGCACTGAGTGTTCTGGGGTTTTAGCAGATGACGTTGAGTCGTAATGGAACACGCGCGCACACTCTCTTCGACAGACCGACAAAACAAGCTCACAAATTTGTGACGTTTCTATAAAGGAATAAATTAGTTTTTTTAAATCAATGTTCCTCGTTACCAATGTTCCGGAGGTTGCGGGTGCTGGGGGTGAAGCTGTGTTTGGTTTGGAGTGAGCCAGTTTAGACGTTCTGTTTTGACGGTGTATCAGATGGTATTATGCAGGCCCTTCAAGGTAAAATGTCATGAATGGTTGGAGCATTCAGGTCACCGCCCCAGGGTGCTGTGTCACAGATCCCAGGTGGTGTGTGTGTGTGTGTGTGTGTCTGTGAATGTGTGAGGGAGGGAGGGATCTCAAGTCTTTACTGTATCTCCAGGTGTCGCGTCGATTAATAATTCATTAGATTCTTCTTCACCTTCAACACAGTAAGTACCTTTGGACATTACCCTTCAAACTTTCCTTTTACCCCTGGCTCAGAGGAGTGGAACTCTCATCATAACAGTAAACCCAGGGATCATTATAAAACCATCATGAGGGATCCTAGATATTCCATGCGGTCTGATTTTCTGAAGGAACAGTGCTCTTCACCGAGAGGAATAACTGAGTCACTTTGGAAACAGTCTCGCTTTTCCATCCTCCTCAATACAGCATGTTAGGCAACAGTTCAATAGTAACTAGGTCACTCCCAGCCCCTCTTTACACAACCCCGAAAATCCAAGATCAACCCTCGGGCTTTGGCCGCTCTCCTCCACCGACCTACGTCCAAAACTATTCACAGATACTGCCAATGAGTTCAGGTGCATTTGATTTAGGTCATCCGGAGGGGTGAAGCCTCTCCGGTTCTCCCTGTGGTGCACAGTTGTAAGGCGAATCAAATTCACCCCTCAAACAGAGAGGAAGTCTTCCATTGCAGTTCCATGAGGTGTGACCCCGGTTAGCCTCGGCACTTTGAGCGGTCTGAATGGAGAACACAGACGTATGGGGGAACATTGAAGAAAGGACGCACTCAATCCGAAATGACTCGATACAGTGTGTTTGTGTTGTGTTAAAGGGGAAGGAACAGCATTAATGCTGTTATCCAGTTGGTGCCACATCTCACAGCACACAAAACACACACTGCATTGTTTTGTGCTTTCCCTTAACCTTGGTACGTCTTTTGTCTGTTTTAAATCTTTAGTCTTTAACCGACGAAATTGAGAATAAAGGTTTGGGCTGAAAATCTACTCTGGGTTATTCTATTTATGGTCACATGGACTTGTAAGTGTGGCAGTGGAGTTTATCCTCTTGTCTCCGCGGTGACAGCCTGGATTCTAAAGCCCGATATGGCTGCAACCCATTGGTGGAAGGAGGGAGTTCTCTGCACCATTCCCATGGCAACCGCTCCCATGGTTTCTGGGAAAGGGCGGCATGGTTTCTTGTTTCATTGCAGAGTGTCAGACTGCCCCCTCCTCTGCCCTCCCTCCCTCCCTCCTTCCCTCCCTCCCTCCCTCCCTCCCTCCCTCCCTCCCTCCCTCCCTCCCTCCCTCCCTCCCTCCCTCCCTCCCTCCCTCCCTCCCTCCCTCCCTCCCTCCCTCCATCCCCTCTCTCATTTTGTAGTTCTCTCTCCCTCTCCCTCCCTCTGTCTCTCTATGTCTCTCACTCTGCTCTGTCTCTTATTTTCCCTCCCTCCCTCCCTCCCTCCCTCCCTCCCTCCCTCCCTCCCTCCCTCCCTCCCTCCCTCCCTCCCTCCCTCCCTCCCTCCCTCCCTCCCTCCCTCCCTCCCTCCCTCCCTCCCTCCCTCCCTCCCTCCCTCCCTTCCCCCTTTTCTATCTCTTTCTTCTGCCTCACGTTCACTTTACAGATTGATTCCTGCAGCAGCAATAAAAAAACAAACAGAAAACAAGACATGTTCCAACCATTAATGGATGACATCAATGTTTTTTTTTTCTGTTCCAGCGTTCTCAGTAAAATCATGTATCTGCTGCCCACTAATCAGTCAATTAATGGTCGTAACCATGGGATCATGAAACAGACAAGTTTCCACACAGTGTTGATGCTCCTGGAATATAAACATACACAGGGTCGGGGACGACAAAGCAGACCACATTAGCGGTGGAGGACGATTATGTAAAATTTAGAGCTCAATATCTTGTTGAAATGAACCGTGTCTCATCTTGGTCTATGAATCCATACAGACATGCACCACAAACCCCAGCAACTCACAGCTAAAACCCCTCTTCCCAGTTCAGTATGTAGGTCACTTGTTTGAGGAGAGGGAGCGACAAGGGAGGGACTGTCTATTAGTTGTAACTGGCTGCAGAGATGCACGCAACCCTCCTCTGTTCTTCACGAGCGGCTGTCAGAAGGTCAAACACCTTGGAAACGACAAAACCATCAATCACAGACACTCTTTCACCAGTCACCATCGTGTCATTAGGATCCTTAGCGACATTACCGTCATCGTTTGAACAACGAACATGGTACGCTGATTAAAACGTCAACCAAGAGATCAATTGGCTGACTTTGCCATCCCCAAGCTACACAGGAGCCTGGAAGCATCTCCTGTCGGTTTGCGATGGACTGTAGCGTTGTTCCTTGAGGCAAGTGTGAGCTCATGCGTGTTTCTCCGCAACGCTCTGTCTCCATGTCTGCGTCCTGGCTATTAATAGCTCTCCGTCTCACAGTGTTCACCATCCGGAGGCTTTGTTGTGGTTACTTTTGGTGTTGGTGTTGTTGTGGTCCTTACTGTTGATTTTGTCAGTGGCGCGGAGCTCCAGCGCTAAACCCCCCACGGTTGCGTAGGTCCTGTGACCGCCGCTACCTCAAGCTAGGCATTTGAGTGTTCGACGGCCCCCGCATGTTTCCAGTCGTACTCCTCCTCACAGACTCGCAGCCACAGAAACGGTCCGGTGCTGGACCGGAGGCCCGGCAGACTGCGGTCTGTGCAAGTCTTTGTTTACGCAAACAGAGCAGTGGAAGGAGGAAGTAAGAAGTGGAAACTTGGACACGAGGACGTATTTTTTTTTGCATCGGGGGAGAGCTCGAGCACGTGGTCTTACCACTGACCCACATTCCCACCCCTCACACACACACACACACACACACAAACTCTTACCCCCCCCCCACATGTGTGTGTGTGTGTGTGAGGGGCGCCCCCCCCCCACCCCAAGGCCCAATCCTTTCAAACTGAGCTCCTGTACATCCCCTCCCCCAACTCAGACAACACACAATGGACGACACACCTGTTAGTGTCTGTGGGCTGGTAAGTTTCACTGCACTGGATACGGTGGCACGTACCAAACCACCCTAATTCCCCAGCCACACGGAAACATACTGTATTCACACGTCACCTTTCACCTTGTTTTAGTTTTTGATCGTATTTGAGAACGCAAGCGCATCTTGAAGGCACCTTTGCAGTCCCTTTGCACTGCCCTTGTTACTACTGAAACTGGGGACACGTTTAACACTGAAGCTGTGGCTTTCAGAGAATAGAGAGACTAACCCAGGGGAACATTATTTTTGAGCCAGAGAGCTGGAGGGGGATAAAAACAACTACAATTCACCTTGTGGAAGGAGTTCTTATGGAACAGTGCCCCCTAAAGGGCAGTTGTTGAAGTTGTTTTGATCTGGCGACATGAATCCGATCTTTGTTCTGTACAGAGTTGCGTTGCAAACAACCCAGATGAAAGTGTTGCAGGTGTTGCTTGACTCCATACCGCCATCTAGTGGTGGAAATTATTTAATCCTGCCACCTATTGGTGGAAATTTGGTGTTGCATCCAGATTCAAAGCCTTGTTTACATTGGGAAAAGGAAAAGAGGTCATTCGATCAACATTTGATCAACATTCAGCGTACAGCTTATGCAAATGCTGTCAGTTTATTAGAAAGACCTATCGAAGACTTGTCACTGCGCACACATTCTCACCCAGGGCCTGCACTTTCACTTCCTCCTCCTTCCTCTCCTCCTATTCCCACCCAGGGCCCGCCCTCCGCCTTCCTCTCCTCCTCCTGTTCTCTCCCAGACCCTGCCCTTCCTCTCTCTCTCTCTTTCTCTCTCTCCGTGCCAGACCGCCAGTCTGCCCCTGCCATCCTGCCTCAGACCAAACACGACCTCCAGGCACCAGAGCGTCAGAGCATCATGCTGACAGGCAGAAGATCAGGGTGAGAACGATCCTTATTGTTATAACTTTCTATTTTTCTTCCATCTACTTTTTCACCTGCTACTTTTCATGACTCTTTTACATTTCGTTTCCCCACCGGGGGAATGAGAGGAGTCTGACTGATCTTCAGGAGCCCCTGACTGGAGTTCAGAGGTCAGCAAACAGAACCCCAGTGTTAGCCGTCAGGACGCAGCCGACCCTCTGCATACGACCCCTTACGATCCGTCATGTGACCGGTTACCGTCTACCAGGAAGACACAAACATGTCTGCTCCATCCCCATCTGTGTGGCTGGCTGTGTGTCGTGCTGGCTGACTCTCTGTCACCCTGCTAGTCTGTAGGTCTGTCAGTCTGTCTGCTTTGCTCCAGTCAGTATCTGATGGAGACGTTTCCTCCAGGGGCGGCCCCTGAGAACGAGCTAGCACTGTGATAAGAGTCACTGGAGGAGAGACAGCTTATGTAAGATCCCAGTGGCAAACCAATAGATGGTGCCAGACAGCAGACTGCAAACACGTCAAGTCCTCTTGCAGTGTCCTCATGTACTGCCAAACTCACACACACACACACACAAACTCTCATACGCACATATACACCTCCACACACACATAAACAAACACATGCACGCTTGTATACGCACACACACACCTACCCACACACAAACGCACTCATCACCAACTAATTATATGCCCCCAAGCAGTCTAGTACGTAGTGCCTGTCAGTCTGACCCCAGCCAGTGGTATGTGAGACATGTTGAGCCCAGAGGCTTACAGCAGGAGTTACTGTGGCCGTGTCTCTAATAGTTCACCTTAACCGGCTTAAACAACCAGGACTCGGCGAAAAGTTAAAACAACTGCTGACAGTCTTCTCTTCAAAGCTCAGGGCGAATGGGAATATCAATCAGCAAATCTGAGGCAGAAGTACACGCACACTGAAGGTAGGACGCAAGGGTATAATGTTGCAGAATTCAATTGCTGCTAGAAGCAATTTTTGCATGGTTGGTGGATGGATGGGGATTATCTAGAACTTTCCATGACACTGCATGCCCATCGTTATTGTGCTTCATTAGGGTGGGTTGGACAAACCAGTAATAGTGTGTGTGTGTGTGTGTTTTTTGTGGTCAGAGATTTCTTCATCAAGTGCATAGTATAACCCAAGGTCGTTCTAAACAAGGAAATTCTTAAGACACAGCGAGCAACAACTACATAGTAGGAATTTAAAAAATGATTCAAAACACTTGCATCTAAATAGCAATTATAGCGATAACACACTCTCCCTGGTCATAGACGAGAGAGGCTATTCAGAGAGGCACCGTGTTCTCAAGAAGGCAACCTGCTCTCTCTAGGCTCTCATCATTGTTGTGGTGGTTCTGTGTGACTGTGATGATTAATCAAAGGTAGACCTCACCATCGGGGTCAGCATCAAGACTAGACATCTGAATCTCATTCTGCACCTCTGTAGTACACTAGGGGTTCTCTTATGGCTGCAGATGTCTCCACTCGCAGGAACCAGACACAGGCCTTGGAGGTCTGTTTCTCCTCCGGTCACTCTCATCTCGTTGACCCCTGACCCCTTACCTCTGACCCCCCAGGTCCATTTAGTCAGTGACCTTCAGAGCAGACAGCCGTACCGCTGTTTTGTTTCTATTTCTAGTTCAACGACTGACCAGTTTGACCTAGGCACCTGGCCCGGGCCCTACCATTATCACCTGACCAGGGGGGTGTGAATGGATTGACCCATCAAATAAAACAGGGGAGGGACGGCACCATTCTTTCCATGAACTATCTCTCTACCTTTCTCTTTTTCTTTCTCTCTCCCTTCTCTCTTTCTCTCCTATCCCCTGTAATCTACATCTCCCATTCTATCTTCCTTTCTTATACTTAAGCTTTCACGATCCCCCCCTTCTATCTTTCCCAGTTCTCTCGCTCACACTTAATCTTCCTCTCCCCCTGTACGTTTGTTTCTCATCCCTTCTCTCTCACAGTCTCTCTTCCTCTTCTGTATCTCTTTCTCCCTGTGTATTCATGCATGGACAATGATAGATAACTTTATAATCCCACGGTGCCTGGGACATGGTCCATGAGCAGCTCGTGTTGTGGGACGTCACCACTGTCACGTTACTGTCACCTGTAGTGCCACCTCTGTCTCAGTGACTTATGCAAGGGCTGCTCGGTGACAGAAACCCAAGTGTCAAGACACACACGTAGAGGGACCATGTACTGTGACGAATACAAACACAGGTCTCAGCAGATTCCCCCTCGGTTTGAGCTCATCCAGCTACGTACATGCAGAATCCCCCCCCCCCCCCCCCCCCGCCTGTCTTTACACCCCATGCTTTGGCGAGGAACATTCCAGAACATTCCAGTGCGTAAGTAACACAGCGGGCCCCGCGAGGAACGCTGGTCTGAGGCCTCTGTCCCTGAGGTAAAGAGTTTCCCCCAAGGCCTCCTCCTCCGACCGCACAGTCAGGCGTCCCTGTCAACTGCCGACTGTCGACAGCCTGCCACGAACGACGACGCCGTCACCGAAATAACTTGTTCGCAAACAGCTGATAACGTCACCGTTCAGGACGCGTCTGACAGAATGTGCTCGACTACTATCCACTTGTGTATGTATGTGTGCGTGTGTGTGGTTGGTGTGTCAAATTGTCTGTGCATGTTAGACAGTGTGTGTGTATGTAAGAGTGGTTGGGTGTGTGTTTGTCAGAATGCGTGTGTTTGTTTGGGTTGGAGGGTGAGGTCTATGCGGCCTGCTTGCCCGTGCCCAGCCTTTACGAGCCCCCGGCAGCACCTGTGCTGTTGCCATGCCGCCTGACGTCTAGCACCTTCCGGGAAGGCCCTACAGACTTGTGTGAGTGGACAAGTGGCTTGGGAGAATGAGCCGTGGCTCTCAGTTTGTCTTTCTGTCTCTGTTTTCTCTGTCTTTCTGTCTCCCTCTCTTGAGAAAAAGTGACACCACTTGTTTAGCGACCTTTGTTTGTAATCTGTTTTGCAGCTGCCAAACCACACAGGTCTAATAAGGGCTCAGTGCCGTAGTGGAGTCTTGGCTGGTGTTTGTTAGTGGCACGCTAAGTGCTAGATGGATGGAAAGCATTGGTATGTTGGGAACGTGTGTAGGACATGCAGGCTATGTGAGTGAGAAGAGAGAGCCGTACTCGTGTGGTCTGGAGAGAAGGACACAGACTGCCACTGACCTTTTTAAAATAGTCAAACAACGTTTCACCAATGAAACCTTGGAATATACCCCATGTCATATGATAGGGCCTTTCAGAGAGGCTGTTTGCTTATTTTTAGTAGGGCAATTTGTTCACGTCAGGATACAAAAATGTGTTGAGCCACCTGTCATTCATTCATTCACTCGCGCTCACTCTTGTATTCATTCTGTCATTCAGTCAATCATTCTTCCACCCGACAGGAGTGTACTGATCATGAACTAAGCTATCAGTTATTTGGGATCTAACGATAGCTGTTTGATATCTTCCACCTCCCGTCCGGTAAGTGAAGATACACTGCTGGAGACAGATTCACCAGTTTGCTGCCCGGCACCCCAGAATCCTATGACATCACTCTGACAGCTGTGGACGTAAGGCTATTAAAACCCAAACCCTCAAGGCCCTTCAGAGAGAAGCTTCTCGTCCAGACATTCTAAACGTCTGAGCGGGAGACGGATAACATCCGGGTTAAACCTTCTGACCCTCCGCATCAAAGCCAGCGCACCTTCTCCAACATCGCGCTGCACTTTCTGACTTGGATGATCGTTATGTCCAGTTCAGACTCGCGACCTTCAGGCTTTGACTCCTGCGAACGCCGAGCGCATTCACAACCCACAGGAGCTGATGAGGCGTTGACAGGGTCGTCCGGGAGACTGACGGCAGTGCGTCGAGGAGAACCTCGCTCGGAAGGTGAGAGGACCCAAGGCTCTGGGGCTGAAGATGAACCTGAGCCTGATATACAGCCATTGTTGACGTGTCTTTGCCCCCCCCCTTGGTTAGTCGTCCGTGTGCGTCAGTGGGAGCCTGTAAGTGGGTCTGAACTGGTCTGATTAACAGTGTGACAAGAGGGTTCCTGACTTGAGGTCGTGTCTGAGGAACACAGAGAGATTAAACATTCACATGTCAATGACCGGTGTCAGAGGTGACCTTCGACCTATCTCTCTCTCTCTCTCCCGTTCTCACTCTTTACCCCTCTCCCTCTCCTTTTCTCTTCAACCCTCCCCCTCTCCCTCTATTTCACTCTCCCTCTCTCTCTCTTCCTTTCTCTATCTTCAGCCCTCCCCCTCTGCCTCTCCCTCTCATTCACGCTCCCCCCCCCCTCTCCCTCTTTGTCCACACAATCACACACACACATTGACTAATGCCTGACCTGCGGTCCCTTAACAGGGCACATAAATCTAGCTGCCACACAGCCTTGGAGGGGTCATCCACCAGGCGATGGGCAGTGGTAGTGTAATAGAAGTCATGCTGGACGAAGCTCAGCACTCCCTCAAGTCTCTCTACCACACACACACCCCAGAACCACAGCTCAGGTGAGATTCATCCTGCATGCGTTGAAAAGGAACTGAATGCAGTCTTAAGAGTTACAAATTAGATAGTTCTGAATGTGGATGTGCCAGTGGATTGAAAACAACAAAAGTCACTTGACGTATTTCAGGTGGGCTTGGTTTACCTTGATTTCCCTAACACGACTTGACTATAGACTACACTCTAACATCTGTGGGCAATGTTTCTTAAACTTATTATAACCGGCTCTAGAATCTTCCACAAAGTCATGGCTTCACCTCACTCCCTCTGTTCAGCTAATATTTACCCTCCACTGCCTGCTTCCCGCTCAGCCAGTCACTCATTCACTTACTTTGCTTCATGGAATATTCATGTGCACTTTAAATTAGACTGGTTCAATATTTACACTGAGGTATATTGACGTCCAACGCTAATGCTGGTGTTGCTAGGTGTTCTTGAGAGACACAGCTGTGTCCTCACTTCAGGTCGGTCTGATATTAACATGTGCCATAAATGTTCACGCTCCCAACAAAATTGGGATTTTAAAATACAGTGTTAAAGAGGGGGCACGTCAGCTATACTCTGAAAACTTGTTAGGAGGATTTAATGGAGATTTCACAGCAGTGATTGGTTTACGTCTGTGTGTCTGACCTGGCTACTTTACCAGAAAATAAATTTTGCTGACTATTTTAATGTGTTCAGAGACCCATGTGCTTGTTTCATGGATGAACTGGTAAGGTGACAGGACTGGTAAGGTGACAGGACACAGGGCTGTTACAGGTGGTGACTGTTTGAGGGATCAAGCTTTGTAAATATACAAAAGGTGAAGTGGTGACAGGTCATTCACCACCAGAACACGAACAACATCAGTTGAACAGAATAGTATTTTGAAACACACACACACACACACAACCCACGCAAACACACTCGAATCGAGAATGATGGATTGTAAAAATGGAGGGAAGAGCAGGGGAGGTATTTTAAAGAGAGCTCAGTAACAAGGTCAGACTTAATCACACAAATCCTGACATGCCGAAAGTCCCGCGCTCCCAAAATGAGACCAAATACCCATCGAGTTCATGAAGAGGGTGTGTGTATCTGTGAGTGAGTGTGTGTGTCTGTGTTTAGGTTTTAAAAGACATGTCTGGCCTCCGTTTCAAGCCTTTCCTCCGGTGCTAAATGTTACTCTCTGTTCCCCATCGTTTGTAGCTTCCTCTGAGTCATCGTTCCCTAATCATTCGCTCAGAGAAGCCTCCTCCCGCCCTCGCACCGGGCCACATCTGAGTCCCTGTTATTATACCCCCCCACCCCTTGCCCCGCCCCACCACCCCCACCCTCATCCACCCGTTCCTGGTGAAAGCCCAGGTCTCCAGAACACTCCAGCCTCCCATGCGGGCGCTCAAATAGCACCAGCACCTGGCTCTCACGCACCCCGGCTCCAGCGGCCGCTGAGGGAACGTGGCATTCCTCTCCTCCCCAAAATCCTACCCCACCGAGCTCCCCCTTAGCCCTTGCCCTGTAGCCGCCCCCTCCCTCCCTCACCCCCCACCCACTCGTTCCCAGCAGCAGGAAACCGTTGCCCTCTTGCAAGGGTGGATGACGTGCCGTCGCCTCGTAAATTACACGTTTCGAAATTTGAGGATTGCCCCTTTAATGCCATTTTACCTAAGCCCCCCTGAAAATACCCCCCCCCTCGAAGTGAATCCCCGTCACCCAGGTATGCGAACTTGATGGAAAGCATTCGTGTCGGAAAAAGCACTTTACGCTTAAAAGGGCAACAATCTTTAATTCCCAGGTAGGCCGATTCAGGTTAATGTCGTTGATTAATATTTCATCGTGGCGGGCTTTGTTTGAGTTCTGGAGCCATTAGCTTGTCTAATGGAGCAGCTAATGCTGTTTGGATTCTGTCCGAGGCGCCTGGAGCTGTCGAGCTGATGTGCTCTCACACAAACACCCTCTGTCATTCACAAAACATTATTGTTTTCATTTTTGTAAAGCTTTAAAAGCTTTTAAAGACGTGAATCACTAATGAGTGGCTGATAAATAAAATGGAGAATTGAAGGTTGGTGCATTTAGATTTTATTTGTGTGTGTGTGTCAGTTTCTTGTGATCCAGGGGGTTTCAGACCTGTTCACCATCCCTGTGGGGTTTTCTGACCTTCATGGGACAGCTTTTATGAATGAACATTCCTTTCCATGTGACCTCCAGGGCTTGAATTTTAGAATGGATGGCATGTGCTCATAAATTTCCCAACAAATCTCATTGGTTCACGCTGCCCACACAAACACACACTTCCCATGCTAGGGGCACCTTGTTGATGACTGTTGTAACTAGGGATGGGTATCGTTCATTTTTATCGATATTGATACCATTTTTGAGACTGCTTAACGATTCGAGTCTTTATCGATACCACTATTCATACTTTTCTATTTCTTAAGTAAAACAGATGTAAAATAGAACAAGGGGAACGTGTTGCTGTCAGGAGGAGGCTGGCTAAAATGAGCAAATAGGCACAATGGATCCTGACTCTGGCTATATCTAAATCTGTCCACAACCTGGATGAGTAACTAGACTGTGATTGGTTGGTTGACAAAGTGATATTGTCAAGCTCATCGACTTTATGAAAAGTTGAACACGTTTCAACAAAATGCACCTGATATAGCTAAATGACCAGTTAACCAAACCCAAACCTTCCTTATCTTATCCCTATTTTCTTCTGTCTCTGTTTTTGTTTTACACGATGTTTAAGCATCCCACAGAGCCATGCTTGCTGTGGCTATGTTTTGAATGATCAACAGTGAGGGGGGGAGGCTTGTCTATACTCACACACTGTGCTCGTAAATCATTTTTGCAGTTCGCGCACACATCAAATTTGAGGGTAATATGCGCGTGAAATAGTTGCACTGTTGAGCCCTGAATTGTCTTATTATTGTCAACGACGGAGACTCGCTACGAAGTTGTGGTGCGCTCACCAGAGGATTGTCCTGCAAAGGCAGCTGGAGTTTGCACCGTTGCGACTCAGAGACAGTCGAAGTACTGCTTTTTATCTTTATCTGATGCACAACGTTGAGGTGCTTTTTCATCGCAGTTGTTTCCCCCCCTTTACAAGAAATTACTTTGAGGAATATATTGCACTTTGCTTCGTCTTTATCTTTGGCTTTAATAAAATGTAGCCAAGCCTTTGACCGTTTTGTGCGTTCTTCCATCGTAGCTAGCAACAAAATGATAAATGAAGCGAGCTCGCTACCTAGGTAGCACTTGAGGCAATAACATTCTTCTTTGTTTAGTTTAAAGGCGGTTGGCAGGCGATTCAATTGAATTTAGTCATTTTATTAGTTTATACGTTGTATGTTTGTGCACCAGCGATTTGATTTAAATAACATTACTTATTTCTCGATACATAAGTCAACGTTACATTATATTACTTGGTCTCGATAGCGGTATCGATAAGCTTGGACCTTATTGATATTCGAGTTTTGAGAAATGTAGAACCGGGTCCTTACAGAACCGGTTCTCGATACCCATCCCTAGTTGTAACCCATCTGAATCAGGGTTTTAAAACCCTACTGACATGCCAATCCCCTTGGCCATATCACCTGCAAGTTCATACCAGCTTAGATCTTTTTAGTAATTCTGGCAGTCACTGAACATGCCCAGTAGTACCTTCAGAAAACACAGGGTTAAATTCTCCCCTAATGAGGGTAATAGACCAGAAAAAAAACTCCCATTAAAACATCATTAAAACTGCCTGTTGATGGTGTGTGTTTTATGTTGGTTTTGTTAAAGTGACAGTTCACTGAAACCTTCCGATACACAGCTAGTTGGAAGTCAGTGTCAAGGGTTACACGAGCTGTCACACCTGTACTCCATTTAAAGATGATTACGTTAACCTGTGTATTCAGTTTTAAATGAGCAACTTGTTGCATCGTAGCATTGAAGTGGCATAATTGGCATTGTTGCGATGGCGTGGCAGTGTCCATGGAGTGCCATTAGCTTTGCTACTTTCATTAGAGCACAATGCTCCCACTCACCTCTCATGCAGCGCACAATTACACACCTAATCTAGCATGAAATGACAGGACCACTAATGACATCAACAAGGATCATTCGAATAGAAAACGTTGTTGATTTCAGCCGAAAAATAAGACCTTAAAGGAGTGTTTTACCCAGTAGAAATGAGTAAAGAAGTGTTTTATTATGTGGGTCTCATCTTGTATCCAGCTAGACATACTGTTTACAAACCCTAGAGAGCTCATTGTTTCGAAAGATGAAGTCCAGAACTCTCGTCACGGCGAGACAAAGTGTGTTGGCTCAGTCGAGTAATAGCCTAGTGTAGGTATTGCTGTTGCGCAATTATGGAAACCATTGCAGAAGGAGATGGACAGAGTATTGCTGTGAAGCATCTGTGTGTCTGGTGGTTGTCCAACAGATAGTTAGGTGAGTGCTGAGGATCATCTGTTCTCATTTTCAGCATGTCAGAAGCAGTTCCCCCGCTAGCCATTTTGGTGTTTTACGCATAATTCCTTTATGATGCCCCCCCCCGCCCACCACCACCACCACAGCTGCACTGTCAATGCATCTACATTCTGCGTTTGATTTGAGGCTCGTTACAGAGTTAATGCGCACGAGCAAAATCTTTTGGCCTTTATTTGAGTGCTAAAACGTTTTTGGAGCTTCATGTAAAATAAACAGCCGTATTTCAATTGGTAAAACCTTGTCTAGTGAAGGTGATGTCTGTTTGTCTCAATTTGTCAGCCCCACCCTTACGTTTCTTAGCATGGTTTTCCAAATAAATTATAAACATTTAAAACTGAAAGCATTAACCTAACCTTCCTCCTTGTGAAGTCACAAGGAGCAGATTTTCAAACAGAGCAATAATGAGCCTTCATTTTCTCAAAGGCAGAGAAGAACACCCAGGGCTTGGTTTACACCTATCGAAAATTCTAGCCACTGGGGGACCAAAGGCAGGCTAGGGGAACTCATATTAATGTTAAATAACCGCCTACAGTGAAGTTTTCATGTCATGTGACCTTTAAAAACGATTTCATAAATCGAATATAAAAGCATCATAGAATGTACAGTAAAGCAACTGCTAGCTGGCATCAGTTACTTCAAATGCATAGATAATGTTAAACAGTAAAATCACAATTTAGCTTGCACCTAACATTTTTGAGTGTGTGCTAACATTAGCAATGACGTCAGCTAACTAGTTCGAGGTGTATGCATAGGCTAACCATTATTAAATTAGAAGCACATTTCCCGTATTTAACAATGATTAAACATGGACTTACCTGAAAGTGATGCACGGGCATCATCTAGCAGTTTCTTTCTCTTTCTTTTTTCTGCCCCTTACTCCTGTTGTCTTTTTGAGGCCATTTTCGGAAAGTTGACCTAGCCTACTGTCAAAGTTCGCCCACGGCGAGCTTGGGAAGTTGAGTGTGTATTTTTTTTTTGGGGGGGGGGGGGGAGGGGGGCACCATCGTAACGTTTTTTGAGCAATTAAATATATCTCTTGTTTTGCCTGTTTTGTGATATACATGCCTAAAAGGTGCCTAATATTAATATAGGCCTTCTGAAATAATATAAGCATTATAATTTGAATAACTTTGATGATTTTTCAGTTGGCAATTTTGTGGTGCCCCCTCAAGACTTGGTGCCCTACGCACAGCGCGTAGTGCGTGTTACGGCGGCACTGGTCAGAAGTCCAGAAGGCCATCATAGCATGAGCGTTTGGAGTTAGCATTAGCGCTCGGCGAAGTTGATGACACAAAAAACTTGCAAGGAAAATCAATGTTGAAACCTTGACAAAAGACTGTTGTGAGGCTTCTAAAGGGGTTTTAAACTGGTACACAACAACAACACCACATTAAGCATACAAGAAGCCAAATTCCTTTGGAGTGGTCGCTTGACATTCACAGCTTTCCCCAGAGATTCTGTAAGTCTCTATTTGAGGAAAATAGGAAATGAAAATGCATACTCCCTGAGGAGAAGTTTCTGAACATTTGGCATGGTTAAGAGGTGTGTTTATGGAGCATAGTAAACTTAACGGCGAAAGCCTGAACCAACTCCAACCAGATGTTGCTACTGATCACAGATGGTCACCACTGCTTGTAATGAATGCAGAGTAAGATGTATGGCTTTGCATTTCAAGGTGACCTGAATGACAGCCAAAATTCACAAATGTGCTGCCCAATCATCTCGATTTGACCTAAGATACATTCCAGAGGAACCAAAGGAATCCTAGTGTTATCCGGTCTACTGTCACTTCCTGTCACTTCCTGTCTGAGATCAGCCTCGTCTCCTGTCTGTCCCTACCCCAGATCTGCTCCATCGTCTCCCAGGGCAACACAGTCCAGCCTCATCCGTGCTCCTCCCTCCCCAACCACCTTCATTCACTCACTGCTACTGCGTCTCACCCAAACTCATCCTTTCGCATGCTGAAGTCGCAAAACTGTTCTTCATCACGAGTTGCAAAAGTTCGACTTATCTACTTAACATTGAATTCCCCAGATAGTACTTTGGTACCCAGATGGATCTTTATTTTTTGGGCGTTATTGAACAGAGATGTTCACAGAGAGAGGGGGAGACATGCAGAAATGGCCTGAGCCGGAATCGAACCCAGGCTGCTGCACAAGGGCCCCATCGTCCTGCGGTTTTAGTCAACTTTAGCATATTGGATGGCCAAGTCAGCTTTCACTGTGCTGTTGGATTCACGTGGATCTACAGGAGCGGCGGTGTGTGCCAGGTGACCTGGTTCAGGGAAGGGCTGACACGTGTAAACAGCATGGAAGTACAGGAGCACCTCTCTGCCTAATGAAATGATACGCATCACTCTGCCCTGGGCTCTCACACCTGGGGTGACTAGTTATCTCCCCTGGATATACACAGAGCCAGTGTGTGTGTGTGTGTGTCCTAGTGTTTTTTTTAAATTCTGCTCTCTGAATGCTAGCCACGTGGGCATCAACACAAACACACAAACGTGAACACGCTGAGCTGAACGTCTCCTTTGTTGTGCTCCAGTCAGCGACTAAAGCCACGCTTGATATTTGTATGCCCGTATTTCACACTCTCGCCCTCCCCCGAGCCTGTCGACGAGCCGAAGTTGGCCGTTGAGGGGAGAGGAGGGCGAAGGAGGGAGAAGGAGATGAATTCAAAAGGGAGGAGATGGATGAAGTGGTGGGCGAGCGTGCAGGCAAAAGAGAGGGAGGAAGACAGAGGGAGGGAGGAGGATTGGAGGAGGATGGAGGGGATGGGTGAATTGCTTGTGGCTTTTAGTGGTGAACAGTGTTGGAGGATCAATGTGCTCACGCGGGTCCTGGTCTGGAAGCCTCCTCATTATGCCTGCTCTGCTCTGCCGTCCCACTATGAATAGTCAATTCCAAATGAACAGTGCAGGAAATGGAGAAACAGGCGAGTGGGTTTGACGCACATCCTGAGGTGTGTGTGTGCTTGTGTTTGTGTGCGTGTGTGTTCCCTCCCCTTGACGCTCTCAATCTCTGTCTCTCTGCTTACTCACTCCCTCCCTCCCTCTCATTTTCTCTCATTTTATTTCTCTCTCTCCCTCCTCTCTCTCTCTCTCTCTCTCTCTCTCTCTCTCTCTCTCTCTCTCTCTCTCTCTCTCTCTCTCTCTCTCTCTCTCTCTCTCTCTCTCTCTCTCTCTCTCTCTCTCTCTCTCTCTCTCTCTCTCTCTCTCCCTCCTCTCTCTCTCTCTCCCCTCTCCCTCCCTCTCCATGGTTTCCGTCCCCACTCGCAGTCCTTGGATTACTCCAACCCAATCGCCAGTTTGCTTTTGACTCCTGTGGATATGCTGTGGGTTCTCAGCGAAAGAGAGAGAAACTTGCCTCTGTCAGTGACTGACCGAATGAGATTGAACTCTGCTTTTCTGTGAAGAACACTTACGCTGGCTGAGGTCCTGCCCTGACCAAGTTTGGAGCTGTGCCAGAGGGGGTTTGGAGCTGTGAGGTGATGCGTCGCTGATTCCCAGGGGGTCCTGGATTGGGGCAAATGGGTAACAGAGTTCGAATGTCGTCGGCAGGTGGTTGCAGCAGCCCAGCGTGAACTCCTCCGACAGTGGTGGACTACAAATCCCAGCCTCCTCGCAGAGCATGTTCCTCTGGGCAGGAAGTAAAGGAGTACAGGGAGGAGGAAGTGAGAGAAGGTATTGTATCCCTTATGAGTTTGTCAGCAACACATTACGTTTTTTTCTTTTACGAATGCTTCTCTCCAGTTAGTTCAAACTTAGCTGATGAATGAAGTAGTTATAAATAACGGTTGAATGCAAAACAAGTGTGCATCAATAAAAGCAATCGAGAAACCAATCACAGGATTGTGAAATCTACATCGATCTGTATCGATCAGTCGAACGTTACCCTCATTGATTTAAACTGATGCTTTTAATCCAACCCAGATGGATGGGATGTGTAGTTTAAACCTGACTGTCGCGTGTGCACGTGTGTGTGAATATACATGTGTGTGTGCCCAAACCTGTTGACCTTCGTCAGGGCCGTTTACCAGAGTATCCGGGAGTATGACGTGTTGGACAAGAGGAAGACTGTGACAGCGCTGAGAGCAGGGGAGGACAGAGCCATCCTGCTGGGCCTCAGCATGGTCCTCATGTCTGTCATGATGTACTTTGTGCTGGGCATTACCCTGGTGCGCTCCTACTCCGACAGGTAACGGGTGTGTGTGAGTGAGTGTGTGTGTGAGTGAGTGTGAGTGTGCGTGTGTGTGTGCACCTCCTCTCTCTCTATTTCGGTCTGTCTTTTGTTCTACGTTTGCGTGCGTGTGTGTGCCTTTCTTTATCTCTGTGTCTCTCATTATATGTGTGTGTGTGCGCGTGTGGGCAGAATTCCCTTTCCTGCGCTCCAATTCCACATACACCAGTAGATTCACTAAACTAGAATCAAGCTTTTTTCCGTCCAAGCATAGCGTTGCTCTGTCTGTCATGGGTTACATGTCTGTAACTTGGCTCAGGAATGTTCAGCGGGGACCAAAGTTGTCTGCCGTCGACGTTCAGGACAACAAACGAAGCAGAAAGCAGATTGGACGGAAAACAAAATTCACAGGTCAGTGACTGTTGGCTCGCGTGTCGCTAACCCCCCCTCCCCTCCCCCCCTCCCCAGTGTCTGGACTGAAGAGTCCAGCTGCACGGTGCTCAACTCCACCATCGTGGGGGACGTCAACTGCAGCTACAGCTGCGGCTCGGATTGCTGGAAGAATTCGCGCTACCCCTGCCTGCAGGTCTACGTCAGCCTCAACTCCTCGGGGAAGGTGCTCCGCCTGGCCCACAACGAGGAGGCCCAGGACAGCAACCCCGAGGTGGGACAACCCCCGCAACCGTACCCCCCCTGACCCTTAACCCTCCCCACAGTTAGAGTAGAGATAGGGAAAAGAATCGGACATTGAATCCCAGACCGGCATTCAACCAGGCAATCGTCCTAATTTAAAGGCACATTGCAATGAAATGATGTGTTTGCTCTCTCAAGGGTTTCCTAGCAAGGGTTTTAGTACTTCCAACCCGTCTATTGAGGAGAACTGAAACGGGCGACCGCACTCAAGCTGACCCAAAGAGTTTTTGATGGCGTTTCCAAAAAAGCATGTCGACAAGCGCGGGCGGCGCGTGTGTACTAACGTGTGTCACTCGTGTGGCCTGTGCCCCCCCCTACCCCACTCCCCCCCCCTCCAGTGTTTCTACGTGCCCAAGTGTCGCAAGGACTACGCCGCCGCCGTCGCCATGGCGTCAAACATCTCGGAGCGCCTCAGGAGGCAGCAGACGGTGCCGTGCTACTCGGACCCCGAGCAGCGGGAGGAGAGCGCCATCCTGACCCGCCTCTACGGCCAGCTCGCCGTCTTCCACTCCCTCTTCTGGCCCACCTGCACCCTGATTGGCGGGACCGCCATCGTCGCCATGGTGAAGCTCACGCAGCACCTGTCGATCATGTGCGACCAGGCGAGCCGGGTCGGCAGGTGAAAGGGGCGACGGGGGGTTGCTGTCGTGACGACCGTGCTAGGAGAAGGTTCCGGACAGTCCGACGTGGTCCACCTCTGCTATGTTTGGACTCTGGATTGGAACCCATGTCTCCCATGTAATACAAAACATACCAGAGCCCTGACTGGAGCATCAAACCAGCAGCAAAGTTGTCTAGAGAGTCTTGGACCTCTACTGTGATTCTCCGGCACACTTGGCCAACAGCAAGGAAACTCGCTAGTCTCCTTTGGGATGGAGGCGGTTCGGTGACCTTGCTTGTGTTAGCTTGCTTGGTCAGTGCCTTGGAATGGAGCAGCAAATCCAAGCCCAATCGAGTGGCAGATTCCAGAAGGTCCGGCAGTGATTTGCACCACAGAAGTGTGTGTGTGTGTGTGTAAGGGGGAGCGGACTGACCTTGGACTGGTGACCAGGCCCTTCGGCTGCCCCTGACATCTTGGCGGGCTCTCCCAGAGAAGCACCCGCAGGACTGGCAACGAGGATAGGTGAATCACTGTGAGCTCGAGACACACACACACACACACACACACACACGTAGCTTTGTACAGCCTCCAGAAACAGACCCAGGGTGTGAGAAGATGAGGATCAGGCAACGTGTCCAGCAGTGGCCCTGACCCGCCCTTGACCCGCTACCGTCGGCGCTACTGGACCAGCCAGGTTATGGCGACAACTTGTGGACAAATGTTTGGAACCCCCACCCACCCACCTCCCTAGATTCTGCTCCAAGCCTGGCGTCTCCTGTTACCCACAGTGTCAGGTGGAAGCTTGCCCAACCCCAAGTGGGGGCTGGAGAGCTTTCCAGGGCCCCTCACCAGGGGTGTAATCTCTCCCACCACAGCCATGACCAGCAGCCACCCTCGGCCCCTAGCCTCGGCCCGTAGTCTGCTCCCTAGACACGGGAAGAATTTTGATCCGTTTGAGGGTAAGATGGTGAAAATGACCCCCAGCTTATGAGAGGGTCAAAGGGTCGCTTCCGCTAACTTGCTAATACCTAACATGTTGTCTCAGATCTGCAGAGGGGTGCGACAACTTGGGTTAAGTGTTCTTCCTGGAGAGGTCTGGGAAATGGAGACTCCATGACCAAGCGAACAATCTGGGAGGGCTTGTTTTTGTACCAGTGTGTCTGTCAGGACAAAAAAGCGTTTGTCACAAGTAAATGATATAGTTTGACAACCTAGATGTCTTAGAAGTCCACAATGCCTTATGTAATGTTCTGATGACTAAGTCCCTATACTGTTCCACAGCTAGTACAGAAAAAAGGGGAATGCTTGAAATGTAGGCCATTAGCTGCAACACACTGAAGCACAAATCCATTAGAGAGGTGGGGGGTATTCACAGAAGGGTGATTGATCACAGTCATTCAGACCGATTTGGAGAAACGTCAATTATTCATCCCTGGTGACACAGCTGGGCAGCCGCTGCTGTTTCTGTTGGTTGGTTGTGCTGTCGTCAGCTTCATCACGTCTCATGTATGTGTCACGTATGTATCATTTAGGTGTTATAAAGTGTTTAAAACTTCTGTTGGACCTGCCTGCTCAGGAAACTTCTGAGCTGAACGTCCTGTAGTTTCCGGATGATTTAGCCGGTGGTGATAGGTCTTCACAAACACACACACACACCCACAAAAAAGCAGGTACACTCCTCTACGATGGTCTCTCCTCCCCCCTCCTCTCTGCTGTAGACACCCATAGACACCATCAGAGAGTAGCGGGAGAGCTGATGAGCCTGCTGTGGAGATGAGAGGTCCCTCTGTTTGGGGGCTGCTAGCAGAGCAATCAGCTGGCTCTCCGGGTGATGGATCTGCCAGCAGGGAGTGGGATCACTCAGGCCTCCCTCTGGGGTCACCTGACCTGGGGGAGACGGACTGGGCAGGACTGGGCTCTCATCACAGCTATGCTTCTGAGAAGGACGTGGACTGATTAGATGGGAAGAGTTGCATCTCTGGATGCCGCGTGGGCAGGGAATCGTGATGTTCGTTTGATTTGAGGCCTTCTTTGATTGAGGGTCAATATTGTTTTTTACAAGGTTTTTTTTAAGAATTCAAACCAAGATATTGTATGATTTTTTACTTGACCATAATTTGTGTATGATTTTCGTGTAAAAAAGACTTTAATATGAAACTAACTAAAGTACATTTAGTTCTATGTTTATTGGTTAAACAAGCCCAGTAAATTTCCTTTAGAAAAAACAAGCGTTTTTTTTTGTCCTTGTTTAGCTCGAGGTAAAGGCCCTTTGCCTTTCATCACTATTGAATATAAGTATAGAAGCCAAGACTGGAAGTGGAATATGTGTCTGGAGATACACTTAAATGAAGCACAAAGGGAAATGACTGCAACAGCACAGAATAAACCTGGGCTGTGGAGCCAGAGACCGCCAGAGAACACAATAAAGAGAGTAAGGCAGAGAGAAAGAGAGAGTAAAAGCAAGAGAGAGAAAGAGAGGAAGGGAAAGAGAGAGGCAGAAAGAGAGAGAGAGGGAAAGAGAGAGAGAAAGGGAGAGAGAAAGAGAGAGAACCATGGTCATTTTCCAGAGTACATGTCAATGCTGGAAGGATAAACGCCGTCTCTTGTTCAGATCCTGATACTCACCACCACTTTCTGTGAGCAAGTGAACGGCAAAGCACTCGTCTAATTTCCTTTTCCTGTTTGCCTCCCCCTTTTCTATCAGAGCCTGCAGGTTATTCGTTTTCTGGCCAGTCCAGGCCGACAGCTGGAAATGAGGGACTGGATAGGCTGTCAAATAAAATGCCAGTAAAATCATGCAATCACTGAGAACATGTTTTGTACTATTGATGAAAGACTCAATGAACACAACGATTCGCTGATCTGCACAATAAACGAGTCTAATCAGAAGGCCGGTCGTTCAATATTTTATAATGTGGTGTGTGTGTGTGTGTGTGTGTTTGGTCTTTTTGTTTGGCTGGAGCACGGAGACCTGTGTAAACACTCGTTGGAAACCACAGGAAGCTCTACTCAGCAGCTTCCTGTCCGACACGTTGAACAGAGAACTGACATTCCTCTGGCTTCCTCTGGCTTCAACAGTGTTTGTGTGGGAGTGTTTGTGTGTGAGAGAGAGAGAGTTGTGAGTGTTTGTGTGTGTGTGTGTGCGTGTGTGAGAGAGAGAGTGTGAGTGTTTGTGTGTGTAGATTAGCTCAAATTAACTCCAGGAGACAAAGAACTTTTCCTGATATAAATCGGGCCCCCTCTTCTTCCTCCTCCTCGATGCACACACACACACACACACACAAATATTCACCTGTTTACAGGTCTGAGTGTGTGTACACAAAGAACAGCTGGCTCAACGACTCATGCGGCCAGGCTTGGTGGGGGCCAGAAGGCAGGGACGGGGTGGATTACTAACCAGGGTCAGGGCCCATTCACAACACTCTGGCTCCCCCTTCTGGTGACTGGGAAGACATGCTTCTCAGTCATCTAACCTGCCAGATGGAAATGTTGACTGTAATGAGAGCTGGTGGATATTCACACCACATGAGTCTCAGGTATTTAATTAGCAATTACAGTTCTCCTCTTGGGTAAAAATTTAAATATTAAAATTGTGCTAGCAGTCTGTAAACTCACTTAGAAACTTAAAATCCAAACGGGCATCATGTCTTATGTGGCCTGTAGATGGCTCTATACTAATCATAACTCGGGACATGAATTGGTAAGATTCCTCTGCAAGTCTTCCTCGTCACAGGCCCTGCAGAGGACGTGATGAAACTGCATAGAGCCCATACTGACAGTCTTGAGTCTGTGCTGGTCTCTGGCGTTGCACTTAACCAGATAATAATCTGTCAGATGATCTTGTGTTTCTCAGTCAGCCATAAAACAGCTCTCGCTCTCTTTCCCTCCCTCTCTCTCTCTCTCTTTCCCTCCCTCTCTCTCTCTTTTCCTCTATCTCTATACCCTCTCTCTCTTTTCCTCTATCTCTATCCCCTCTCTCTCTTTCTCTTTCCCTCTATATCTCTCTTTCTCTCTGTTCATTTGCTTACCTCCTTTATTATCCGCTAACTCTTCTACTGACTCGGAGGACATAATGTATATGCTAAAGACAAAAACACCATCTATAAGTTAAAGTACGTTTTTTAATTGAAGTGTTGAAGAGTACATCGTGTGACCAAATAGCATGTATTATTCACTGTTGATTAAACAGACAGTAAACCCAGGCCAGTGTTTGTTTCAACGCTGAATATGTCATACTCTGTTCCAGATCGTTTGAATGTTCAATAGAGATTCGGAGGAAAGTCGATCCTCATGTTTTGGGTGTGACTCATGTGTGTGTCATCATCAAGTCCTCTCTGGGATTGTCCAGGGAAAGGCACCGTGGCTAATCCTCAGTGACTCGGGAGTAGTAACCCTCCTCAAACGACCCATCTGGGCTCATCAGGGCTGAGTGTTCGATCGAAAATGCTCTTTGTGTAAAGGAGGAAATGGAGCCATTGAAAATGTCACGTTTATGGACGTGTGTGTTTGTGTGTGTGTGATGGGGTGAGGTGTGTCTGCGTGGGGGTGGATATGTGGATCTCCCAGGGGAACGTTGTGTTCCCATGCTGGGGTCATCACTTCCTGACTGAACGACAAACATCTGTTCTTCGCCCCCTTGAAAACATCCTCTTCCAGACCGTCTTTCTCAAACACACATTCACACACATACATACACACCTTCAAGCTAGAATGCACAGTACATCTTTGTAGTACATGTACAGCACATGTTTCATAGAGGATAAGCCTAAACGATGCTCTTCATCATGGTGTCATAGACATAGTCCAGTCCAGTCATGGACCAAGACCAGTCCAGTCCAGTCCTAGACCTAGTACAGTCCAGTCATGGACCTAGACCAGTCCGGTCATGGACCTAGACCAGTCCAGTCCAGTCCTAGACCTAGTACAGTCCAGTCATGGACCTAGACCAGTCCAGTCCGGTCATGGACCTACTCCAGTCCAGTCCTGCCTAGTCCCAGTCTAGGTCCAATGGGTGCATTTGAGCAGCTTCATACAACAGAACCAGATAGCAGTCTGCTGTTCTGAGGTCAACCAGCGTTCTGGCATGGTGTCTGTGATGCAGCACTAGCCTTGGCCCAGATCAGTCGGCCCTTCACTGCCCCCTCCGGCTTCCCCACCCCACCCCACCACCCCCATCTCTCCAGCTGCCATAGGAGGAGTAGCAGAGGACACAAGCTGCAGACACACAACACTTCAACCAAGCACACCAATCGATGAAACCCATTTAATTACCATGTTTCAGCTCCCTGCAAAATCCCCCAGCCCTGCAATCAAGTCTATGGACGTCATGCGGCTACTGCAGGTAATCTGGAACAAATCTGGACAGCTATTTCCTGATGCTGTACATTCAAATGTTCCCATTAGATATCTATCCCTCTCTCTGTAAACATTTGTTGTAAATCATGTAGGAGTCATCACATAAGCAAATAATTCATCAAATCATCAAAACAAGTCATCATTATTCATCATCATAAAGTCCAGTGTTACTACCAATGCAAGAAAATGTAAATAAACAGAGGACGTTCTTTTCAGGAAATTATTCTTGCGCTTCTGGAACATCCCCTATCAGTCCTCCTCTCTAATCTACTTAAATAATTTTAGTGTGATATATGGTACTCATGCACATATGTAAAATCCACCTTCAGTATTTACAGTACAATATTCATAAAAGTATTCTTCACGTACACAAATTGTTGAATCATGTTTGTCTACTGGAGAAAACTAAAACAATAGTAAAAAAAAAACGTAAGTACTACACAACAAAAAGTAATTATTTTACCTCTAGACAAGCAACATATTTTGCAATAGAATTAATCATATTTTCATTTTGCCTAAATCATTTGAGGAGGAACTCAAAAAAGAACTATTTAGGTAGGGATATTTAATTGAAGTAGAGAAAATACAGTAAAATCGTGATCAAATCTCTTTGTTCTGTTTGTGCACGCGAGCATTCTGAACAGGTCAGTGCGTGTCCATCTGGAGTCTCAAACGGAGCCTGTTCAAAGAGCCTTGGAGTGAGAACACAGCTTTCCTGAGCAGGACCACTCCTTCTGGGAGGACTTACGTAACAGTCCCTCTCACGTACAGCCCCAAAACACTTCATCAAAGATGGCCCCTGCTCAGTCCCCTCACAAGCCCAGGACCTCGATATGTAGGCTGGGAGGAGGGAACAGAGGGGAGAGGGGGAGGGAGGGGGGGGGGAGGGGGGGCTTAGAGCAGCTGTTTTTCTTCCACTGTCTAAAAAAAATAACAGGAACAAAAACATCCAGTGAGTGTGCCATAAAATACATGCATTCTTTGGAGATCTGGATGCCTGGGATTGATGTTCGATTCTCGTACCAAAACGCCAGACGATAGTTCCTGTACTGAACCCTGTTAAAGCAGCATGCATGCAGACCAGGAAACATCAGCTTTCACTCGTTTTGTGCAAAGTGTGCGTGGTGGGGGGTTGAGGGAGGGGGTGGGAAAATTGTCATCGCAATCCTAGTACAGTACAATATGGTCTTCCAGTCCGGGCTGGCATATTGTAGTCTAGTCAGTACAGTTACAGTTATAGCATAGCATAGCCCACGCATAGCCCATGTCTTATGGTACTATTCTTAGCGAATTATGTAAAACATTAGAACCAAAGAAGTAAAAATAAAACATCTATTGAATATAGAGATATTCTTTTTCCATACACTTTGACTAAATCCACAATCAGATATAATGTAAAACAAAAAAACGATTACATCCTCATAATCATATGTTATTGATGAATAAATAAGCTATGCTAATAATAACCACAGACATTGTGGAGGACCAACACCTTAAAACATGTAATGGAATGAACACACCGTACATCAAGTCATCAAAACTAAAACAAAAGATCGACAACATACAGGACAGGTACATACAAACATCAGGGGCTAACTCAAACACACAGAGCTGCCAGACTGGGCTATGGCCATGAAGACAACACTATTCCATTCTCCCACTCCTTTCTCAGCTGACAGCAGGAAGTCTTTCATCCCTCCTTCCTGCCTGCCAGCTCGGTGCAGCAGCAGCTAGCTGACGCGCAAGGGTCGGCCGCTGTGAGGTCAGCGGGGAGTCAATGACCCCGCTGCACCTCCGTTCTCTAGCATTCCACCTGAGGTCAAAGGTCACGGTCAACTCGAGACAGCGGCGGCGGAGGGTGGAAGGAGGATTGGATTCGAAACTGACCGTAACAACCTGATACAAGCACCCCTTCACAAACCCCTCCCCCCACCCCATCCTGCCCCCCCCCAGTTCCCCCCGCCTCCCCTCCCCTCCCCCCCCCCTCCCCCCTTCTCCCCTACGTGTATCCCAGGGTCTCCATCTCGCTGCGGTAGCGCTGCTCCGACACCTTGCTCTTGTGCTGCTTGCTCTCCAGGTGCAGGCGGAAGTCGGGCTCCTCGCTGGCGCCGCAGTTGCACATGGAGCAGTAGAACTGTCCGCTGGGCGTGACGCACATGGCCAGGTCCCGCGGGATGCGCTGCCTCGGACGCGGATTGTAGTACGGGCCTGGGGCACGTTCACACACACACATACACACACACACACACATACACACACACACATACATACACACACGCACGCATATAGGAAAACATTGAGATCAGACACTTGAGGGGGAAACCTACTTGGGCAAGTTACAGGGACTACACAAATACACACACACACACTCTCCCTCACACACACACACTCTCCCTCACACACACACACAGTTAGAGCCTGTGCTCATTAGAGACATGCAGACCGAGAGAGATCTCGACGCTGTTATTAGTTAGCTGTGTATGAGAGGATGAGAACAGATGCCCTATACTGCAGGGCAACATGGGAAATAGAGGCTACACACACACTCACACACTCACACACACACACGGTCCAAGCCAGAACAGACTAATACTGACATGGACTCCAACTCAGTTCTATTCTTAGACTGACATCCATAAAAAACATGATTAGATCAGCCAACCGCTAAGCCATCACAAGAGAGTTGGGTCTGGATGTGTGTGTGTTTGTGTGTGTCTAAGAGGACGATGATTCATCCTCGGAAGAATGGTAAGGATTATGCTGTGTGTGTGTGTGTATGTGTGTGAGGATTTGATTAAGCGTGGACACCTGAGTCTGCGACCATGCAGGTGGAGCTGTGTGTGAATTCAGTGAGGAAGATCTGACGCAGGTTACTGTATCGGTTTACACACAGGCCACAGCCTGCGTGTGTCCAACCCTCCACACACACCCTGTTCGCATGGCCAGACTCCTGCAACACGCACCGGTCACTCATCCTGAACACACAGCCTGTTACGGTGTTATGTTCGAGAGTGTGAAACCTACTGAGCATCATGCTCAACTAAACATGAGAACATGGGCTCTGAACACTACCCTCGTAATGCAGGATCGCTGTTTCTGTAACTTCAGATAAATACACACACACAAAAAAACGACTAAACAACAAAGCTTTTTCTCAGTCTACTGCCTAGTCCTCAGTATTGATTGATGGGGCCTGGTAGTAGTGGCTAGCTGGCAGGCTGGCAAGCTATCTGTCTGGAAAGCTTGCTGGCTGCCTGGCTGAATGGCTGGCTGGCATGAAGTCTGACTGAATTTGTCTAGCTATCTGGGCTGTCAACAACATGTGATAGTCACATTTCATGCCTGGAGATTTAAAACAACTGCCAACTACATTCCATATCTTCCACCAGTGTCATATAACTGTAACAGAGTGTACCCAACAACAATGCCCGAATTCATCTCATCTCTCAAATGACTGAAACAAAGACGACTTTTCTCAGAACCCCAGGGGTGATTTCCCTCCTGTCAAGGAGGTTCTCTTTTCTACAGATAGTTCTAGATGTGCTCTCAGTTGACGGTTGCTGTTTAAAAGTTGTTTTGGATTTTGTGATTATTTTTATTTTTTTACCTGGCATCGCGGCGGACACCTGCAGGGTCCTTCGGTTTTTGACCAGTCGGTACTCACTTCCCTCCTTCCTCTGGCGCCGCTGGGTGGACTCGGACGGGTCTCTGAAACACGGAGCGCTTCAGTAACTGTGGCTCTTCCGAACGTCGACGAACGGTTTCCTCGACCGTATGTGTCTGCGGGGCCTGCTTGTTTGTGAGTCTGTGCGGCGGCGTGCATCTGTTGTTTGTGCTGAGAGAAGCCGTGGGGGTGTGTGTCTGTCTGTGTGCGTGTGTGTGTGTGTGTGCGGGGGCTCACATGGTGCTGCAGGCCTGCTGGGCCTCAGCCAGCCTCAGCCTCTTGGCGTGGTTCTTCCCCTGGTAGTGGGCCTGAGCCACGGCGGGGGAGCTGAACGAGGCATCGCACAGCTTACAGTAGTCGTTCTCTGTGGCCAGGATCACCCGACTGGCACCCTTGAAAGACAGTGGCACCGGCTGGGCGAGAGCGGAGGAGGGGAGAGGCCGGGGGAAAGGAGAGACGGGGAAGCAGATGCTCATGTTAAGTTAGCTGTCGTATATGTTTTATGTTCTATAGAGTATATCCATAGGAAGTCTCTACGTCTCAAAAATACATCTTGGGCGTTTCACCTTGGAAAACGCTTTCAAGTATTGTACAGTACTGCGCTGTACTGTATTCCCTTGTGTCCTATTGTGTTCTGTCCAGTTGTACCTGCTTTGAAGGCACACTCTCTGTTGAGGAGGTGGTGAGAGGTTGCTGGGTAACTGGCTCTGTGCTCTCGGGTATTCTGATTGGTGGAGGCTGCTGGCTTCCAGCGTAGAAGTTCCTTAGCTTCTTAGAGTGGTTTTTCCCCTGCAGGGTGTATAGACCATGTCAGGGAGTATGGCTCAGTGTCAGAGACACTTTGCTGTCCACTCTTCTGGGAAAAAAGTGACCGTTGCAATGTGTGTGTTGGCTCTTTGTGTGTATGTAGATGTGTACGATACCACATGCTAATAGTACTCTCCTACCTGATAGTGGGCCTGTGCTTGCTGTGCAGAGTTGAGTGTGACGTTACACAGCTTGCAGTAGAGAGGCTTGCACATTTCTTCCAGGGTGGAATCTGACTCCTCTTCCCCCAGTAGAGGGTCATTTTCCTGGGGCTGGACGCTGGCTGGGGCTGCCTGGGGCAGTAGAGGACCGGGACCAGGAACAGGGACTAGACCGGGACCGGGCCCAGGAAGAGGACCAGGATTTGGACCAGGGCACGGACATGGACAAGGGCCAGAGCAAGGATCAGGGGCGAGGGGCAGGAGGGGGACAGTGGCCCTCTGGAGCAGGTGGGGGTGGGGAGGGAGAGTTGTGGCTGTTAGGGGACTGGGGAGAGGGAAGCGGAGAGAGTCTGGGTCCACGACCACAGGCGGGGGCCCCAGGGTGGGTGGAGGGCCCAGGGGCTGGAACGGCTGCTGTTGGTGGTGCCCAAACAGGCCCAGTGGAGGCTTGAGCATCGCCTCAGGCCCTGACAGAGAGACAGCACAGTACACATCACACAGGCCAGCTCAGACTCTGATAGTGACAACACTCAAATCTCCCCCACACAAAAAAAAGGGCTTAAAATAGCCTGCCGATCGGTCTACAACATCACAATTCAGAGGGACGCGTTCTTTACTGAAATGCCAAGGCTTGTTTGTTCCAAAGAGCAACAATGGTTTGTCAGTGACATTAGCACAAGGCAGCCATCTCCCTCAGGCATGGGACGGTTCCTAGCACTAGGAGAGAAGACACTAACTAAGTCCGGGGGAAGGCTTGGTTCACAGTCCAGTGGTGATTGTGGAGATGAGGCCTTGCCAGGCTTCCCTGGCAGTCATGCAGAAAGAGACACACAGTACGGTCCCCGGCTGTCCGTGACACTGGACACTCCATGCACACTAGCTCTGGATCCGGGACTGATTCAAATAGACCAGGATCTGCCTACTTGGCCAGGCAGATTCTACCCACGCATATGTGTGTATGTTTGTGTGTGTGTGTGTGTGTGTTTCGTGTATGTGTGTGTGTAGAACTGAAGTAGGGGACTCCAGTCAGCAGCAGCTGTGACTGACCGTGCCTACCGGAAGCTTCCGCCGTATCGACTTGGACTGAGAGGCTGAGGATCCCCGACAACAGTGATTCACAGCCCCAAAATAACGCGGTGGGATGCTGTTGCTTCCGCCGCCAGGGCATTGACACTAAGTCGACAGAATGTCGGGACGGGAATGGAACTTTCCCACGTCCCGACGAGAGTTTCATAAGTCGGTGGATGGAACCTATCGTGTCGCACACGTTAATGCTGTGGCCACATATAGCAGGAACGCGTGCTTAACACCTAGATACGGTAATACACAGCATATTATCGAGAAATGGAGATGTTCATGTCTTCTGTATCCCAATGCTGCAGGCTCTAAACTGTGCATTGCACTGTACAGTACGGCTACCTTCCACCAAACTTAGAGGGGTCAACGATGTGTGGATACTGAATCCTATGATTAATAGAGAATCCAGAAGGAGCCTGGAACCCAAAATAGGTCGAGGGAGCTACATAGACAGCTCAAGGTCAGAGTCACAGTCCTCCTCACCATCCGAGGCATGTTGTGTTTTACTCCCGGGACATAGAACAGGGATTTGAAACTCCAAACTGCCTCTGAACAGAAACGATGCCATGGCTCAGCCAGTCAGCTCAGCCAATTGAGAGGCTTGTTTCAGGTTAGCGGAGGTGAAGAAAAGTCAGGTGCTTGGGTTTGGGTTTAGTGTGTATGCCTATGTGTGGGTGTGCGTACATTAAGTGTGTATGTGGGTGTGTGTCTGTTGCGTGATAGTAGGGGGATGGGGTGCGTACCAGCATGCTTCTGTCTGTGTGTGTATGTTGGTATGAGGGGAGGATAGCTGGTCTCATAAGGTACAGTAATGGTCCATAAGGCCGGGAGAACCCCGCCATTGTTTCTGTCCTGAAATAGCCAGGTATTTTCACTGCAGTTTAGCGCTAAAAACTGTAGCTCTGACACATCAATTATGGAGTGTAGACCGCATGCTGGAGGCACTGACTTGATCTGCATGGTTAGCCTTTTGAATGAAGAGAGGCTGAAGGGTGGAATATTGACTAGAACATGCCCATGAACTGCAGTAGAATGATCTTGGCCCAGTGTAAAAAATGGCAGCTATGCTATGATATAAAGAGTTTCAAGCGAAGGTTTCCGATTCACACTTAGCATTTGTGAGAATCCTGATATGGAGATCAACTCGGTAAATTGAGTCTGTGACGTTAAGCCATAAAATGGACCTGGAAGCTTTTAATATCTTGATATAGGTTATGAGAGTAGTTATGACTATAAAGTAAAGCAAGGCAGTATGTGTGACTGAGGTTTGCTTCGCTGGCATCTCTGCTGCACCTGCGAGTAGGCTACTCTAGGTGAAGTCATTACGGACCGCATTAATACACTAGCCACTCCATCGAGTTAACTTCTATAAACTTGAACCTTTTTTTTTTTTTTTTACAAATGTAAGGAAGCAGGCAAGAGTGACAACCTCTTAAATAGATTTTAAGTCGTCCTTTCACCGTCATAGTTAGTCGCCTGTCTCAAATCTACAACAAAAGATTCATGGTTTTCATGTTCAAATTCTGCAGCCTACGATTGCAAACATGTTTGATCAGCATTTCACTGCATTTTCTCAACTGCATTCAGCCATCCTTTCTCGCCTTCAGCCGAGTGACAGCAACGCATGCAAACATTTTCTTACCTGCCAAACGACCAAAATAATGGCTGCTATCTCCATAGTTCAGAGGATGAGTGCCGAAATTCCTGCAGTAATCTGCACTTTGATAATAGGCATCTCTGTTCTTCACATGCAACGCCATCATCGGATTCGCATCCCTCTGCCAACTTCAAGCCAGCTCCGAACCATACGTGCAGTCCCAGCTCGTTTCACCGGGGAGGGTCGAAAATCGCCGAGAAGACGGGATTAAATGTAATTTACTGCAAATAGAATGTAGGCTAACTGGTTTGTGACTGTATTAAAGGGACCATTTCTGTGACAATTTATAAAACAAAAATTACATTACATAGATATTTTCTTTATGTTCATCTTTTTACGATGCCATCCTTTTCTTGATGGTGCAGTCCGTTTCCTATACCAGTGACAAGTGGACTAGTCTTGGGAATGTTAATTTCATACACCGAAAAGGAAGATTGGCACAGCTATGGCAAATGTCTGATAGCCTATAGGTTTTCATTAGGATAAATTATTGAAAATTATATAAAAACATGTAAGAACTGGGTTATCAACATCCCAGTTCTATTTGTTTGACTAATAATGTAGCCTATTCTTAATTTTGGGGGGAAATTCAAAATATTCGATATCTAGTCTAAATGAGCATACTACAGAACAACTACATTCCATACATGACCAATTGCTCACTTTGATGCACCTGTATGCGATACTTAATAATCACAGCTCATTTTTATAACCGATTTTTCCCCATAAGGTATAGCCACCATCTGTAAAGTTTTTACGTGGTAGTTCATGCGAGGACAGCTCATAGAGACAGCTTATATCATTGTCAGAAAGTTGATGTGAACATAAATGCTTTAGGGTGTGGGTGGGAGGCGTGTGATCAATCAATATTGAGATTCGTGACTGAAGTGAAGATCAACACTTGGAACAGGGGCTGGAAACGGGGTACGGCGCATCGCACTCGGATCAACACACCGACAGTATTACTGTTACTGTAGTAGGTGCGCCCAATACAACTCAAGGCGAAACTGATAGCTTATTCTGTTGTCTTGTGTTAATTTTTTATAACATATCAAGCAAAGGATTACTGGTCAAACTGAAGAAGACTGCTTTTATATGGAGAGAATGTTCCCGTCGACTCGTGGGTAGAAGCCGCAAGCCGCGTACTGTGGTAGGGACAGTGGGAGAAGGAACAGCCCTCTCGCCGTGGAATGAGGTTGGTGGTGGACAATCCTCACACACTTTGAGACATGTCTGTCTGAAGTTATTTTATCTTACTGTAAAAACAACAATTCTTACTGTAAGAGTAACTGGTTGACTAGCAAGATACCTATTTGGATCTGACATTCCATATTGATATCCTGCTAAATAGATAGCTAGAAGTAGGCAAGGAAAGAAGGAAACTGTCAGTCTAGCTTACTGGCTAAGGGGTAGACAGGCTAGTTGCAGTAGTCTAGCCTGTACATTCTGCCTGGATGTTCCCCTGCTTGCTAACTAGCTTACTAGCTAACGTTGAACATCTAGCTAGATATAGCACCACAAAAAACATATTTTTGCCGTTGTAAATGTGTCATTTGAAAATGTAAGTAATAAAAGCTATTTGAAATGTAGTAGACAGACAGCTAGCTATGTCGCTATTTGTGGACATGCATCAAATATGTAATTTGGGGAGATGGAATTATAACGAACCAATGCGACTACAGTAAGTTGACCAGCAACATAACCAACCAAAGGGGCAGCCTGAAGCATTGAACATTTTCTCTGCATAACCAGCTACCCATTTGCAGGTCATATTTTAATATAATAAGCTCGTGATTATTGTGTACTAAGTGCCTAGATTTTCTCTTTCGTGATTTCAAAGGCGCTGTCACTGGCAAGCCAGCTGTCCCGTTCACCTGACAACCACACACACAGCAACATCGATGCTGTCAAAGATGATCTGACTCATGCTGGGTGAAAATACCACCAGAAAAAAACAAAACAGCTCTCCAAGGTATGACAATATGAAACGCATGCCATGCCTTTTAAATGTGTTTTTCGAAAGGCTGAGTTTTGCACTGATAATAGACGGACACCTTTTCCCCTATTGGAGTGCGATAGACAAAGTTTGCATTGTAAAGAGCCCCCCTTGCTCTCCCATTCATCTGCATTCAAAGTAGGCAGGCTTCACAACACCGGGCTTCCTTGCTTCACATCCTGAGTTTGAGGAAGCTTCCGTTGGCCTCACATCCTGATGACCAGATTGGGCAAAGCACGACTGGGGGTTTGTTGTTGCAACTGTCAATGTTGTGACATGACGTTATACCAGATCAGAGGTTATGGCAAAAAATGAAATAACTGTGTGAGTGTGTGTGCGCTTTTGGTAGAATGCTCGCACTGTACTGTATTTATCAACAACACTATTTGTGTGTGTTTGTATGTGTGTGTTTTTATATTATGCACACACTGAAGGAATCCTCCAGTCACTGCCACATGACTCATCGCTCAGATCGCCGCAATTTCTTCTGTTGGGCAGTGATGGCCATGACGTCACCACTCCTACTGCTTCCAACATGTTGCTCGTATTTCCCATCCCAGTGTGACAGTCTGGGCTTTAGTCACCAGGTGTTGTGCTTCCCTGTTAGTGGGTTAGGAGTGACGAGCTAGCTAGCTGAGGAGTGATTTTAGAAGCCGTTGCCGCCCAGCTAAGTGGACGAGTGGATGAATGTTATGAGAAGATTCTGTGGGCTGCACCGATGGTGTCAACACAGCTCAAGTCTCTTTCACTTCTGTAAACACACCCAGTTTTTTTTTTTTTCTGGGTGAGAGAGGCACTGAGTAAGTGGAACTGGAAACAGCCACCACACTAGACACCATCAGACCAGGGAGCTGCCTGTGTCGCAAATGGGACTACCACATTAAGGGTTCTCTCCTGCACTGCTTTACTCCTACCCAACTCTACTCCTTCTCCTACCTTATTCTACTCCTACTGTACCTCTACTCTACTGTACTCTACTCCTACCTTACTATACTCTACTCTGTTATATCCATCCAGCTAATGCTGCCTTGCCCCCCCCCCTCCCCCCTCCAGGAGACAGTGCCTAGCTACTGAGTCAGCGTGAGTGGGGGTGAGGCCCGAGCCGAGAGATGCCCCCCCGACCGTCTTCCGGGGAGCTATGGGGCATCCACCTGATGCCCCCCCGGATCCTGGTGGACTGCCTGCTGCCCAACGGCATGATCCTGACCATGGAGTGCCTGCGCGAGGCCACGCTCGTCACCGTCAAGCACGAGCTGTTCAAGGAGGCCCGCAAGTACCCCCTGCCGCACCTCCTCCAGGAGGAGTCCTCCTACATCTTCGTCAGCGTCACCCAGGAGGCCGAACGCGAGGAGTTCTACGACGAGACCAAGAGGCTGTGCGACCTCCGGCTCTTCCAGCCCTTCCTGAAGGTCATCGAGCCCGTGGGGAACCGCGAGGAGAAGATCCTCAACCGAGAAATCGGTACGTGCGGGGGGGGGGGGGGGGGGGTGAGGAAACCGCTTCTGGGGAGGAAGGAAAAAAAACCTGCAGCGTTTGTGGATTCCAGGATTTGCCATCGGTATGCCCGTGTGTGAGTTTGACCTGGTGAAGGACCCGGAGGTGCAGGACTTCAGGAGGAACATACTGAGCGTGTGCAAAGATGCCGTGGAGCTCCGCGACGCCAACGGCTGTCACAGCCGAGCCCTATACGTCTACCCGCCCAACGTGGAGTCCACCCTGGAGCTCCCCAAACACATCTACAGCAAACTGGACAAAGGTATGTGTGTGAAGTACAAGGGAGTCAGGTGGCTGAGCGGTTAGGGAATCGGGCTAGTAATCTGAAGGTTGCCAGTTTGATTCCCGGCCACGTCAAATTATGTTGTGTCCTTGGGCAAGGCACTTCACCCTACTTGCCTCGGGGGAATGTCCCTGTACTTACTCTGGATAAGAGTGTCTGCTGTAAGACTAAATGTAAATGTAATGTAAATGTACTGAACGGCCATGGGACTCTAAAGGTGGATTATGTCTCTCATGTGGTGAATAGTTGATTTGGGTCAGATATACAGTAGGTGCCAGCCAATCCCAGCCACCCTTGCACACTTTCACGTTTATTTGAAATGAGCAGCTGGTACAGGTACTTCGAAATGTGTTCGGTCGTATCTTTAATTAAAAATTCCATGATGTGCCTGCAGGTCAGATCATTGTGGTGATATGGGTGATTGTCTCCCCAAACAACGACAAACAGAAGTACACGCTGAAGATCAACCATGACTGTGTACCAGAGCAGGTGTGGAGCACATCTAACCACCTCCACCCAGCTGTGTGCCTTCTCACCTCTTCTTGACAATGATCACATGATTTGCTTACAATGATGAGGTGTGGTGTCACCTTGCGTCCTCACACTGTGTGTGTGGGGTGTGTGGGGTGTGTGTTGGGCCTGCCAGGTGATAGCGGAGGCCATCAGGAAGAAGACCCGCAGCATGCTGTTGTCTCCCGAGCAGCTGAAGATGTGCGTTCAGGAGTACCAGGGCAAGTACATCCTCAAGGTGTGCGGCTGTGACGAATACCTCCTGGAGAAGTACCCTCTCAGCCAGTACAAGGTACAGCACTTCACCTCACTCTCTCTCTCACTCACTCAATCACTCACTCAATCACTGTCAGTCGATATTTCTGTTGTCTCCTTAATTCTCTCATTCTTGTCTTTCTGTTATCTCTCTCTCTCTCTCTCTGTCTCTCTCTCTCTCTCTCTCTCTCTCTCTCTCTCTCAGTACATACGGAGCTGTATCATGCTGGGCAGGCTGCCTAACCTGATGCTGATGGCTAAGGACAGCCTGTACTCCCAGCTGCCCCTGGACACCTTCACCATGCCGTCGTACTCGCGGCGCATCTCTACGGCCACGCCCTACATGAACGGGGAGGCCTCCACCAAGTCCCTGTGGACCATCAACGGCACGCTGCGCATCCGCATGCTCTGCGCCACCTACGTCAACGTCAACATCAGAGACATAGACAAGGTGACGGGCCTCCTCCCTCTATCCCCTCCTCCTCTCTCTCCAGCTCTCTCTCCCTCCTCTCTCTTTCTCTCTCCCTCCTCTCTCTTTCTCTCTCTCTCTCTCTCTCTCTCTCTCTCTCTCTCTCTCTCTCTCTCTCTCTCTCTCTCTCTCTCTCTCTCCAGCTCTCTCTCCCTCCTCTCCTCCTCTCTCTCCTCCTCTCTCTCCTCTTTCTCCTCCTCTCTCTCCTCTCTCTCCCTCCCCTCTCTCCTCTCTCACCCCCTCTCTTCCTCCTCTCTCTCCCTCCTCTCCCCTCTCTCTCTCTCCCTCTCTCTCTCCCTCCTCTCTCTCCTCCTCCTCCCTTCTCTCTCCCCCTCTCTCTCCCTCCTCTCTCTCCTCCTCTCCCTTCTCTCTCTCCTCTCTCTCTTCTCCTCTCTCTCCGTCCTCTCTCTCCCTCCTCTCTCTCCTCCTCTCCCTTCTCTCTCTCTCTTCTCTCTCCCTCCTCTCTCTCCTCCTCTCACCTCTGTCTCTCGCCCTCCATCTCTTTCTTCCTGCAGCTCCTCTTGTTGCCTCTGTTACCTCTCTGTTTGGATGGTTAGACTTGCCACTGTCGGTGCATGTGCTGAAGACCTGATCTGTTCTGTGTAGATCTACGTGCGGACTGGCATCTACCACGGAGGGGAGCAGATGTGTGACAACGTCAACACCCAGCGGGTGCCCTGCTCCAACCCCAGGTACCATCCAGCAGGCCTGGGGCTAGGGGCTCACTGTAGCATCCAGCAGGCCTGGGGCTAGGGGCTCACTGTACCACACAGCAGGCCTGGGGCTAGGGGCTCACTGTACCATCCAGCAGGCCTGGGGCTAGGGGCTCACTGTACCACACAGCAGGCCTGGGGCTAGGGGCTCACTGTACCACCCAGCAGGCCTGGGGCTAGGGGCTCACTGTACCACACAGCAGGCCTGGGGCTAGGGGCTCACTGTACCATCCAGCAGGCCTGGGGCTAGGGGCTCACTGTACCACCCAGCAGGCCTGGGGCTAGGGGCTCACTGTAGCATCCAGCAGGCCTGGGGCTAGGGGCTCACTGTAGCATCCAGCAGGCCTGGGGCTAGGGGCTCACTGTACCACCCAGCAGGCCTGGGGTTAGGGGCTCACTGTAGCATCCAGCAGGCCTGGGGTTAGGGGCTCACTGTACCACCCAGCAGGCCTGGGGCTAGGGGCTCACTGTAGCATCCAGCAGGCCTGGGGTTAGGGGCTCACTGTACCACCCAGCAGGCCTGGGGCTAGGGGCTCACTGTAGCATCCAGCAGGCCTGGGGTTAGGGGCTCACTGTACCACCCAGCAGGCCTGGGGCTAGGGGCTCACTGTACCACCCAGCAGGCCTGGGGCTAGGGGCTCACTGTACCACCCAGCAGGCCTGGGGCTAGGGGCTCACTGTACCACCCAGCAGGCCTGGGGTTAGGGGCTCACTGTACCACCCAGCAGGCCTGGGGTTAGGGGCTCACTGTACCACCCAGGAGGCCTGGGGTTAGGGGCTCACTGTAGCATCCAGCAGGCCTGGGGTTAGGGGCTCACTGTACCACCCAGGAGGCCTGGGGTTAGGGGCTTGCTCCTGCTCAGGGTTCCTGTAGGGAGAGGCACGCTGCTTAGTGTAATCCCCTTAGCAGTGTGTATTTATCTCTCTCTCTCCCACCATGTCTCTCTGTTTCTCTACTCATTCTCTTTCACTCTCTCTTTCTGGGTCTCTCTCTCTCTCTCTCTCTCTCTCTCTCTCTCTCTCTCTCTCTCTCTCTCTCTCTCTCTCTCTCTCTCTCTCTCTGTCTCTCTGTCTCTCTCCCCCCCAGGTGGAACGAGTGGCTCACCTATGACATGTACATCTCCGACATCCCCCGCGCCGCTCGCCTCTGCCTCTCCATCTGCTCCGTGAAAGGAAGAAAAGGGGCCAAGGAGGTAAGAGCATGGGCTTGCTCGCCCTCCGCCATTCCTGCTTCACCAGGGCGGACCTCACCCCCCCCTCCGCCATCCCTCCTTCACCAGGGCGGACCTCACCCCCCCCCCTCCGCCATCCCTCCTTCACCAGGGCGGACCTCACCCCCCCCCTCCGCCATCCCTCCTTCACCAGGGCGGACCTCACCCCCCCCCCTCCGCCATCCCTCCTTCACCAGGGCGGACCTCACACCCCCCCTCCGCCATCCCTCCTTCACCAGGGCGGACCTCACCCCCCCCCTCCGCCATCCCTCCTTCACCAGGGCGGACCTCACACCCCCCCCCCCCCCCCCCCCCCTTTACCGCCTTGTTAGTTGTGTCGTTTTCATCGGCCATGCCAACGGAGACACTGAAGCCCTCGGTTAACCTGCAGCCCGCTGGCAAAGGACACCAGACCATGCTAGGCGGGACAGCAAGTGCCAGCAAGTGACAGTGATCTCGACGCTCGTTAATTTAATAGGTTAAATTTAAGTTTAATGAGACGGGCCAGGTCTTTAAGTGTTTAAAGGAAACCCTAGCAGGCACCTGTCCTGTCGTCCACAGGCCAGCTTTGGGCTTTTACCGGTGGAGCGACGGTGTAAGTTGGAAGGTCTGTTGAATTACTAAAGACCCTTGTGACAGCCCGTCGACGTCACAGAGCTAGATTTTGCAGAGCGGCCATGACCGTGGAAGGGAATAAGGTCTGGTCTACTCAACTGGAATCGAATCGAATCTACTCGGTCTGGCCTCCAGCTCTGTGTATGGCGCGCTAGCTAGCCAGGTAGCCAGGCATTGATACTGTAACGGACACCTCCGAGGACCGATCTCACCTGCAGTTGAGCCAGGTTTGGGAGCAGGTTGGGTTTCCATGCCGGCGCTGAATTAAAGATAAACGCCTCTTCAGGCGGTTCCGTTGTCTGGACGCTTGCTATTTTTAGACCCTTCAAGATACATGGAAACCAGTATGTGACTGTGTGAGTGTGTGTGACTACTGTCATTACTACAGCCCAGTGCTCCTTAGTTTGAGATTCCCTCCCAAAGGCCTAACATGAGATTCCACCCTAATTAATTCCCATGGCGATAAAATAAGGGGCACTTAGCTGTGCCGAATGACTTTATAACTGAATTCAATTGAATCAAGCTGAATTGGATCAAGTGCGATCCTCGTGGATCTCTTAAGATGTCCTTGTAGATGCATGGCATGTGTCCTCTTGAAAAAAAGGACTCACCCCCTGTCCCCGAATTCCCTGTGTCCCCAGGAGCACTGTCCACTGGCATGGGGCAATGTCAACCTGTTTGACTACACCCACACCCTGGTGGCAGGGAAAATGGCTCTCAACCTCTGGCCTGTCCCCCATGGTCTGGAGGATCTGCTCAACCCCATAGGAGTCACCGGCTCCAACCCCAACAAGGTAAACATCGCAGGGGCATGGGCTTGACACCCAGCCAACGGGGCTCCACCAGTATGTGTTGAAGGGAGTCGGGTGGCTGAGCGGTGAAGGAATCGGGCTAGTAATCTGAAGGTTGCCAGTTCGATTCCCAGTTCCTGTGCCAAATGATGTTGTGTCCTTGTGCAAGGCACTTCACCCTACTTGCCTCGGGGGGTAAAGTCCCTGTACTTACTGTAAGTCGCTCTGGATAAGAGCGTCTGCTAAAATCCTTGGGGTTGGTCTTCATTAAATCCGTTTCCAGAACCTCCAAATAGCCTGCCACACCTGCTCCAGTCAGCGTCTCTCTCTCTGCCGTCCACTCAGGAAACGCCTTGCCTGGAACTGGAGTTTGACTACTTCAGCAGCCCGGTCAAGTTCCCAGACATGGCTGCTGTGGAGGACCATGCCAACTGGACCATCTCCAGGGAGCTGGGCTTCAACTACAGCCAGTCGGGACAGGTAGGGCCCTGCAGAGTCAGCACAGTGTAGCCACAGCTCCGGGGGGTATAGCCTTGCATATCCCAGGTCCTGGTCGATGTACAATTGAAGGTAGAAGGAGAGTCCCTAACCCAGCCCTGACGTGATCCTCGTGTATGCGTGACAGCTTATGTTTTGTGTCGTGTGGCCTCCGTCCAGAGTAACCGCGTGGCACGAGACCACGCGTTGATGGACAGCGACCTGGAGCAGCTGAGGCTGCTAAGCAACAGAGACGCTCTGTCTGAGATCACAGAGCAGGAGAAGGACTTCCTCTGGAGGCACAGGTACACTTCCTGTTTGAAACCCTACAACTTTATTTAAACCTTCCCGGGGTGGCACAGATAGATTTTTTTTCGTATTGACTGTTCGTTCTTGTACAACTTTGTCTGAGGATAGTCAAATCCAACATGATTTGTGTTTACTGGGGAGTAGTAGAAATGTGTCAGAATGCCTCAAGTCACTATCAAAAGACTTTAAAGCTAAATACATCCGCTATCAACCAAGAAGAGAAGGGTTTTTACAACCTTTCGACACAGCACATTAACACAGGGTGTTAAGGCTGTGAAGAGGGTACTGTCCTTAACCAATCTGTGTCCTGTCTCGTCCCACATGACCAGACACTACTGTGTGAACATACCCGAGATCCTACCCAAGATCCTCCTGGCGGTCAAATGGAACTCCAGGGACGAAGTAGCACAGGTAGCTTCACCTGGAGCCACATGGCCGAACCGTCACCGCCTTCACCACAGGGCCCTGGTGACCGTAACGCCAACGGTTTGGAAGGGCAAACCCCAAAAATGAACCAAATCCACTTCGAATGACACAAACTGTGCCTGTTAAGGGGTGTTTTGTTGTTGTGGTCTAGATGTATTGTCTTCTGAAAGACTGGCCGGCAATCAGGCCAGAGCAGGCCATGGAACTGCTGGACTGCAACTACCCAGACCCCGGCATCCGGGACTTTGCCGTGCGCTGTCTGGAGAAGTACCTGACGGACGACAAGCTGTCCCAGTACCTCATCCAGCTGGTCCAGGTAGGTGTGTCCGGACGGGGGTGCTGTTTGAGGAAAGACTGCTCCCAGACCGTGAAGAGACCTTGCCCTGTTCCAACTGAGCATGACCGCAGAACAACATAGAGCCTGTTGTGCATTCTCTGTTCAAGATAAGGATTCAAGTCCACTTTACCTTCGTTCATCATCATGAGCTCCCATAGAGAAACTGTGACACCAGGTGAGCTGGTGGCTCTGAATGATGCATTTTGGGTTTAGCTTGCAGGAATAGTTCCAGGGCACTGGGTTTAGTTGGTGGTGGTCTAAGTGCTGACTTTTCTGAAAGTTCTTTTCACAACTTCTGGGAATTTGCATTCGCCTAAATGTCTCATTTCTGCTAGCCTTGAAAATTTGCTTTTGACATTTTGAAACCCAAACCGTTGAATGTCAAACCATCTCTCTCTGTTTCTCTCTCTCTCTCTCTCTCTCTCTCTCTCTCTCTCTCTCTCTCTCTCTCTCTCTCTCTCTCTCTCTCTCTCTCTGTTTCTCTCTCTCTGTTTCTCTCTCTCTATGTTTCTCTCTCTCTCTCTCTCTCTCTCTCTCTCTCTCTCTCTCTCTCTCTCTCTGTAGGTTCTGAAGTATGAGCAATACCTGGATAACACATTAGTACGGTTTCTATTGAAAAAGGCCTTGACCAACCAAAGGATAGGACACTTCTTTTTCTGGCACTTAAAGTGAGTAACTTCAGACAGTTACTCATTCCATGGAACGTGGAGAACCCCAGCACGTCCCCATATCACGTTTGTGTGTGTGTGTCTTGTGTTTATACATGCATATGTGTGAAGTAAGAACATGTTGAACTTGTGGGGCCTGACTGGGACTGAATGGGGAGTCCTGTGGAGGAGTAGTGACTCGCTGGTTGGTGCTCCAGGTCAGAGATGCACAACAAGACGGTGAGTCAGCGCTTCGGCCTGCTGCTGGAGTCCTACTGCCGGGCCTGCGGCATGTACCTGAAGCACCTGAGCAGGCAGGTGGAGGCCATGGAGAAGCTCATCAACCTCACCGACATCCTCAAACAGGAGAAGAAAGACGAGACGCAGAAGGTAGCCCACACACACACACACACACATCTGTCCATGTTTCACACTGCACAGCTGGGGGTCTCTGAACACTTGGATTTCCTTTTGGTTCAATTGATTTGAATCCACTTGCTGTGTGTGTGTGTGTGTGTGTGGTTCCTCAGGTCCAGATGAAGTTTCTTGTGGAGCAGATGAGGAGACCGGACTACATGGACGCCCTGCAGAGCTTCAGCTCTCCTCTCAATCCGGCCCACCAGCTGGGAAATCTGATGTGAGCCTGCTCTGACCTTGACCTGCCAGCGGCATGAGGAGTCACAGGGGGGGGGGGGGCAGCGACTGTTGTCACGGTGATGGAGACCTTTTGACCTGCTGCCTCAAAACTCTTAAGGATGAAACGTCATTTTCATCTCTCTCTCTCTCTCTCTCTCTCTCTCTCCCTCCCTCCCTCCCTCCCTCCCTCCCTCCCTCCCTCCCTCCCTCCCTCCCTCCCTCCCTCCCTCCCTCCCTCCCTCCCTCCCTCCCTCCCTCCCTCCCTCCCTCCCTCCCTCCCTCTCTCTCTCTCTCTCTATCTCTCACTCTATCTCTCTCTCTATCTCCCTCTTTCTCTCCATACCATCCCCTCCTCCCTCCCTCCGTCTCTCCCCAGGCTGGAGGAGTGCAGGATCATGTCCTCGGCCAAGCGGCCCCTGTGGCTCAACTGGGAGAACCCAGACATCATGTCGGAGCTGCTCTTCCAGAACAACGAGATCATCTTCAAGAACGGAGACGGTGAGAGCAGCTCCGGGACGAGGGGCCTCGCTCCGCGCCTCCGGCCATCGTACGGCCTGGCTGACCGACGCCATCGTGCGTGTGTGTGTGTGTGTGTTTGTTCCAGATCTGAGGCAGGACATGTTGACGCTGCAGATCATCAGAATCATGGAGAACATCTGGCAGAACCAGGGACTCGACCTCAGGTTAGTCCTCACATACCAGGGTGTACCTGTGTGTGTGTGTGTGTGTGACCAGAGACAGACAGGGTTTGACACGGCGGTGTGCCTGCAGGATGCTGCCCTATGGCTGCTTGTCCATTGGGGACTGCGTGGGCCTCATCGAGGTGGTGCGAAGCTCCCACACCATCATGCAGATCCAGTGTAAAGGAGGCCTGAAGGGGGCGCTGCAGTTCAACAGCTCCACGCTGCACCAGTGGCTCAAGGACAAGAACAAGGGAGAGATGTGAGTGCTGTGTGTGTGTGTGTGTGTGTGTGTGTGTGTGAGCGTGTGTGTGCGTAACCTTTGTGCCCAAGACTTTGGCACCGGATTGTATGTGTGGTGGTGTGTTTAACAATTTGTGAAAATGTCCTTATTGTGTTACTGTACAATTGCTTCCGTCTGTGTGTGTGTGTGTGTGTGTGTGTAGGTATGACATGGCCGTAGACCTGTTCACGAGGTCGTGCGCGGGCTACTGTGTGGCCACCTTCATCCTGGGGATAGGAGACAGGCACAACAGCAACATCATGGTCAAAGACGACGGGCAGGTAGGCATGCACATGTTTCCGGCGCGCCCCAAAGAGTCGAATCAAGCGCGCCGCTGGCATTTCGCGTGGGTGCGCGGCCGGTTTGTTTTGAGCCAGTCGTCTCGTGTCGTCTCACCGAGCGTTGCTCTGCAGCTGTTCCACATCGACTTCGGCCACTTCCTCGACCACAAGAAGACGAAGTTCGGCTACAAGCGCGAGCGGGTTCCCTTCGTGCTGACTCAGGACTTCCTCATAGTCATCAGCAAAGGAACTCAGGAGTGCACCAAGACCAGGGAGTTTGAGAGGTACCGCGCAGCAGCTACGTCCTGTAGCTGTCGCAGTGCAAACCAGCAGATGTATACTGTATGCTGTGTATTACACAAACACATACATTTACATTACATTTAGTCATTGAGCAGACGCTCTTATCCAGAGCGACTTAGTGAGTACAGTGACATTCCCCCAGAGGCAAGTAGGGTGAAGTGCCTTGCCCAAGGACACAACGTCATTTGTCACAATGACACACACACACACTGCTGCTCAGAGGCCCCCTCCTGTGTCTGTGACCCCCCTCTCCCCCCTCTCCCCCTCAGGTTCCAGGAGACGTGCTACAAAGCCTACCTGGCCATCCGTCAGCACGCCAACCTCTTCATCAACCTGTTCTCCATGATGCTGGGCTCGGGCATGCCCGAGCTGCAGAGCTTCGACGACATCGCCTACATCCGGAAGACCCTGGCCCTGGACAAGACGGAGCAGGAGGCCCTGGACTACTTCATGAAGCAGATGAACGACGCCCACCACGGCGGCTGGACCACCAAGATGGACTGGATCTTCCACACCATCCGCCAGCACGCCCTCAACTGAGAGGTCCCCCCCCCTATCTCTCTCTCCGCCCCGGGTCGGGGGTGGGGATACAGGCCTTCCCTCTCCAGCCTCCTCTTCCTCCCCTGTCCACCTTCCCCCGCTCCCCATAACCACCTCCCCAGCCCGCGTCACGAGGAGGAGGGCAGCAGGCGGAGGCTCCTCCATCTCCCCGTGGCGCGAAGGCGCTGGATCCCAAGATGACGGCACCCAGGCGTCGCCCACCGCGACCGGGCACCTGGCCAAGCCTCTGCCCAGGGCAGTCAGGACAGTTTGGAGCTCTTCTACTGCGTTCCCTATCCTCCCACGGCTGACTTTTCCCAAGACCGCGTCTCCAGACTTTTTTGGACCCGTTTTTCCCGCCCTCAGGGAGAGTCCTGCCCCGCCCTCCCCTCCCCCCACGCCCTCCCATCCCCCCCCCCCACCTCCCCACAGTGACGCGCTCTCCCCTCCGTGATTGTGAAAGCGCGGGACTTTGCAGAGAGGCTCAGGGCATCAGTGTCTTCCTGTTCCTAGCTCCTCCCACACGGGGGGGGCGCGGGGCCTGTAGGACTATGCACGGGACAGCTGGGGGCATCGGATGCACAGGGTATGACCCCAGGTCACCGCAAACCCAAGCCTCAGCTCCCACCACGTCCTCAACGGAAGCCTATCATGTATTCTATCACAGTGTCTTTTTGTATTGACGTCTTTTAATATTAGTATTCTTTTATCCATTGCCGTACTTTGTTACTTTATTTATTTCCATGTGACAGCCCCGTGCGCCCCAGGGCCAACTGAAGTGGATGGGGGCCTGTGTTTGGAGGTTGCGAGAGGGAGAGAGAGCGTTTTAAGAGCACGGTCGCCGCATGTTCGCCTGCTTCCTGCCTAGCCACCCCACTTCCTGTGCTGAGAGTAGCGCCGCTGCCTCATTGTGTTTGCGTGTTTACCTTCCTCCCCCCTGAAGCCTGTTGCACCGTAGCTTCCGCGTTCTACAGACACCACCGGTGTGAGAACGTTTCAGTGTCGAGAGGAAGCTTTCTGGAGTGCTGAGCGGTGGGATAGCTAAGGGCTGCCGCCCCCTGGTGGCCAGGAGGCCCCGGTGCACAGAGGCAGCTTAATGCCAGTCTGCCTTGGGTAGCTGTGCTAATGAATGCTGAATGTGGAGAACTGTATGAATTGACCTGGACAGTCGTGGGTTTTCCCCTCCGGTTCGTCTAAGACGACGCAGAGTGCCTGAGTTTGTGAGAATGTGTGTGTGCGTGTGCACATTCTTTCCCGAAAGAAGCAGGTTCTGGAAGATCCTGCCCATCTGACATTGACGGACTTGAAAAAACAAGAGTCGTTTTCCTCGCGTGTTTTTTTTTGTCGATTGTTTCAAAAAACCAAAGTTATTTTTAAAGTGTTGGTGTCATGTTACATGCTCCATAATGCCAGCGTCCTGTGTGCCTGTTTTAGAAAGCTCTCCTAGCATCAGAGCTCCTAGCATCAAAGGAGAGGTCAGAGCTAGCAAGGGTGTTGCTGTGACTGGACTGAAAGGCGCCAGTCTCAATCCATGACTGTATCTTCACATCCTTTTACATCTTCATTCACCCTGAGGATGACTGAATCCTTCCCCAGTCTGTGTGTGTGTGTCTGCGTGTGTGTGTCTGCGTGTGTGTGTGTGTTCTGCAAAAAACAGACACAGTTATCAAATGCAGTAAACCAGCCAACAGATGTTTTTGTAAAGTGTCCCTGTAGCTGAAGGTCGCAAATGTGTTTTTTGCACTTTTTAAAATGTAAAATGCCTTTTTGGTCCTGTAAGGGCCGCCGTAAAGAGATGGCTTGCATGTTCTCGATGCCTATCACTAGTTTAGCCTATCACTTTCTGGAGCCAAGGCTTCTAGTGGTCTAAAGACTCACTTTGATATTACGTTGTCTCTTTGTTTTGTGTGTCTGGGTGGGTGTGTGTGTTGTGGGTTTGTTGTGTGTGTGTGTGTGTGTGTGGGCTTGTCTCTTAACGGGCAGGACCCCTTGAACACCCCATGCATAATGTATGTGAGTATGTCGGTGATCTAACAATGTTGTCACAGTGTGGTCAATGCCTCGGGAACCCCTTTTTCCATTTGGCCGGACAGCACCAGGAAAGACGAGAGAGACCATTTGTAAAGAGGACGGGGGGGGGGGGGGGGGGGACAGGGGGGTGGGGGGAGTAAAGAAACGAAAGCTTAAATGCTTGTAAATGTTTTACTTGAAACGCCGTCGTTTCTGAAGCGTCTCTGAATGTGGAGCGACGTGTGGATGTCAAACCCCTCCTGAATGTGATGGACTCCTCGGGGCGCGCCAAGTCTCGTCCCCACGTTCCAGACAAGTCTCGTCCCCACGTTCCAGACGCGTGGGGATGGATCGGGCCGGCCCCGCCCACTCTGAAGGGGAAGGGAAGGCGGGCGGGGGTGGTGAGGGTAGGAAGGAGTCAGTCCCACCAACCCTGCTTGACCTCTGTCGGCTTAATCACATGTTTGTGCGACGACACCGATCCAGCAGGCTGCTGTGCTGGAGTTGTGAAACATCTATCGGACGTGTCCGTACGGACCCAAAAGCTTCGCTTTTCTCAAGGGTTAGAGCTGGGGTAGGGATGGGGTAGGGATGGGGTAGGGATGGGGTAGGGATGGGGTAGGGATGGGGTAGGGCCAGAGGAGGATTTAAGTAGGGATGGCGTAGGCCTGGTGTATAACTGGTGCAGGGTTGGGGGTTTGCTGTGGATGAAATGTTTGCTGTGTTTCCTTCTCTTATTTATTCTGTGCAGCACTTATACCAACCTAGAGACGTTTATGTCATTATATTTATCATACCTGTGTAGTGTCATAACACTACTATGAATGTATAGTGGGGAAACGATTGTTACATACCCAACCTGCATGACCATTTAGAAAACATGCTGATATTATTTTTCCGTCGTTCTACTAAGCAGCTACAAGGAATGATTGGCCTTACATTTACCCGCTACTATTAATACAATTTCAAAGCCTAATCAGACAGACTTGCATTTTGGAAGATACTTCTCAGTTACAGATCTGCTTTGTATCCACACAGACCTGCATTTATTTGAGTGTTACAAGGCGATGTACAAATAAAGTTTTCCCAGTTAAATATTAACTTCGATGTCCTGTTTTCTCCATTTGTGCCTCTGCAAATATTGTTCAGTCGAGATATTGTATGCATTCTATGCAGATTAAGTATACAATTAGGCTTTTTTTTTATTGAGTTATCAAACAACTAGACGTCGAAGTCTAGTTAAGGGAGAATACAAAAGCGACATTTAAACACACACAGCACAAACACTGGCCCAAAGGATCGTTGTGTACTTCATGGTAAAGGCCATAATGTGTACACGTTGCGATTGCTCTTACGTGGCATCAGTGCTTGTATTACAAATAGAGTACAGCTCCTCCCCTCCCAAGGCCGGTCTACGCCTGCAGGTCTGCATCCTTGACCGAGACCCTCTCCTCTGGAGGCCCGCTGACGGTCATCTCTTCTGGGACGGATGCCGTCGGAGGGACGAACTCCTTCCAGGGTTTGGAGGGGCAGCGGAAGGGGCTGTCGGCCGGGGCGGAGGGGTCCTGGATGGGCTTGGCTGTGCCGCTCTTCTCCTGGGACTCCTCGGAGGACTCCTCCTTGGCGGTGGGGGCGGGGGCGGTGGGGGCGGGGGTGGTGTTTTCTGGCACCTTGGCTTCGAAATCGATGACGTTCCTCAGAGGGGACCAGCCCGGGGGACGGCGCCTGGTCAACACCTGTTGGGGGGGTGGAACATGGCTGTTTGGTGAGCTTTCTCAGACACAGAATGTGGATGTTGTTTGCTGTTTCACACTGCGCGGCTGGACTGGTGGCTTACGGTGGGAAGCATGGGTCCTGGTTCACAGTCCACGTTGCCCTCTGGAAGCTCGTGTCTCCAAGGAGCAACGTCCACGGTGGAGCTGCAGTGTGCCAGCTCCTACAAACACACACACACACACACACCGAGAGAGGGTTGTCAGAAACGTTTTCGAAATTAGTACTGTATATCGCACCCTTTGGTCTTGTCACAAAGACACCTCCTTGGTCATATGGTATTGTATGACCTACATCTTGTCACAACTACAAGAACAATAAAGAACAATGTTTCATTGCTAGATTCAGATGCAGTCATGTGCCCGGCTGGTCAACCTACCACATCGTCAGGGTCCGGATGGCAGCCTGAGTGCACTTCTTGGTTGTCCGCCTTGGAGCAGTTGCTTTTCCTCATGTCAAACCAAATAGAAAATCTCAATCCCGCAACCACCTGTGAGGAGGATGTGGCAGAGACTCTGGTCGATCCAGGGAAGGGCCCGTTACACAACAAGCACTGTGTGTGTGTGTCTGCGTGCGTCAATCAATAACCGCTCAGATAAGGAACAATGGAACGTGCAAATTCGGAGCAAACAACCACGACTGTATCTGCGTGTTCCGTTCACGATCTAGTCTTGTTTACTCGTGTACGTTCATGGTTTTCCTGTTTGTGTCCGATGTGTCTTGGGACATGACTGCACGTGTGTGTGTGTCCTACCTGCCGGGTAGCATAGCCCACGCTGTTGATGACAAAGAAGTGGGAGGAATTGGACTCTGAGTTAAACCTATGGAGGGAAAAAGTCAGTGGAGTCTTAAGGTCCTCGTTGTTCTCGTCGATCTCCATGGGGCAGCCCATACAGGAGGACTTCACTGGCACCACGGGGGGGTCTGGAGAGGGGAACACACACTGGGTCTGGGTCAGTACCAAACAGCCAGCCTTCACTACTGTCCTACAGTCCTACAGTCCTGCAGTCTTCTAGGCTTCCATCCCCAGCTTGTGACCCCTATTATCCGAGCAGTCCAGTCCCCTGTTACCCGGTGACCAGGAGGGATCTAACCCCAGTTTCCTGTAACATTTACATTTAGTCATTATAGCAGACTCTCTTATCCAGAGCGACTTACAGTAAGTACAGGGACATTTCCCCCGAGGCAAGTAGGGTCAAGTGCCTTGCCCAAGGACACAACGTCATTTGGCACGGCGGGGAATCACTCCGGCAACTCCCAATGTCTCCCAATGTAATAATGTCTGCTCTTACATCCTGAGGTAAACCTTGTGGTCCAATGGAAGGTCTAAGGTGCCACCGTATCTCCTGAGAGAATGTGGTTCCAAACCACCTTTGCTACATTGAACACCCTATTTATCACGGCACGTTTGATGGGAGGAATTTTAAAGTGTAATCAAGGTTATCTCCTGGGGGAATTCTGACGGCTCATTATGGATTGGTTTTCTCTGGACAAACTAAGAGTGTGGGGGTTGGCAGGTTCGTGACATTGTGTTCTTCTGAAAGCAAACTGACACCCACCTAGTTCGCAGAACACAGCCTGAACCAATGTCTCTGCCTCTGTCACATACACAGTGGTGTTGCAAGGACTGGGTGCCTGGACAGCAAAACAGAACAGAACATGTGAAATGTCGTTCGTTCAATGATTGAAGTACATCGATCCAGAATTGAACTTAGACACTAAACACTAGACCTGAGCAGAGAATATCAAAGACGGAAAAGTCATGGCATGGTAGGAATGTTGTTGGGGATTACTGTTACCTTGGATCCGTCTAAGTAGTCGCATTCACTCCAGGGTTTGTCGCCCTCTGCTGGGCAGTTACTCCTCTTGCTGTTGAACAGCGCTGACACCACAGTCCCTGACTCGTTCACAGCCTAGCGGAGACAGGTAGACACACACTCCATGCTGAACTCTGACCCCATGTTGCAAAGTAATGCTTCTGCTCCCCGTAAACAATTAGGAAAAGGTTTCAGACAGAAAGGTTGTCAAAACATTTTTGATGTATTTTTTTTTAGCTCCATCGGTTATTTCATGTCAGGAATTTTAGGACCCATGAAAAAAAAAAAAAAAAGTTTATAATTTCTATTAGTAAAAAAAGAAAGAAATTGGAGCCCCTGTCAGTCACTTAGAATGGTCCAAACTTTCCCCCCCCTAAACGGCGCCCCTGCTCGGCGACGCCCAACACGAGTGGCGTTTTGCGAGCACGCAGCCACTGACCTTGGTAGCCTGTGTGATCTGGTAGAGGGCCAATTTGTGTCCGCTGGACATCCTGCTGTTGAACGTCTTCAGGGCTCCATCCACCGCCTGCTTCACCTGAGGGTCATCGCAGAACGCCAGGACGTCCACCTGCCCGCTCGTCTCCTCCTCCAGAGGCTGGCCTTGACCCACAGCCCAGCCCTGCAGGCACAGCAGCCCCAACACGCACAGCCTTGTTCCCGGCCTCATGCTGTGATCCGATTTGACGTCCCTGCTCTGGGTGTGATCCCGGTCCTGGTGGTGGTTGTCGTCCAGGTGGCGCTCTGTTCTGGACCTGGTGCTGGTCCAGATCTGGTCGTGGTTAAAGTGACACGGAGAAGCTTGCTATGGGCGGTCTGGGAGTTCCGAGGGAGAACAGACAGCTCTCTTCAACTGGACTCCTGCTGGACTCCTGGGATGACAGACAGGTCCCCAGTGGAGAGACAGCTGATTGGTTGTCAGGGAGTTGTTCAAACAGCGATGACAGGAGCTGAGAGGCACCTTTCGTGGCGGGTGCACAGGCAAGCTGGCCGACAGGGGAAGGCAGGCGGCCAGATCAGAGGAAAACAGTCAATGTTTACCTAACTGCACTTTCTGTCTCTCTCTCTTGCTTTCTCTCTAGATCAATACTCTTTTGCTTGTCAGAATAAGGCAGTAACTACCGTATAATTTAACAAACCATCGGTCTGTTTCTGAGGGTCCATCTAGGCACTCGCCTGTCCTTGATGAATACGTACGCGCGTCTGTCATCCAGTGGAAAGGCACATGTTCTTTGCTGTAAAGGGGGGATGTGAGGCTAAGAGACAGCAGCACTTCCCAGCAAAGACTTTGGATGAGCAAACACCACCTTCCCACCCACCACACTCACCACAGCCCCCCCTACATTCACTAACAATGTGAGAGAGATAGAGAGAGAGAGAGACAGAGAGAGAGAGAGACAGAGAGAGAGAGAGAGAAAGAGAGAGAGAGAGAGAGAGAGAGAGAGAGAGAGAGAGAGAGAGGGAGAGAGATGGAGAGAGAGTTTGTGTGTGTTTAGCAGATACTTTGTCCCCTACAGCTACCTTTGGCCCTCATCCCTCCCAACCGGCCTATGCCTCCCTCCCCTTGGTGCTCTACCCAGAACTCCAGCACTGCTCCCCAGCGCAGCACCAATCAGATGGAAGAAGGTTTTCTATCCAAAACGAGAGAGGGACTATGGGGGCTATGCCAGACTTTCTAAGTGTTAGATCTTGATTATGAGTTATGAGTCTCTCTGTCTGGGTTCAACGGGTTCATTGTGACACTAACTTAGTCATAGCGTTTAGCCTGTTTGGCCATCCAAGATGTTTGGAGATAGCAGACTGAGTTAACATTCTCCAGTCCTTTTTCTCTGATATTAGATGACCTTGAAGAGAACACAAGACACCCGTCTCCACACCTAACCGACATCAGACCTCTTAGAAGTGCATAACTTGTTGTGAAATGTAATGCACGGTGGGTTGTATGTAAACCTTTGTTTATCATTTAGAAATCCCCCAGCAGATCGAGATGACAAGAGAGGAAACCACGCTGAACAGTCTTTGCCCCTCCCTCCCTCCCTCACTGAAGGAACTGTTACGATCTGCAAGAAGTGACATCCCCCCTTGATCTGGTCTCTAGTCCTGTCATCCAGACTGCAGAGTCTGGGTGACACACACAGACACAGGATGGAACACGAAGTTGGGTATCTGCTGCTGGCTGGCCTGATGCTGGGTGAGTTTATGGCCCCCCTCTCTCACACAGAGGCCCTTGTTACTTTGTTGAACCCTTACCAAAGGGTTTGGAACTATAGGCATTCCAATACTCTCTCTTTAATAGGCGGTTTATATTTTGGAGGGTGTCCCAATAATAATGTGATTTCTCCATGGGGAAGTTGTTTACTTATTGGAAAATTGTTCTTTGCGAAGTTTGCAAGTTTCTAGTTATTTCAGATGTGTTTTGGGGGCATTTTCCATGCTTTAATGGACAGTGAAGTGTGACGAGAAAGTCAGGGAGAGAGAGAGGATAAGATATGCAATGAAGAAGCAAGGCTGCTGCAAGGCCCCAGTCTACATGGTCACTGCAGAAGCAAGTGTGTCATATTAATAAATATAAAACATAAATAAATGAAGAGATGCTATGCACGCATATCTGGTGAGCGACCATGGCGCTCACACATTTCTTCTTATTATGGGAGAATCATTCTCTCGGTTATGAAGTGTACGGAACATCTTTATAGGACTAAACTAATGTGATGTGCAGGTAAAAACAGTTGAACAGAAAGGGCTGTGAAGACTGCTTTTCTGGTTTCCTCTGAGAAACTCACAAACACCTCACAAAACACCCCCACAGACCACACATCACAAAGTCCTTCACACACACGCACACACACGCACACTCATACTTAGACCTTGCTGCTCAAAAGCTTCCATTCGCTCTGACAGGAACTTGCATCGTGGCTGAATCATCTGTTGAGGTCGGGCCCGACACCACATTCCCAGCCCCAGCCACAGCCCTAAGTTCTAACGGCAGCCAATCCAGAGAACTAGGAAACCTGCCTGTGCTCCAGCCTTCCGAGTCAGTCCCCACCACGGGCACCTTCACCCTGAAAGACACCAAGGGAAACCTCTGTCTGAAAGTGACCATGGGAGTGGAGTACATCGTCATAGAGAAGAAGGTGTGTGGAGGGGCTGGGGTGAGAGCGGGTGGTGTAGGGGTTGGAAGGTGGAGAAGTGACACTGTGTCAGGGGTTTGTGTTTGTATGTTTGTGTTAACCTCAGGGGTGTTAACGTGTGATTCTGCTGCCCTAACCGTTTTGACACGCAAACTGTTCTTGCAACAAAAATTTTTTTATAGGGCCTGAGTGCAGAATACAACTCTGTTTGGTCATGAAAGTCAAGTGAAGTCAGTTTATTTATAGAGCACATTTAAAAACCGCCAATGCCGACCAAATTGCAGTGCAACATCATCAAATAGGGCAAAGCAACAATAAGTACAAACAACATGAAAGTCACGTTCCATAGCTGTAATCTGGCTAGAGGCCATCTAAAAACGATTCCTGAAGCCTCACAAGTGACCGTCAGATTGACGTCTTCTAGTCTTCAACCCAAAGTACGCTGATCCTCGATGTTTTTCAGAAACCTTCCTACTTTAACTTGGATCCCAAGACCATCCTGGCCAGTGGTTTCTGTACCACAGACTCAGCTGTGCTCTCACTTGGCTTCTCTGGCAATGGGGGAGCCTTACCCTCACCTTCAAAAAGGTACCGGAATGTTCCATGGCTCTAGTGAGTCTGTAGTATCTCTCTCAGGGCACGTGGCGGCTGTTTTCCAGTTTCAGGCCTGCCCAGCAGTGTATAATCCAGATAATCATGACGAGAACTTCAGACAATGTATGACTTAGATGTGTATTTCCTGTCACAGGAAGGAAGTATGTCCTATGTGAGTGGTCTGAACGCTCACATCACACCTGAACCTTGCAAAGGCTGCCCCAGTGAGTAGATATTTATATATATATTATTATTATTATTATTATAAACTTTATTTCGAACACCTACTAGGTCCATAGATTACAAAACAACATACAGACATATAATAAAAACACGAGGTACATCATTTTCTGAGGATATATATATATATATATATATCACATGTGTGTATATCCAGTGTGTATATCCAATTTAATGAACCCCTCTATAAGATATAGAGGGGTTCATTAAATTACATGTAAATTGGAATTGATTTTGATTTTCAGGAAAGGACTATCCTGGTGTTATGGCCAATGAAAAGCTGTTCCTGGCCCCTTCTGGGAAGAGCTTCAAGTGTAACTCCCAGAGTTACTTTGTGATGGCAGAAGAGCTGAAGTTGAAAATACAACCTCTCCAGGTCCAAGCATTCAGCATCCCCAAGGACGGCGCGTTTGGAGAAGGTAGCATGGCAATGTACATGCTGCGTTTAGCATTTCACTAAGCTGAAAGACAAGTGCATAATCATTTCGTTTCCAAATGAAATAACAATTGACATCTCCCTGACTTTTCTCCTCCCTGACCCTTACCCTGTTTGTTTCTCCAGTGGTGGAGTGCTGGGCGGACTTCAACAAGCGGGTCATTCCCATCATCGTTGGGGCCGTGGTGGTTGGTCTGCTACTAATTGCTATAATCACCTTCCTGGTCGTTCGAGACCGCCGTAGGCAGGGCTACGAGAGGCTGGGATCTTAGCTTAAGCGCTCTCACTCTCGGCCAAGTGACATAGCTCACAGGAATACAATCGGTTTTTGTATTAGCCTATTCAAACGCATTATTACATACATTATTTTAAATATGTAACTGAATTTAAGCTTCGTTGCCTGTTGCAGCTAAGATTACATCCGAAATGCATAACCATCTTGAAATGAAAGTAACAGTGCTCTAAATGATTAAATGAAGATTTGTCAGTAATTATTAAGATGTGTGATTTATGTGTTTTGATTGCCTTGTTTTAGAAATGGGCGGTTTATCCAAATAAACGATAGCCTACAGTCGTGTCCTTATATTTAAGTTTTTCAATAACTTTCTTTGTCCCATTGCAACAACATTTAAATTAGGCTGACGACGTCAGCGTAATCAAGTGATACAGGCTACATAGAATTAGATAACATGCAAACTTCACAGTGGGAGGTAGGCTATGTATGATGTATGATGCAGTAATATACAGTGCTGTAACGAGTGCCAACGCTGTGTGCTGGATACAGTTATGGTTTGGGTTGTCCTTTGAATTCTTTTCACAAACCATATGCGAGTTACTGCGCAGTTTTTAGTTTTTAACTTTTAACACCTTGTTGTAAGACAAGTTTAAGTTTAGTTTGCGCCTACGGTTCAGACGGCCTACCCCACCTCCGCCTCGGCATTTTCTATTGGCTGAACAAACTACGGGTCCACTAGTGGGCCAAACTATGTGACAAATATTGTCAATATTTCAAACCAGTCGAAGAGTAAGGTTTTAGAAATGAATGGAAGTGGAACTGTGCCACTACAAAACCAAAATCTGTAACAACAAAGAAGCATAGGCTTGATTCTGTATGATAATTGAACATTCGACGAAATTAGACGAACGCATTTGATCTCATCCTACTAGCTCTAGTCTCGTCAGTTAGCTAGACAGCAACTTTGCTAGCTAGCTAGCTAGCTTCGGCAGACATGGCTGCTGTCCTATTGAAAGTTCCAACCCTTCAGGGTTTGAAAATATTTCAACAGTAAGTTTGATCCTTCGTCATCATGGTTTTTGCCTTCGCTGCTTGTAGAACATACTCTTTTTTGGTCAAGAATACCACACAAAACTCAAACAGTCAGCTGTCAGTTCATTTCAAACTAGCTAGCCTGCTTGAACAGCTGACTTGCTATCTGCCAAGTGTAACACACTTGGAGCTAGCTGAAATGATGATGTTCTTAATCGAATAGCATGCACCTAATCATTCCTAGCTGTATCTGATTGATAGGATGTGCAACACCAAACTATTTGCTAATTCAATCACTATGCCAAGAGTGATTGCAACAGCTAGCTATCGTTAAGCCTCAGTTCTGGTTCTGGGCAAGGTTAAATAAAGGTAGCTAGCTAGTTAGCTTGCTATCACAACAACAGTCAGGCGATGCACCATGGCTATGATTGTTTGCGCATCTTTTCTTTACAATTGGCGTGGATCTCAATGGACAGTGATGTCAAATTGACAGGTGTCATATTACAGCGACTGGAACACATTGGAATAAAGCTAGGCTAGCTAAACGTATCATGTCACGATTATACTTATTTCCAGTCTGCCCTTGACAGCCATGCATTTAGTATCAACACTGAACTACCGGCAGAAGGTATGACTTTAGACCAGTTTGACTAGCGATGTGCTCTCTTTGACTTGCTCATGTCTTTTAGGAAACTAGTATGGACCAAAGGATCTGTCAGATTGGCTTCAGCAGGTAAGAAATACAAGATTTGGAATGACTGTTTCACTGTTTGAGTGAGCATCTTTGGACAGCGTATATTCAGCTGTTCTCTGGTATGTTGTAGGTCAAGGCAGGATAGAAAAGGTCCTTATTGCCAACCGTGGAGAGATCGCCTGTCGTGTGATGAGAACAGCTAAGAAGATGGGAGTTCGCTCAGTGGCAGTGTACAGCGAGGCAGACCGCCACTCCATGCATGTTGCCATGGTGAGGCAGGAGAGAGTTTGGATTTGGTCATCATTTCTTCTGCTGTCTTGTTGTCTATGGTGGGCTGGTCTCTCTCTCTCTCTCTCTCTCTCTCTCTCTCTCTCTCAGGACTTAGACCAAAACACATGTACATACACGAATACACAAAGATGAGTTTCCTCATCGCCGTATTAGATGTCTCCTATCCCAGTGTGGTATTTATCCATGTGACCACTGTACTTGTGTACTGTGTATTGGTTACAGGCAGATGAGGCGTACCACATCGGACCAGCAGCCTCTCAACAAAGCTACCTCTCCATGGAGAAGGTTCTGGAAGTGGCCAAGGCATCAGGCTCCCATGTATGTACAATAAGGGAGTCGTCAAACACACAGAAGTACTTAGCAAGGTTTTTCCCTCCAAAGTGACTCAATGTGTTTCCAAAGCAGTCCAGTTAGTTACTTCCTCTGTGTGTGTGTCTGTGTGTGTGTGTGTCTGTGTGTGTGTGTGTGTTTGACTAGGCTGTGCACCCGGGATACGGGTTCCTGTCAGAGAACACAGAGTTTGCTGAGGCGTGCAAACAGGAAGGCATCATCTTCATCGGCCCTCCATCCTCTGCCATCAGAGACATGGGCATCAAGAGGTACGAGAACATGGCCGTGGATTCTTCTAGGCATCTTGTCGGTTTTATATATTTTTTTTCTGGTAACATTACCATCCTATTGTATGGTAGCACATCCAAATACATCATGTCAGCCGCGGGCGTGCCCATCATCGAGGGTTACCATGGAGAGGACCAATCGGATGAGAAGCTTCAAGCTGAGGCTGTTCGTATTGGCTACCCTGTGATGATCAAGGCAGTGCGTGGTGGTGGGGGGAAGGTATGCTAGCAGTGCAAACAGACTTGATTGTTTTACCGAATAGTAAGAAAACGACAGAGCTTTTGCCCAGGAGTTAAGGTGTGTGTGTGTGTGTGTGTCAAGGGGATGCGTATCGCTCGGTCGGAAGCAGACTTCCTGGAGCAGCTGGAGTCGGCCAGAAGAGAGGCCCGCAAGTCGTTCAACGACGACGTCATGCTGGTGGAGAAGTTCGTCGAGGATCCCAGGTAGGAAACTTCTGGCGTTGTCAGGAAGAAAGACCGGGATATATAGTCTCTTAGAAGGGCCTTAAAGAACGCTAAACTTGCTGGGACTTAAGTTGGGAAGTTTTGTTTTTTTTATCCCGAGAAATACTCGGGATTTGTTCATCCAATGAACAAACTAGGAATACTTTTCTCAGGTTAACGGGTACAAGTTTCAGAATCTGCCACTAAGCCCATGATAACTTGTCTCAGTTGTGTATCCTAATAGCAGCATCAGCAGTAGTTGTTGTTTCTGTAGAAGTTCTTTCTAAGCCCTCCCCCACGCACACACACACACTCACACACTCACACACGCACACACCCCTCCAGGCACGTGGAGGTGCAGGTGTTCGGGGACCAGCACGGGAACGTTGTGTACCTGTTTGAGAGGGACTGCAGCGTTCAGAGGAGACACCAGAAGATCATCGAGGAAGCTCCAGGGGTGCGTAGAACCCACCCTGCCCTTTGACCTCTTGGATCGCACACACACCGCTGCTCTGAGGATGTTGGAGTGTGTGGTTCACAACGGCACACAATCTGCTCCTGGTCCGTGGGCCGACTGCCCAGCACAGTGTGTGTGTGTGTCTGTGTCTGTGCTTGTCTATGTTGACATCAGTGTGTGATATAGATACAGGGGGTGTCCCGGGTGTGTTTGTTGACCCGTGTGTTGCTGTCGTCCACCGCAGCCCGGGATCAGCCCTGAGGTGAGGAGGAGGCTGGGGGAGGCGGCCGTCAAAGCAGCCCAGGCCGTCAACTACGTAGGAGCAGGTGACCGCTGAGCACGACCCCCCCTTCCCCCAAACACCACACTGGCCTCCAACACAATATGGGACTGACTTGTGTCACACGGCCTCTCTCTCTCTCTCTCTCTCTCTCTCTCTCTCTCTCTCTCTCTCTCTCTCTCTCTCTCTCTCTCTCCCCTCTCTCTCCCCTCTCTCTCTCTCTCTCTCCCTCTCTCCCCCCTCTCATTCTGCCTTCTCTCTCTCTCTCTCTCTCTCTCTCTCTCTCTCTCTCTCTCTCTAGGCACGGTGGAGTTCATCATGGACGCCCAGCACAACTTCTATTTCATGGAGATGAACACGCGTCTGCAGGTGGAGCACCCCGTCTCTGAGATGATCACGGGGACCGATCTGGTGGAGTGGCAACTGAGGGTGAGCGTGGGCGAGCGAGGGAGGGACAAACCCCGCAGAGGGAAAGAGAGAGAGAGAGAGGGGTTCAGGGAATGTCACCTGGAGAGTTGTAATGGGTGTGTCTGACCACCAGGTGGCGGCAGGCGAGCGTCTGCCCCTGCTCCAGGACGACATTGAGCTGATGGGACACTCGTTTGAGGCTAGGATCTACGCCGAGGACCCCAACAATGACTTCATGCCCGGGGCGGGGCCCCTGCTGCACCTGTCCACGCCACATGCCGACGACTGCACACGCATCGAGACCGGCGTCAGGGAAGGTGTGGCGCACACACACACAGAGATACCTTTAGCCTAAGCCCATGATGTCCCGGTGTGTAATCTCCCGTGTGTGTGTGTTGCAGGAGATGAGGTTTCCGCTCACTACGACCCGATGATCGCCAAGCTGGTGGTGTGGGGAGAGGACCGCTCTGCAGCCCTGAAAAAGCTCCGCTTCTGTCTCCGCCAGTACAATGTACCAGCATCTGCACTATATCACCTTACACTGTCAGTGACCAACCTGGACACCTGAAAGGACCCTGGCTGACACTCCCCTCCCCTCCCCTCCCCTCCCCTCCCCTCCCCTCCCCTCCCCTCTCCTCTCCTCTCCTCTCCTCTCCTCTCCTCTCCTGCCCAGATCGTGGGGCTCAGCACCAACATAGACTTCCTGCTGAGTCTGTCCGGTCACCCCGAGTTCGAGGCGGGGAACGTGACCACCAGCTTCATCCCCCAGCACTACGCCGACCTCTTCCCCGCTCCCCGAGCCCCGTCCCGGGCCACGCTGTGCCAGGCCGCCCTGGGACTCATCCTCCGGGAGAGGGCCCACACCCGGGACTTCGCCCACGCCTCCGGCGGTGAGGAGGATGAGGGGGTGGGAGGAAGGTCTTCACGTGGGGTTCAGATGCAATGTGCAGATCCGAATGGAGTCCTGTGATTGGTTACCGTGGTTGGGTTTCTTCCTCATCCTCCTTCTATCGTTTTGAGAGCTTGACGACATCTGTTCCAACGCTGCTTGCTTGTTTGTTTGTTTGTTCGCTGCAGATCCATTCAGCCCGTTTGCATCCAGTAGTGGGCGGAGACTGAACATTCTGTACAGCAGGAAGATGACCCTGCAGCTTGGGGACAAGAGTGAGCCTGCACACGCACACGCACACACACACACACAGACACAGACACACACTTTCTGCACCCCCCAACTCCTGTGACTCATAAGAATGGAAAGTTCCTTCTAAACTCTGAGGCAGAAACAGAGTGGAGTAGAGTTGACGTTGCTTGGATGACTTCATGAATATTGAGTGCGGTAACGTGGAGGTGATTAGTGGGTCTTTATGAAGACATACTCATTTCGAGCGAATTAGGTGCACGACTTGTGGCTATAAATACACTTTCTGGAACCATTACAGCGCCATCTTCATATCTCACTGTCACCGACGGAACGTCTTGGCGGGTTGTAGAGAGATTAGTTACTGTAAAAATGGTTGGCTTCTCTCAAATGTTTGAACCCGTGTGTGTATGTGTGTCTGTTTACAGAGGTGGAGCTGGTTGTTACATACAAACCAGACGGGACCTTCAGTATGGAGGTACGTTCCCATGATGCATCCTGTCATCGCGCGTGACCTTGGCGTGTGCTTCACGTGTCGTTCCCGCCCCCAGGTTGAAGGAGAGCTGTTCCACGTGAAGGGAGAGGTGGAGACGGAGGGAGGAGCCACGTTCCTCCACTGCTCCGTCAACGGGGTCAAGTCCCGCCCCAAACTCGTCGTCCTGGACAACACCGTCCACCTGTTCTCCATGGTACGTCCTCGCCCCGCCAGAACCGCGCTTCTTCATAGCACGTTCCACCGTGACGGCGTGAAGGTTCTCATGCTATAGAACCATGGTTCGTACATCGCAGGTTCTACCCTCACCTCCCAAGAAGATGTTCCTCAGAGAGCTTTTAGCTTGAAAGCGTAGACTTGGATTGTCTGGGTTTCCGACACTAGCCAGAGTGTATGAAAGTGTGTCGACCTGTGTCCTTCCTCCTGCCCCCAGGAGGGCAGTGCCCAGGTGAGCCTGCCCGTGCCCAAGCACCTGGCCGGGGTGAGCGGCTCCGGGGCCCAGGGGGGCGCCCTGGCCCCCATGACCGGCACTATCGAGAAGGTAACCACTCCTCCTGCACCTCCGTCTCATACACCTTCCGCCCCCCCCCGTCTGTCTCAGAGAAACTTCCAGAAAGCAGTGATGGCTCCCTTTGTGTTAAGGCGGGGAGAGGATTTCAGTTTGTCGTCGATACACGTGACGATAAAGTCGAACTTGAACCCTGGAAGGATGGGGCGGAGCGAACAGTGAAGTGTGTCTGTGTGGCCCCAGCCGAGTGAAGCTCCGGAAGGTTCTGAAGGTTCTCCATCTGTCCTCCAGGTGCTGGTGAAGGCTGGAGACAAGGTGGAGGCGGGAGATCCGCTGATGATGATGATAGCCATGAAGATGGAGGTGAGGTTCAGGGGCCCTGACAGTGTCAGATTGTGTGCGCCCCATATGTACCCCACCCCAACGGGCCGCTTCTGACTCCGTCCACAATCATTGACATTACATTTACATTTATTCATTTAGCAGACGCTTTTATCCAAAGCGACTTCCGAGAGAGAACTTTACAAAGTGCATAGGTCACTGATCATAACAACAAGATAGCCCCAAAGCATTGCGGGTAGCCAAAAGGAGAAGCACATATTGTGAACAACCAAAAACTAAGTGCCAAAGGGAAGAACCACAAGAGCATGTAGTTAAGCAAGTTACAATTAAACAACATGAATTTCTAAGTGCAAGTGTACCTCTAGAAAAAAGCAGCAACAGTAAAAATACACACACTAACTCTAACACCCATTTGTACGTGAAGAGCGTGTTCTGAAGGCCTCTCCCCCCCCCTCCTCTCAGCACACCATCCGGGCTCCCAAGGCTGGCGTGATCAAGAAGGTCTTCTTCAAGGAGGGCTCTCAGGCCAATCGGCACGCTGCGCTGGTGGAGTTTGAGCAGGAAGAGGAGGGCGAGGAATAAACCCCTCCCCCCCACACACACACAGTCAGTGTGTTTGAGGGAGAAATAACGTTACTGTAGAAACCACAGACCCTGAGCAGGGTCTGCATCTTCTAGATGTTTTCTTTCCTTAGCCTAAATCAAACCTTTCACAATGTTGTGTCACTTTGCAGATTAGGAATTTCAAATGTGACTCAACACAGGTACAGTATAGAAACATTCAAATTCAAACCATTAGGACTGAGGTGTACTGGAGAAGTTGTGTAAACATCTGCAGGAGATGGGACGAGCCCACTGCTGCACAACCCAAGGGGGGATGCACTACCGGTCTGAAGGGATCACCATGTACAGAGGCCTTTCACGTGTCAGGAAGAAAGCATGGCGGTGTCGATTTAGAAGTATTACCTTTAGTTTTGTTTTTCTAATCTCCAGTTTCTGATGGAATGACGTGCTGTAACGGTAGATTAGTTTGGACTTTTCTACTCCTCTCCTCCGCCAAGTGCACTTTTTGTCCATCTTATACTTGATTGACGGGGTCCTGTCACGGTATCTGATGGCACATGCCTCTCTTCCTCTACCCCGCCTCTCTTCCTCTACCCTGCCTCTCTTCCTCTACCCTGCCTCTCTTCCTCTACCCTGCCTCTCTTCCTCTACCCTTCCCTCCTCTGCCTCCTTTTGTGTTGTGTCCGTCAAGCATCGCCATATCTTCCAGGCCTGTCAGTAGGAGACCGTAGCAACGGTATAGCGTCTGTGCTGTTGTAACGATCAACAAATCAGCCGTTGGCTTGAAAACCGAGGCCTCCTGATTGGTTGATTATAATGGGCCAGTCCTCATGATCTGCCTGCTTTCTTTGACCCTCCCCAACGTGACTCATCCCTTATCATGTGACGTTGGGGTCATCGTGTTGACCGTATGAGCTTGTCAGCATTGCAGAAGAGACACTGGTCAGAATGGGAAGACTCATTCACACTCCTGTGATGTTTGTGGTGATAAGGATGACTGTGTACTAACTCGTGTGATTTGAGGTCACTCATCCAGTACCTACAGGATGTATATTCGTGTTTCCATGTAGAGTTTGGTTTCTTAAACAAAGGCTTTTCTATGTGTTATTGGATGGGTCGGATACTGTAATTAAAAAGTTTCTTAATGTCTACTTGTCAGTTTTTTTATTTATTTTATTATAAGTTTGGATGGTTAGTTAACAACACCTTCTGTGGTGTGATTAACTTAATGCATTTTCAGTTCTGCTTTACAGCATCTTTAAATTGGACTTCCTAAAACCTGCAGTGGTCCACATGCTTACCCACTGAGCCACAGAGGGTTACTACAAAGTGACTTTCTACAAGACGGTGTAACTTCCCATATGACACTATGAAATTCCAAAGGACAACATACGTTTTGTTTCTGCTAAGGCCAAGTGCTTTAACAGAATACTCTGCCTTCTAATCATACTTACAAAACAAGTGAAAATTTGCTGAAGGATTTCTAAGAACTCGTTCACAAAATACAGTGACAATAAGTAGAATTTTCTTGAATAGACGTATTTATTTCTCTAACACGGTTAAATATTAAACACAAATGTACAGCTTACCGTTTATCAGGGTGGGAATCTTTTGGTACCTCACGATTTGATTCTTGGGGTCACAATTCGATTTGAATATTTTTTGGGAAATGTGTCATGTAGGTCTTAAATTTAAATTTTTATGGTCTTAAAATATCTTAATGTCTGCAAGAACCCTGTAACAGTAGTTAGTCTCATGACTATTCATGCAATAGCCACCAAAACAAAGTCTGCCGCAAACAATGTCTTCAATGGCATCTCCAACAGGAAATGACACAACTCTGAATTGGTTTTCTTAAAAATGTATTTATTCAGTAAATAGACTTTTGATAAACATAAGCAGTGACGAGGATGTGCAGACAGACAGGATATAGAATCATAACCTCTCTATATATAGAGGTTATAGTAACATAACATGATCAGGAGGAAGAACACAGAACACCTGCTTCAAGATGGTTCTAGTGCAGCTGGAGCTTTATTGCCATGATGAATATGGATTCTTCAGAAATACTCTGACATACATTCTTCAACTGTCTCCTGTACCAAGTGTCAACCAAATACGGTTTCTCGACAACATGTCTTTCAAACCAAAGACGTGGTTTGAAATGCCTCATGAGGAAACACAATGAACAGATATGCATACAACATCATTTGTACCTCATTTTAGTACCTCAATAAATATATTTCTAAACTTCCTTATCGGTTACAGCTGTGCCTATGATCTGATGATATTTCTGTTGAGCTGTTGGTACCGTGCAAGAAAATGTTTACAACTCGTTTCACTGATTAGATTCCTTCAACATTTCTGCGTCTCACTCATAGCTGCACATAGGAACAGTAACAGCATTCATTTAGTAACCATGACTCCACAGTAACCACCTCCTGTACCATGGCCATATTGTTCCAGCATGGCCTCTGTGTGTGTGTGTGTGTGCGTGAGTCATGGTCTCATGACTGATGGCAAGTTTAAAACGGTTGTCTAGGTAACCCCACTACATCCTTCCTCTACAGGACACCAGTCAGTCTGGTGTCACCCTGCGTTCAACCACAAATCTATTACACACACGGAACTGCACACGCACACACACACACACAATGAACGAGTGGTTAGTAACAGAACTGAGATACACACAGCAACAACAAACATAAAAATGAACAAGAACGTGATTCCAATGACTTCAATGATGACAAGCCATGATTTGAGAAAACATAAAGAAACGGAACGGTGATATTCAGACGAGGACAATGACAATGTGCAAAAGCGTCGTTTTCCCATGTTTGTTTTTTCCTTTTGACATCTACTCTGATACTTCGCTCTCCGGAAGCTTCAGTCTAGAGGGACATTCACCTGTCAGTGTACCTCTGAGGTCTGTGCGTGAAAAAGAAAGGCGTTCCGGATCCCAGAACAAACCTCAGGGCTCAGAAGAAAATGCTCTCGTGTCAACACACCTGGGGAAAATCAGGTCGCGACCCGTCTGAAAATATGGCTTATAAAAAGGTTTCCTCCAGAAGCAATGACAGAAGGAAAGGAGAGAGGTTTGGGAGGGGGGGGGGGGGAGAGACAAGGAAGAGGAAGGACAAGCAGCGAGGTATACTCAGGCTAGGAAGCTAAGCTAACCTACAGGCACAACATATTAAGACAAGTCTCTCTTCCTGTCCAGTCCCATCAGTCCTTTGGTCTTTGGTACGGCGTGGTTGTTTTTCTATGTCAACATATGTCCCTTTTCTGTGTGACTGGGAAGTGAGGCTGTGGGGGCGGGGCCAGGTGGGAGGGGCTGTGGGCTGAGAAGGATGCTGTCCACTGATTGGTCAGCAAGCCAGTCACGTGATCAGGGAAGTTGAGGTCTGGCGAACAGTCTCTCTCTGTATGTGGAGGGGCTAGTAGCAAAAGGTTGTCGTGCGCGCTGGCCAGGACTGGCAACAGTGCTAGCGTCAGGGCTAGCTGGGGCGGGGGGACGGGGGTTAACTCCTCTGCACTCCCTGCTAGCTCAGGCGTGGGAGGCCTCGATGGGGGACAGCGTCAGGATGCTGTGGTCGTTGGAGTAGATGGGCTCCAGGTCGCTCCACGATCTGGAAGCAGCAATGACAGGGGTCAGGGGTCAGGAGAGCATGTGTGTGTGTGTGGGGGGGATCCAGGACCAGACATGCTTTGAGATTAACACTCATTGATAGCAGGAGAGAAGATGACTGTTTTTTTTAGGTTTCCCCTCATTTGAGATCCACAGCTAATCATCCCTTAGCGACTGCTAGTCTTTCTGGATACCTGGTGTGGTGGCATGTGTCGCCCCCCCCCTCCCCCCCTCCCTGCCTGCCTGCTGTGTGAGAAGGAGACAAGGCAATGGGGGCGATGGACGGTTAGTACTGAATGATGATTCAACAGGGGTGGATCAGGACGCACAGTCAACAGCATTCCTTGCCAACATTCTCCCATGTAACACCCCGACCCAACTGTCGTAACACTGCCCTTCCTACGCTCTCCCTGCAGCTACAAAAAGAAGTTTGATAAGAATTCAAAAAACGTCTTAAATATATATCTATATATACATATCTATTTTTTTTTCTTCTCTGTACAAAGATATATGCTGTACATGTCGTTTCTAAAAGCACTTGGAAAACAGAGCTGGAAGACTCTTTGTGAAGGCACAAGAGCCCTGTGAAACCTAGCGACAGTGAGCGAGCACTCCTGCCACCAGGGGGCGATGGAGAGGGACTCATGACATCTACACCCTATCAGACCTCCACTGCAGGTTCATGATCCACCTCTTTGGGTCTGAAGCTTCATGTCTGTAGCTGTGCACACTCTCGTTGAAGAGGACAGGTGGGGGGGAAGGAGCGAGAGGGGGGGATCGTTCCCAGACTAAGACAACCGTTTTAAGACCATCCTCGCAGGGCAGGGCAGGGAGGCCCCTAGGATCAGTACCCAGGTCTCCTCAGGGTGTCGCTTGTGAGAGGGACTGTCACCCCTGACTACAGGCGCTTGTGACAAGGACTGTCACCTCAGACTACAGGCGCTTGTGACAAGGACTGTCACCCCTGACTACAGGCGCTTGTGACAAGGACTGTCACCCCTGACTACAGGCGCTTGTGACAAGGACTGTCACCTCAGACTACAGGCGCTTGTGACAAGGACTGTCACCTCAGACTACAGGCGCTTGTGACAAGGACTGTCACCTCAGACTACAGGCGCTTGTGACAAGGACTGTCACCTCAGACTACAGGCGCTTGTGACAAGGACTGTCACCTCAGACTACAGGCGCTTGTGACAAGGACTGTCACCTCAGACTACAGGCGCTTGACCAGGTACAAATGTTTAATGCGTGACCAGAAACTCCAGCGAAAACACAGCGATGACACGACTACTAACTTAACAGTGACAGGAGTGGAGAGGCAGGACGTGCGAATGTACATAGATGATGGAGACACAGAATCAGACAAAAGGGCGTGGGGGGGACGACACACAGACACGCATGACTGGTAGTTTACGCAACGTTACAAAACACAGAAGGCAGCCCCCATGCAACAGAGATAAGAGTGAGGCTGGGCCTCTTCTCAGAAGCACCTGGAAAGCCTTCAGGAAACGGTAGAAAAAGAACTAACTCACGCACGCACACACACACGTAGCAAAAACACTCTGACGGCCCTCCCTCGAAAGAGACTACACTTCCCAGGATCCTCTCTGGTAGGGCACGGTGGGCCCCCCCCTTGGTTGGACTGTGGCAGACGGTACACACACTGTTGGCAAGGCAACAAAAACAAACCAAAGCAACACACCTGGAGCTCCAGTGGGGCGTGCTCCGTGGTCGACAGTAGGCCTAAACATGAGCTATACGTGTTCTGATACAGGGGATGTGGCTGGATATAGGCTCCCTGTCAGTCAGAGAGCATGGCGGATACAGGGTGCGCCCCCTCCCCTATGGCAGTATCCTAGCATTAAGGCTAGCGTCCATCTCTACAGAAACCTCTCATCCTTCTCACTCAAGTAGAGGCTGCAGTAGAGAGGCGCTGCAGTAGAGAGGCGCTGCAGTAGAGAGGCTGCAGTAGAGAGGAGGCTGCAGTAGAGAGGCTGCAGTAGAGTGAGGCTGCAGTAGAGAGAGGCTGCAGTAGAGAGAGGCTGCAGTAGAGAGAGGCTGCAGTAGAGAGGCTGCAGTAGAGAGGCTGCAGTAGAGAGGCTGCAGTAGAGAGGAGGCTACAGTTGAGAGGAGGCTGCAGTAAAGAGAGGCTGCAGTAGAGAGAGGCTGCAGTAGATGGAAGCTGCAGTATATGGAGGTTACAGTAGAGGCAGGTTACATAAAGGGAGGCTAAGATGAAACAGGCTACAGATGCCTCTCACCTCACCAGCATGCTGTCATTCTCTATAGGTAAACACACACACACTAAATAATCAGCAGGCTCTGGCAAGTAACATGAAACCACTCCTAGATAGAACTGCTACATCTTCAATAAACCTCAGCCAATCACAGGACCTAGGCCCAGACTAGGAACTAGTCTAGACAACAGTCTGGTTCTAATCGTCGTCAAGTGAGACAGGCTGATATCCTGGAGGATGGAGAGAGGCCTTGACTGAGGAGTTAGCCACCTGGCTAGTGTCTTAGCAATGACACTGAATCTCGGTGGAAGATGCGTATGGCTTTCCGGTATGGTGGTATACAACCAGATGCTATAACCAGCCCTTTCAGCCAACACCTACGACAAGAAGACTCGACAGGTAGGAAGACAGGGACCAGGCCTGACAGATTTGGGCCCAAGGCCTAACAGCCAGACGGACAGAGAGACAGACAGAGACAGATGGTTATATGTGAGTAGACCCCCCACAGCACACACAGAGACAGTAACACCATGGAGGCCTATGAGCACCATGAGGTCAGTCACAGCACAGGAGCAGAAGCACAGACATCCACTGGAAGGCCATTTCAAACTCCTCTCCCACCCTCTCTATATCCCTTTGGTTGTCCACGGGGTGGGGTGTGGGGGAAAGCTACACGTCCTGGATGTAAAAACCCCAGGCTTGGTCAAACCCAGCCTCCCTCGTCCTCCCTCCAGACTCCCACCCCCCAAGCCTTCCTCTCTCTCATCTCTTGCCCAAGACGGAGGGCCGCTCCTGCTTTGGCCCGGGGGAGCAGCGAGGGCGGGGGGGGGGGGGGGGCCGGGGTGCATCAGGAGAGGTCGTGGTAGCCGAGAGGGGGGAGGAGGCCCACCTGTTGGCGGTGGCGCGCGTGGCGGGGTCGCAACGCCGGGTCATTTGCTCAACCAGCCGTGCCAGCCGGGAACAGCCGCTCTGGCCCTCCGCGTAGCAACACAGGGACTCCACGCATCCGACGGCCGGGGTGGAGGCCTCAGCAAGCTGGGGGGGGGAAGAGGAGGGAGGGAAAGAAGGGAGGGAGGGAGAGAACACATCAAAATGTTAGTGTCAGCACAAACCTGAGAACCCCACTCCCCCCCCATACTCCCCTCCCCCACCTCCCTCCCCGCCCCCCACAGAGACAATACAGGTTCCAATGTGACTTTCCATGGCGGGGGGGGGGGGGGGGGGGGGGGGTTGTTAGGGCCAAAGTACATGCTGCCATACACACAACACAGACACCGTGAACACAGGGGTCCGTGCTGCTCAATGATACAAGGGGTGGAGATAAATATAGAACATCTATAAAAGACACGCTCATCAATACGTGAGCAGGTGAAGGAGAGGGGGGGGTGAAGGAAACATGATGACACACAATGTGGTCTTCATCTCAGGGCAGGTGCGTCCTTGGCCCCCGTGTGACACCACCATCTCATCAGACAGATCCAGGACAAAACCCTGTTCCGTCTTCTACGGCTCCTCGCGTTGTTCTGGAACACTCTCTAACTAGCCTGGTATGGAACACTACCGCGCGGCGATCCCCATGAAATCTCCAGATCTGGATTCATCCCGTTTATCTACTCGGCTTCCCAGCTCTCTCAGACACCCGAGGCTGAGATGGAGAGACCAGAGGCTGAGATGGAGAGACCAGAGGCTGAGATGGAGAGACCAGAGGCTGAGATGGAGAGACCAGAGGCTGAGATGGAGAGTCCAGAGGCTGAGATGGAGAGACCAGAGGCTGAGCTGGAGAGACCAGAGGCTGAGATGGAGAGACCAGAGGCTGAGATGGAGAGACCAGAGGCTGAGATGGAGACACCAGAGGCTGATATGGAGAGAGCAGCTGAGATGGAGAGACCAGAGGCTGAGATGGAGAGACCAGCTGAGACAGCGAACAGAGACCGTGTCTGTGTCAAGTGAGGGAAAGTCGATTATTTGACCTCCGGGGCAACAGAGATGTGGCAGGTTTTCCCTGAGTAAGCAAGCACAGCAGACAGGACAGGACAGGAAGAGGAGGAGGAGAGGAAGAAAGGACCAGGGGGGAGAGAGAGTCGATACATGGTAAGGTCTAGAGTTACGCACTCTCCCCCTCCCTGCATCCCTTCGTCCTAGCCGAGATTACACTGTATGCCAAACAGACAGCCAGCTGGACTGAAAGACGGATATCTTGTCTTTCTTCTAACTCACAACCTGACCAGAGTCACCAGTCATTCTGGAGTGCACATCGTGAGAGTGGAACATGTACACGTGCCAAAGGATTGTCCCATTTCAACACGGTGTGATTTGAAAACGGCTGATTTAAAGCTTCTCACCTTGACTTGTCCAGGGCGTTATGGCAAAGTTTAACATTGCAATCTAGACTGCCAGTGAATCCAAAAGCCACCCCACTCTTCTGAAACACACGCACACACTTCTTCTAACCCCAGATGATGAGGGCCTCAAGGTCCCAGTGTCAGGTATACGGCTGACATCAACAGCCTCATCATCCTCAGCGCTGTGTGATTTAACACTGCTGTGACCCAGGTGGACACACCCAGACCAGGCTAACAGTCCACTCTAACACGCAAGCGCGCACGCACACACACACACTCACACACACACAAACACACACAGGCTGTGCATTGGTGAATAGGTAGGAAGGGCTGAAGATCCAGACATCTGACTCGTCCTTTAATCCACGGGAGAGATCAACACAACGACTGAGTGGAGCGATGGAAAGATGGAGTCAGTTCAGCAGAGGAGGAGAGGGGAAGGAGAGGGGAGGAGGGGGGAGAGAGGAGGAGAGGAGAGAGGAGGAGGGAGAGGAGGGGGGAGAGGAAGAGAGGGGAGGGAGAAGGGGAGGGAGAGGAGGAGAGGGGGAGGAGAGGGGGAGGGAGAGGAGGGGGGAGAGAGGAGGAGAGGAAGAGAGGGGAAGGAGAGGGGGAGGGAGAGGAGGAGAGGAGAGGAAGAGAGGGGAAAGAGAAGGGGAGGGAGAGGAGGAGGGGAGAGAGGAGGAGAGGAGAGGAGGAGAGGGGAAGGAGAAGGGGAGGGAGAGGAGGAGGGGGGAAGGAGAGGGGAAGGAGAGGGGGAGGGAGAGGAGGAGAGGAGAGGAGGAGAGGGGGAGGGAGAGGAGGAGAGGGGGAGAGGAGAGGAGGGGGAGCAGAGGAGGGGAAGAAGCAGGGCTGGACGATGCTACATCAATTTGTGTCCAAACTAATTCAGCCTGATCTGCCAAGTGTCTCAGCTCAGAGACCAGAGGAGCCGATACTCTACAAGGCACGGGAGCTGCTCCACCGATTTCCTGCACCACTTATCTATATTGATAAGATGCCAGCGAACAATGGAGGAATTTGTGCTGGATTTTGTGTTTACTGGAGCGATTCGGTGATCAGGTTGGTACTGGGAGGGGAGGGCAATCAAGCAGAGGCTAAATTATGCATATTGATGTAAACATATGCGCATGGCTAGGGCGGTGCTGGGATATTGCAGTGGTGACGACGGCAGGGGCCTCTCCCGTCTGCAGGGTGATGTCATCCTGCTTCTCGTCCGGCTGAGACCAGGACCGACACATGCACTGTGAAGGCTTCTGACGCCTGTGTCTCAGCAGCCGACGGGGAACGCCGTTCGCTCTGCCGTCCCTCCGACCAGCCGCCTGTTACACCCTCCTACTCTTTAACCTCCACAAGTTACGGGTTACCTGCCAGACTGACCTCCAGACAGGGGCTCTAGTAACACTGGAGATCAGAGACAGGCAGCACCACTATCCCGAGCCTGTCCCCTTACCGTCCTTATCCCCCCTCCCCCCTCCAACCCCCTCCTCCCCACCAACCCAGCTTAACCAGGCCCAGCCCAAACATGCTGGTGGGTTAAGGGGGTTCACACACAGGAGACAGACAGGCAGACAGACAGACAGACAGACAGACAGACAGGCAGACAGACAGACAGACAGACAGGCAGGCAGGCAGGCAGGCAGGCAGGCAGGCAGAGAGGCAGGCAGGCAGACAGACAGAGAGGCAGGCAAGCAGGCAGAAAGACAGCTAGTCTACCTAATCTTGCCCGGCTGATTCTTGGCCCTGGACAGGGGCTGCAGAGCGATGAAGTCGTCACCTATGGCAACGCGGTTGGAGTACATCTACACGGCAGAGGGGGAGGGGGGACAGAAAACAGGAAACAGAGGACAGCAGGACAGTCAGGAGGAAGAACACACACAGAAGCCCAGTCTGGCTTGTGATGTCACTCACACACACAGATAAACATTCATCCAGACACACACACACAAGCACGTGCACTCATCCAGACACACACACACGTCAAACAAGGACAGGAACAACACAAATGCGAAGAGCACACCCAGACAGAGCCACCACACACACCCTGTGAGGAGAGGAGCTAGCACGCCCACAGGAAACACACCACATGAGAGTCAGAGAGAAAGAACAAAGAGATAACAGCCACTCTGGCAAAGGTGAGTGTGTGTGAGCTGGTGTGTGTATGTGTGCGACGAGGAGGATGCATGCGGTGTTTTGCTCAGGTGTGTGTGTCCCTCCCTCCCTCCCTCCCTCCCTCCCTCCCTCCCTCCCTCCCTCCCTCCCTCCCTCCCTCCCTCCCTCCCTCCCTCCCTCCCTCCCTCCCTCCCTCCCTCCCTCCCTCCCTCCCTCCCTCCCTCCCTCCCTCCCTCCCTCCCTCCCTCCCTCCCTCCCTCCCTCCCTCCCTCCCTCCCTCCCTCCCTCCCTCCCTCCCTCCCTCCGGGGGTCAGTCCTACCTGGGACTTCTGCGTGCCGGTGGGCTGCAGGTGGCGGTAGAGCACCTTCTTGATGATGTCGGGGAACAGGCAGGTGACGACGATAATGATGATGGCGAACCAGGCTGAGCCGCTGGAGAGCAGCTGGACGAAGACGAAGTACATGTCCTGGGTGTGGAGGAAGGGCCTGTTGGAGGAGGGGTCAGGAGGGGTCAGGGGTCACACAGACACACAAGTACAACACAGCAGTCTAAGGTTGAGAAACTGAGCAAGTTTAGCCCCTGCTATACCCCATAACTGACTAACTTATTTCCTCCTCAGTACTTGATTTTTTTTTTTTTAAAGGGGTTGTGCGCCCTCAAAAATTTAAAGGGGTTGTGTGCTCTCACCAGATGATGCCCCCGTAGAACAGGGAGAAGATGAAGTAGAAAGCGATGGAGCCCCAAGTCACAAAGTGGTGCATCCACGTCCAGAAGTGAGTCTCCAGGGCCAGCTGAAAACACACACACATAATGGGTATCGTGCTGTTTACATTTGATGGACCTCGATATGCGAGTCCCTTCTGGAAATAGCTCCACCTCAGTCAGGGCCTGTGGTATGCATGTCTACCACCATCCTGCTCACAGTAACCCAGGCACACATCAGGAAAACAAGCAGCTGTGTGTTTACCTTGAGCGTGACAGTGATGACCATCACTGTGAACACCAGCGTACCAAAGGTCCAGTTCCCAAACATCTAGGAGAGAGAGGCACAAGGGACGGAAGTAGGGTCAGAACAGCGGCCCGTGTTCGCTCAGACGCACATATCTGCTGGACATCAAAACGCTGGTTTTGCAGCCAGCGACTTGGCACAGTCGTACACGGGACAGACATTGTCGATGGAAGACTGAACAGGGAGGTGGTTAACTCCAGTCTTTATCGGGGGGGGGGGGGGCTGGTTAGGGTGGTCTAAAAAGCATCGTTTCACCCCTACATCCCTCCAGACCGTGCTTGACCACGCAAGCGAGGCGGGGGGGGGGAGGGGGGGGAGCATGGGGATGATCTGACAGGACACGCCTGCGGACAGCTGTGCAGAGTAACAGAAGCCCAGGTGGAAAGGGGGACTCCGGGAGGCTGGCCCCGTGACAGGGCTCGACGCAGACGGGCTGGGCAGGAAGCGGGACGGGGGAGGATGGTGGGCGGGGCCTCCGAAAGAGCGTGCGGACAGAGGAGACGAGCAGCCGTGGGATGGGAGGGCGTGGCTAATGCCGTCAAGCTGGCCGGGGACAGGGAAGGGCATGCGAGAGCTCTTACCAGTTGTCGGTTAGCTCGTAAAATCTGACGACATGCAGAGCGTGAAGAAACCAAGAAGAAGAAAAGAAGAAGAAGATATGACAAAGGAAAGAGACAGGCCAGAAGGATAGCAATAAAGTGAGTGCTGTTTGGACTCCCCCCTCCTCCTCCCCCCACGCACACACACAGCTACAGAAACTGTGAGAGAGAGAGAGCGACTAAATTGCCAGAGCAGAAAAAGACCACAAGCAGGCAGGAACATTGCTGCCTGTCATACAGCAGGACTTAACCAGACAATCAATATTTCATATTACTGTTCCTTGGCAATGCTCCAGATCAATATTACCCTCATATAGGTTCTGGATCCTCTTCAGGTTCACAATGACCCCCCCCCCCACACACACACACACACTCACTCCCCCAAAAAGAACATTTACAACAGGCAGCTGACGATACAATGAAGCACTCAGTAAACCTTGAAAAAGTCCTGCCTAACCTGTTGCCCCGCCTAGCCACCTGCTCTAGCCCCGCCTCCCCTTCTGTCCCAGACCTGCCCTAGCCCCGCCTCCCCTCCCCACCTGTTCCAGACCTGCCCTAGCCCTGCCTCCCCTCCCCACCTGTTCCAGACCTGCCCTAGCCCCGCCTCCCCTTCTGTCCCAGACCTGCCCTAGCCCCGCCTCCCCTCCCCACCTGTCCCAGACCTGCCCTAGCCCCGCCTCCCCTCCCCACCTGTTCCAGACCTGCCCTAGCCCTGCCTCCCCTCCCCACCTGTTCCAGACCTGCCCTAGCCCCGCCTCCCCTCTCCACCTGTTCCAGACCTGCCCTACACCTGTCTACCCACCTGTCCGTTGCCCATCAGCGAGGTGTCCTCCCCCATGAGGATGAAGGAACCAAAGAAGAAGATGAAGGCGTGGCAGAACCCCAGCAGGGTCCAGTACAGGAAGGTCTTGAAGGACAGCTTGGAGTTCCTGCTGATGTCCCTACAGGTCAGGAAGAACAGAGACACAGATATAAGTACACCCTCGGTACGTCTGGGACGGACAGACAGTCCTGGGTCCTCTCCTGGATAGAAAGCGTGTGCTGAACCACTGAACAGGAAAAGTAACAAGCAGCTGCGCGTGTATCCTGGAGACCGGCTGCACTGTCGCATGTCCCCATGTCTTGGGACACGCCGCAGTGTTTACAGCAGGGGTGTCACAATCCGGTCCTCGAGGGCCGCTGTCCTGCATGTTTTAGATGTTTCCCTGATCCAGCTCACCTGATTCGAATGAATGGTCGTTATGACAACCCATTCAATTGAATCAGGTGTGTTGGAGCAGGGAAACATCTAAAACATGCAGGACAGCGGCCCTCGAGGACCGGATTGTGACACCCCCTGGTTTACAGGAAGCTCGACAGGGCAGCAGGGGCCAGGGGGATACCCACCTGTAGAGGGCCGGTTTGCTCTGCAGCACATGCGGGTGAACCAGCTGCTCAAACAGGCTGTAGACCAGGATGGGCAGCGAGGTGAAGCAGATGTTATACAGCGTCAGGTAGACACTGTCGTACAGGGTCTGGAGGGGAGGGGGCGGGGCGGAGAACAGGGTTAGGAACAGAAGAGAACAAGGACAGGAGCAGAGTAGGAAACACAGGAGAACAAGAACAGGAGCAGAGTAGGAACACAGGAGAACAACAACAGGAGCAGAGTAGGAACACAGGAGAACAAGGACAGGAGCAGAGTAGGAACACAGGAGAACAAGGACAGGAGCAGAGTAGGAAACACAGGAGAACAACAACAGGAGCAGAGTAGGAACACAGGAGAACAAGAACAGGAGCAGAGTAGAAACACAGGAGAACAAGGACAGGAGCAGAGTAGGAAACACAGGAGAACAAGGACAGGAGCAGAGTAGGAACACAGGAGAACAAGGACAGGAGCAGAGTAGGAAACACAGGAGAACAAGGACAGGAGCAGAGTAGGAAACACAGGAGAACAAGGACAGGAGCAGAGTAGGAAACACAGGAGAACAAGGACAGGAGCAGAGTAGGAACACAGGAGAACAAGGACAGGAGCAGAGTAGGAACACAGGAGAACAAGGACAGGAGCAGAGTAGGAAACACAGGAGAACAAGGACAGGAGCAGAGTAGGAAACACAGGAGAACAAGAACAGGAGCAGAGTAGGAACACAGGAGAACAAGGACAGGAGCAGAGTAGGAACACAGGAGAACAAGGACACGAGCAGAGTAGGAACACAGGAGAACAAGAACAGGAGCAGAGTAGGAAACACAGGAGAACAAGGACAGGAGCAGAATAGGAACACAGGAGAACAAGGACAGGAGCAGAGTAGGAACACAGGAGAACAAGGACACGAGCAGAGTAGGAACACAGGAGAACAAGGACAGGAGCAGAGTAGGAACACAGGAGAACAAGGACAGGAGCAGAGTAGGAAACACAGGAGAACAAAGGACAGGAGCAGAGTAGGAAACACAGGAGAACAAAGGAGAAACAGGGCAAACAGCAGCTAAATCCTAGTCCAACCAGGGCTTGGAAATTGTAGAAGTTACACATTATAGACGGAAGGAATTAATAGCACAGACCCTTTATTTTAGAAACAGGTTTGTTACAGATGAGAGGATAGACACAAACTAACAACACGGGACACTAGACCAAACACAAGACATAGGACAGACAAAAACAACAACAAGGGATAGACAACAACAAGGGATAGACAACAACAACAACAACAACAACAACAAGGGATAGACAACAACAACAACAACAAGGGATAGACAACAACAACAACAACAACAACAACAACAAGAGATAGACAACAACAAGGGATAGACAACAACAACAACAACAACAACAACAACAACAAGGGATAGACAACAACAACAAGGGATAGACAACAACAAGGGATAGACAACAACAACAACTACAACAGGTGACAGACAACACGGGACAGTAGGACACAGTGAGAAAACCGAGTAAGGACTGGACACTATAGACTAGGGGTGGGGGGGAAATCGATTCACATTTGGATTCAGCCTGCTAGCGATTCAGATCGATTAACAAATGTATGTGAATCTTTTTTTTTTTTTTTTATGATTAAAAAAAACGTAACCGTAACCGAATCTATTCAAATTGAATCGTGAGGTACCAAAAGACTCCCACCCCTACAACAGACTCTAGACACCAGAGACCCTGGACAATAGACCCTACTCTAGACCCCAGAAGCCCTGGACAGCAGACCCTACTCTAGACCCCAGAGGCCCTGGACAATAGACCCTACTCTAGACCCCAGAGGCCCTGGACAACAGACCCTACTCTAGACCCCAGAAGCCCTGGGAACACGGTTACTACAGGGGGAAACTAAAGCCTACTACAACAACTACTTTATTGGCCCCGTCCAAATCAAGGCTGATATGAGTGTCTCCGTGACCATCGGCCAGTCTCCACGCTCACACTCTCCCTGAACTCACTCACACCAAGAGAATGACGCTCACACCAAGAGAATGACGCTCACACCAAGAGAATGACGCTCACACCAAGAGAATGACGCTCACACCAAGAGAATGACGCTCACACCAAGAGAATGACACTCACACCAAGAGAATGACGCTCACACCAAGAGGGAAACGTCGGCCACAATTGGCTAACGCCCGCCATGCTTTCTAAAGACGGAGAATGTTGTGTCACACACAGACAGTCGAAGTGCAGTGTGCAGAGAAACAGACGGCTGTCGTTATGGTGATTAGTAACCAAGTCACGATCGCACGACTACAGGGTCAGACACAGGACAAATGGCACAGGGAAATACACTTACTTGTTGTGAAAACAGACAGAAGAACTGGTATAAAAACTGGGGCGTAATAAAGCAGACATTCTAGAGGGAGACAAAGAAACATTTAGAGTTCTGGGTTCTCATGATGACATCATTCAGCATTGCAGACACTCACACTGATGACAACATGTCTACAATGATTATCTGTTGATGGATCTAGCTACCGAGGACATGTCATCTATGATTGAAAGGTTAGTCAATCTTTTTGAAATTAGTGTCTGTTTTTAACAAAGACACAATGGCAGCATACATTTGACATTCTTCAACAATCCCAAGTAAAAACTGAAATGACCAAACAAGACAAACAAAAATGAATCACAACAAGAGAGGCTATATATATATATATATTTACATACACACGTCTTACCTTGTAGAAAAAGTACTGTACAAGGGTTGTTATTCTGATATAGTAGAAGTGGCCATGGACCAGCAGCAGTTTCGACAGGAATTTGAACCTGGCTATTGCATAGTCACTGTTTCTCACTGCTTGCCGGCCTTCCTTGCCCATGATACCTGAGGGCAACACAGGTGACCAGTGAGACATCTTACATTTATTCATTTAGCAGAGTCGCTCTTATCCACAGCGACTTAAGATTAAGTACAGGGACATTCCCCCCGAGGCAAGTAGCGTAAAGTGCCTTGCCCAAGGACGCAACGTCATTACTAGCTCGATTCCCTAACCGCTCAGCCACCTGACTCCTGACGTCAGGTGTGTGAGTGTGTGGGAGGGGAGGGAGGAAGGGGAGTCGAGGGAGGGGTGGGAGGGAGGGGGGAGGGAGGAGTACCTATGCCAACGTGAGCCTCCTGGATCATACTGACGTCGTTGGCTCCGTCGCCCACTGCCAGGGTGATGGGCTTCTCTGGGGAAGTCTTCAACAAGCGGACCACCTGACCACAAGACACGGTTGTAAATAATAAGAATTTCTCACACACTTTCACACAAACTGGCGTACAGAGAGGGATTTAAAACTTGCAATCTCTTGATCTGAAAGGTTGAAAATATCTTTTGTAAAAAAAACAAACAACGGTTGTACCAATTTTTTATTTTTTAGTTTGTAAAGGTTTGACAAACATTTGTTTTCTAGACCAGTGGTTCCCAACCCTGGTCCTCAGGACACCCCAGTCCGGCATGTTTTAGATGTTTCCCTGCTCCAACGCACCTGATTCAAATTAATGGTCATAAGCAGGCTCCTGCAGTGCTAGATAACGACCCATTCATTTGAATCAGGTGCGTTGGAGCAGGGAAACATCTAAAACATACAGAACAGGGGTGCCCTGAGGACCAGGGTTGGGAACCACTGGTCTAGAAAAACAAATATTTATCAAACCTTTACAACAACAAAAAATAATTTAAAAAAAATATTGTAAAACCGTTCAACTTTTTTTTACAAAATATATTTTCAACCTTTCAGATCAAGAGATTGCAGGTTCAAATCCCTCTCTGTACGCCGTTGGGAACCACTGTTGTAGACAGTTGTAGTTGGCGTACGGGCGGCGTACTGACCTTGGCCTTCTGCAGGGGTGCCATGCGACAGCACAGCACCGCCGAGCAGTTCTTAGACACCTCCATGAAGAGCTTCTCATGCTCCCTCAGAGCCAGAGACAAGCTGGCCCCGTCCACCACCAGTCCATGCTGGATCACATGGTCCTCCTTGATCCTGCAGGGGAGATGTGAGGAGGGGAGAGAGGAGATGTGAGGAGAGAGGAGAAGAGATGTGAGGAGGGAGGAGAAGAGATGTGAGGAGGGAGGAGAAGAGAGAGGAGATGTGAGGAGGGGAGAGAGGAGATGTGAGGAGAGAGGAGAAGAGATGTGAGGAGGGAGGAGAAGAGAGAGAAGAGATGTGAGGAGAAGAGATGTGAGGAGGGAGAAGAGATGTGAGGAGGGAGGAGAAGCGATGTGAGGAGGGAGGAGAAGAGATGTGAGGAGGGAGGAGAAGAGAGAGGAGATGTGAGGAGAGGAGATTTGAGGAGGGAGGAGAAGAGAGAGGAGATGTGAGGAGGGGAGAGAGGAGATGTGAGGAGGGAGGAGAAGAGATGTGAGGAGGGAGGAGAAGAGAGAGGAGATGTGAGGAGAGGAGAGAGGAGATGTGAGGAGGGAGGAGAAGAGATGTGAGGAGGGAGGAGAAGAGAGAGGAAATGTGAGGAGAGGAGAGAGGAGATGTGAGGAGGGAGGAGAAGAGAGAGGAGATGTGAGGAGGGGAGAGAGGAGATGTGAGGAGAGGAGATGTGAAGAGAGAGAAGAAGAGATGTGAAGAGAGAGGAGAAGAGATGTGAGGAGGGAGGAGAAGAGATGTGAGGAGGGAGGAGAAGAGAGAGGAGATGTGAGGAGGGAAAATGTGAGGAGAAAAGAAGGAGATTAAAAGAGGAGAGAGAAAAAACACAGAAAAAAGCCCTCAAGAAAGACAAACATCAAACTCAATTCAAAGTAGCTCTCTGGCACTGTTGATGATCTAGGGTGTTGGACTTGATCATCATGCTGAGTCGAGTGGGAGGAACGGTGACAAGTCCAAAGCCATCCCTTCAAAACCCTCCCACTCTCGGGCGTGAGTCAGCGCCATCGCCAAGGCAACGGTGAACCGTTACCAATCACAGCCAAGGCCTGGGGGGACAGGCCGCCGAGGTTCCGCCTTTGAGAATGTAAAAGTGGGAGAGAGCGTCGAGAGAGAACGCTTCTACCCAGGGGCTATAACTGTCACTGTGCCTGTGCTGCAGCAGTCACTGTGCCTGTGCTGCAGCAGTCACTGTGCCTGTGATGCAGCAAGGGAGGGTTTCCCACAGCTGCTGTGGCTGGGACAGGAAAGATCCTGAAATGGGATTCTGTTGACTGGAGCCCTATCCTTTATGCTACTATACTGATCACTGGAAAGTCGTACGAACACTGACACAGTGAAGAAGCGTACACACACACACGCACACGCACGCACACAGGAGCACTCTCTTACTCACACACACACAGACACACACACACACACATAGGATCACTCTTACTGAAACACACACACACGGTAGCACTCTCTCCCATCCACACACACCCTCCCACCCTGACTCACCTCCTGGCCAGCCTGCGTAGCTGCTCAGCACACTCGTTGTCGGAGCGCTGCTGCACCAGCTCCAGGATGTTCATGGTGCGGTGGAAGTGACCACAGGACAGGCTCACGCTGACCGCCGTCTCGTGCTTGTCCCCCGTCAGGACCCACACCTTGATGCCCGCCAGGCGCAGGGCCTCGATGGTCTCCTGCACCTTCTCCTGCAGCCTGGGGGCGGGACAGAGGGCAGAGGTCAGAGGTCACACACACACAGGTGGCCCCTCAATGCTCTCTGGTACCTAGTCCTACAGCGTGGATACACCAGACAGGCACACACACATACATACACACAGAGAAAGAGAGCACTTTCCTGGGTGAATAGGTGAACAGGGAGATTAAGGTCAGATATAGACACGTTCCAGAGTCTTTTAGAGAAAGAGAGAGAGAAAGATAGAGAGAGATAGAGAGAGAGAGATAGAGAGAGAGAGATAGAGAGAGATAGAGAGAGAAAGATAGAGAGAGAGAGATAGAGAGAGAGAGGAGAGAGAGAGAGAGAGAGAGAGAGAGAGAGAGAGAGAGAGAGAGAGAGAGAGAGAGAGAGAGAGAGAGAGAGAGAGAGAGAGAGAGAGAGAGAGAGAGAGAGAGAGAGAGAAGAGAGGAGAGGAGAGATATTCATAACATCCTTAATTATATAGGAGGGCCTTTGAAGATCATTTGAAGGAGGAGAGGAAGAGAGGGGAGACGAGCCCCTGTATTTGCCCCCCAAAACGATTCATTAGACAGGCAGAGTGAGACGAGAGACAGACAGAGAGAGAGGGAGGGAGGAAAGAGATAGGGAAGAGAGAGAGGAGTCGAGAGAGAGAGATTAACACAGCACTGGCAGATGGTCTCTCACAGACACACACACAGACGAGTGGAGATATTATAAGGACCCTGTGTCACTGCATTTTGTGTGTGTGTGTGTGTGTGTGTCGTGTCTGGTATCAGACTGCACACGGTCTAATAGTCATAGAAGTGCACTGTCACTCACACAAGCACCCCGGACCGGAGCAGGGGCCTGTCAAAGGCCTTCGCCCGGGTTACGCAACTATCCTAATGCGGCGTGGATAAAAATACAGCCTAATATGTCCCAATGACATTATCCATTCTATTAAAACGAGGAGCGAGCCCGGCCTTCGGGCCCCTCCCCCCCTCAACTGAGACAAAGCCACCCTCCTCTTCATCAAAACATTTCAGGAAACGCCACAAAAGAAATCCCGTGCAGACGGCCCAGCCCACGGCTGCAGAGTGCCAGGCAGATGGAGCAGAGGTGTGTGTGTGTTTGTGTGCGTGCGTGTGTGCGTGAGGCCTACTTGTCCTCCACGCCGGTGGCCCCCAGCAGCTCCAGGTCTCTCTCGATG
>NC_140376.1:4305000-4352500 GCF_054491055.1 Hypomesus nipponensis | reverse complement strand
GTCCAGGCAGGGGAGCAGCGCACCATGGGGGGGGAGGAGCCGTCTGGAGAGTCCTCCGTCAGGCCCTCGGGGACCAGCTTGCCGTTGATCTCCTGGTACTTGACCCCGTTGATGGAGCACTCGCGGAACTGCATCTCGTTCTCCGTCAGGGTGCCCGTCTTGTCGGTGAACACGTACTCCACCTTGCACACACACACACTTAAATGTTACCAATATGATAACAACACAAAAAAAACGCATTCCAAAACACCCCCCACACACACCCCCCACACACACACATACACAGATGTGGGCTGCGGTACCTGTCCCAGCTCCTCGTTGAGGTCGGAGGTGTTGACCTGGGCCTGCTGGTCGCTCTCCGCGTGGTACAGGTCCAGGTCCCAGCCAATGAAGAAGGAGCCCATGAACTTCTGCATCTCCACAGTGACATACAGAGAGATGGGGATGATGAAGTTGTAGAGCACCAGGAAGGCCAGGAAGTCTGAGATGAACGTCAGAATCTGGGGAGGAAGAGGAGGAGGGAGAGAGACAGAGACACAGAGAAAGAGAGAAACAGAGAGAGAGAGAGAGAGAGAAACAGAGAGAGAGAAACAAAGAGAGAGAAACAGAGAGAGAGAGAGACAGAGATTAATTGAGAACGACATGTAATTTCTTTCTATTACCTCACAACATATTGATGGCGGCTCGGAAAAACGGGGATTTAAATCACACAAAAGAGGGCGAGGGAGAGCGAGTGAAAAGGAGAGAGAAGAGATGGAGAGCTCAGTGGTAGGGTAGGAGAACACATCTCCCAGGGTAAACACGGCGGCTGGGGAGCCGGGACACAGGCTGACAGACACTCTCTCAAGTGTCCTGTCACAATATTTAGAATCACGCCCACAGCCGGGAGGAGGGGGGGGAGGGCAGGAGAGGGGGGGGGGGGAAGAGACACACACTCACACAAACACTCTGGGCATCTACCCACACAACAAACAGCCTGCCAAGTGATATATCGCTGTGTGGGCGAGCCTTCGTAGAAATGTACATCATCCATTTCCAATGTGAGCTAGCGTGCAGGGCCAGAGGGGCGTGTGGTAAGGAACCCTGATGATTTACCCACACCGGGAAACAAATACAGTCCAATGAAAACAACAGCTGTTAGTATGCAGTAGCAAGCACGCAGTAGCTCCCGAGTAGTGGATAAGGACCAGGGTCTTAGTACGTAGCGGCTAGTGTGTAGTAGGTTAGTATGTCCTGGTTATTGTGTCGTGTGTATGGACCTGGGGGGGTCAGGACGTGGTGGGGTTAGTGTGCAGTGTAGAGGGCCCAGGGGTCAGGACGTGGTGGGGTTAGTGTGCAGTGTAGAGGGCCCAGGGGTCAGGACGTGGTGGGGTTAGTGTGCAGTGTAGAGGGCCCAGGGGTCAGGACGTGGTGGGGTTAGTGTGCAGTGTAGAGGGCCCAGGGGTCAGGACGTGGTGGGGTTAGTGTGCAGTGTAGAGGGCCCAGGGGTCAGGACGTGGTGGGGTTAGTGTGCAGTGTAGAGGGCCCAGGGGTCAGGACGTGGTGGGGTTAGTGTGCAGTGTAGAGGGCCCAGGGGTCAGGACGTGGTGGGGTTAGTGTGCAGTGTAGAGGGCCCAGGGGTCAGGACGTGGTGGGGTTAGTGTGCAGTGTAGAGGGCCCAGGGGTCAGGACGTGGTGGGGCTGGGAGACAGACCTGGCTGCTGTTCCTCTCCTGGTCGGTCTTCTGGTTGTAGAAGGGCTCGTTCCACTTGTCCTCTGCCTGCCAGGCGTACTTCAGAATGGTGCTCAGCACCGCCTTGAACAGCAGGATGCCCAGGTAGATGAGCAGGAACGTGTTCATGGACCTGGAGCACAATCACAACCACACAAGGTTAGAGAGAGAGAGAGGCAGGGAGAGAGAGAGAGAGAGAGAGAGAGAGAGAGGCAGAGAGAGAGAGAGAGGCAGAGAGAGAGAGAGGGAGGCAGAGAGAGAGAGAGAGAGAGGGAGGCAGAGAGAGAGAGAGAGAGAGAGAGAGAGAGAGAGAGAGGCAGAGAGAGAGAGAGAGAGAGAGAGAGAGAGAGAGAGAGAGAGAGAGAGAGAGAGAGAGAGAGAGAGAGAGAGAGAGAGAGAGAGAGAGAGAGAAAGAGAGAGAGAGAGAGAGAGAGAGAGAGGGAGGCAGAGAGAGAGAGAGAGAGGCAGAGAGAGAGGCAGAGAGAGAGAGAGAGAGAGAGAGGGAGGCAGAGAGAGAGAGAGAGGCAGAGAGAGAGAGAGAGAGAGAGAGAGAGAGAGAGAGAGAGAGGCAGAGAGAGAGGCAGAGAGAGAGGCAGAGAGAGAGAGGGAGGCAGAGAGAGAGAGGGAGGCAGAGAGAGAGAGACAGAGAGAGAGAGAGGCAGGGAGAGAGAGAGAGGCAGAGAGAGAGAGGCAGAGAGAGAGAGAAAGAGGCAGAGAGAGAGAGGCAGAGAGAGAGGGAGTAGGACAGAGAGAGAGAGAGAGACAGAAAAAGAGAGAGAAAAAGAGATGGAGAGATTGAAAGACAGATAGGTAGAGAAAGAGAGAGAGAGAGAAACAGCGAGTGGCAGAAAGAGAGGAGTGTGCCAAATGCGGTTCTCACTTCTCCACCGCAGAGCGCTTCTGGGACTTGCACTTGTAGTTCAGGGCCATCTTGGATTCCATCCCAGTGTAAACAGCCACGCCTGCAGGTGAGGGACGACAGTCAGACACACAGCGGAGCTCCTCACCAGACTGAACCTGTGCTGGGGAGGGACCCCAACAGGAGGCCGGCAGCCACCTACCAAATATCTCTTTGGTATTCTTCAAGCGGGCTCCTCGAAGCAGCAGGTTCTCTGGTCCGAGAGGCCTGGGGAGACAGACGCAGGGCCGCTGAGGAACAGGAAGCAGCCACCGCGCTGTGCCAGCCCTCCCTACCCCAGGGGGAGAGGGCGGGGGGAGGGAAAAAGCAGGAGCAATCTTACCTCACGATCTCCTCTCCCTGCTGGGTGACGGTTATCCTTCCGACAAACCTGAAACGAGGGGCACATTTCTGCTGAGTGGGGCCAGGCGGGGCGGAGGTGGGGCGATTGAAAGTGCCACGACGACAGTCTAGTCAGACCCCGGGGGGGGGGGGGACGACGACGACAGACTAAATATATCCTGGGTTTTGACCGGTGAAAATGTGACTGTAAGACATAATAAATGTGACTGTTCCGGGACGGCTGAAACTGGACCCCCTGCAGTTGTATGAGGTTCCAATTCCCCTAACGACAGTCTCCAGGATGTGTCATGTGTGTGCGTGTGTCAGGTGCATGAGGAAGTACGTGAGGAAGTGTGAGAGCGGGAAAGTCGACCTGTAGAGGTGTGTGTGTGTGTGTGTTAAGGTGTCTGAAGCAGGTGTGTGTGTGAGGTAGTCTACCTGTAGAGGTCTGCGTCAGGCTGCTGACACTCCACCACCGCCTGCAGGGCCTCCAGTCTGGACACGGACTGAGACACTGCAGTCTCTGGTACTGCATAGTGGGTCTTCATACACACACACGCACACACACACGTTTTGGTTTTCAAACTTGATTTTAGTTAGCTATTCCTTCCTTTAACAGGAGGTTGGTTCCCACAGCCCAGCAAACCACAGCCCAGAATTCAACTGTTAACCCTCTGTGGCATCTTAGAGGGGGCAAAATACAAGCTGCTGGCCAGACCCTGAGCAACCTTTAACTAGGCCGCGGCTTCCTCACGCTGTCGCAGACTGAGCTGCCTTCACCCCCGCCCCCGCCCCTCCCATCCCCAACACATCCCCTTCTGTGGCAGACGGGACAGTTCTATCCCACAGGGGTTCTTAGTGACTTTGCTGAAGCACCGACAGACACAGAGACGACACACCATCCAGTGTGGGCAATGTGTCGAAGAGGGGGGGGGGGGTGACGCGAAAATACAAGCGTATTATTTGTTGCCAAAACAAGAAGACCCAAAGGGAGATGAATCACTCCGACCTGAAAAAGCCGAACAAGACTCGGCTCTGTAGCGAGGCCATCTGAAGGAATCGGAAGGCTGAAGAGATATATAAATAACGGGCCGCAGGGCAAAAGGCATTTGATTAGAGGCAGATAATTCGATCTGTGCCCTGGGGCTGGCTGGGATGAGTGGTGGTGGCCCATGGAAATGAGAACAGCTCCTGTTTAGATAGAAGGGATAGCTAATCATTTTATAGCTTGGATAGAGGGAGGGAGAGAGACAGAGGGGGAGGGGGGGCAGGAGAGCGAGAGAGGAGTGGACAGAGGGAGAGAGAGAGAGCATTCGGAGAGACTGGCTCAGAGTGTAATAAAGTGAATTGGAGACCGGAGAAAGAGAGAGAGTCCAGGGAGAGGAAGCAGAGAGAGCAGGGAGAGAGCCCTGGGTTAGAGAGAGAGAAAGAGAGAGAGGCTAGAGAGAGAGAGAGAGAGAGCAAGAGGCCAGAGAGAGAGAGAGAGCGAGAGGCCAGAGAGAGAGGCTGGAGAGAGAGACAGACAGAGAGGCCAGAGAGAAAGAGGCCAGAGAGAGAGAGGCCAGAGAGAGAGAGGCCAGAGAGAGAGAGGCCAGAGAGAGAGCGAGAGCGAGAGCGAGAGAGAGCGAGAGCGAGAGAGAGAGCAAGAGAGAAAGGCCAGTCAGAGAGAGAGAGAGACGCCCCACCTTGAGGTTGGTCTCTCCGTCCAGGCTGGCGGTGGTGATGTGGCAGGTGCCCTCGACGCGGTCTGATGACAGCAGCACCAGGTCTGCAGGGAACGTCTCATCTTTGGCCACCCTGACAATGTCCCCAACCTGGACACACACACACACACTCTTATTACAACATCCCTGGATAACTCAACCCTCTTGAATGCCAGGGAAGTAAGTGGGTGGGTGAGTGTGTTTCTGAGGGTGTGTTTCTGAGGGTGTGTGTGTGTGTGTGAGTGAGTGAGTGTGTGTGTGCGTGTGTGTGAGCGTGTGTGTGTGTGTGTGTGTGTGTGTGTGTGTGAGGGCTGACCCTGATGTTCTTGGAGCGGGTCTGCACCAAGCTGCCGCTGCGCACCACTAACACCGGAGCCCCGTTCACCTCGTTGTCCGCCTTGTGTCTCAGCCAATCCTCATAGCCCTGGGGGAGGGGTTAGGGTCATAAACTCAAGGCAACAACCTGACTGAGGGAGGGAGGTGTGTGGAGGGGTGAGAAAAGAACACGGAACAGAAAGCAGAGGGCAGTTACCTGTTTGATGGCGGTCACAGTGATGACAAAGAAGAGAGGAAGTCCGCTGGTTACAGGGGAAGTGGGGGTGTCAATCATCAGCTGAAAAGGAGAGAGAGAGAGAACAGGAGGGCGAGCAAAAGAGAATAAGTGTGAGAGAATAGGAGAGAGAGAGAGAGAGAGAGAGAGAGAGAGAGAGAGAGAGAGAGAGAGAGAGAGAGAGAGAGAGAGAGAGAGAGAGAGAGAGAGAGAGAGAGAGAGAGAGAGAGAGAGAGAGAGAGAGAGAGAGAGAGAGAGAGAGAGAGAGAGAGAGAGAGAGAGAGAGAGAGAGAGAGAGAGAGAGAGAGAGAGAAAGAGAGAGAGAGGGAGGGAGGGAGGGAGGGAGGGAGGGGGGGTGAGTAGACTATCAACACAGCTTACGTCACACCTAGACTAACCGTCAAAACTCCACCCTTGCTTTCCACATCTTCAGTCACAGAAGCTATGTGGAAAGCCAGTTATGAAATGTGACACAAGCTTTAAATCTCAATGCACAGACCTGGTTACAAATAGCAGGATTCTCCTTTTTTGTATTGTTAAGTGTGGTTGATTTGTCTTCCCAGACAGCACTGACCAGGGATTCTTTTGGCTACAGTAGGCATGACGAAATCAAGCTCAACTGAGCACAAAGTTCAAACTGTATTTCCATCCAAGGCTCCTAATACAATCTGATGGCTTTCTGCCAGGGTCTTCCGGGGACTGTGTGTGTGTGTGTGTGTGTGTGTGTGTGTCTGGGGGGTGGCACAGTCAGTGCTGTTGACCTCCTGCTGACAGGCAGTGAGTCACATCCACATGCATCGAGGGCGACAACCGTTAGACTCACGCCTGATTAGATTTCTGTCGGGGGGGGGGGGGGGGGGGGCATGGCTTACCTGGACCAGGAAGATGATGAGGAAGTAGAAATTGGCGATTCTTCTGAACTGCTCGAACAGATTTTTGGGGACGAAGTTCCATATGGTGTACTGGGAGAGACACAGGTTTATTGGCAGCCCTACACCATCTAACACTGACATAGTAAGACTCATTAGTTCTAATCTGTGCGCAGACGCAGCAGGGGTTTAATGCAGTCTCTGAGGTCCCTGACTACCGTCTCCCAGACTACCGTCTCCCAGACTACCGTCTCCCAGACTACCGTCTCCCAGACTACCGTCTCGCAGACTACCACCTTCCTAGACCACAGTCTTGGAGGATATGACACCCACCTTTGAGGATATGATCCGGTTGTCGGCGAACCTCTGCGGGTTGTAGTGCTGTGGGAAGCGGTTGGCGATGTACACCGTCCTGGTGTCGCTCTGGTGGGGGGGGTCAAAGCCCTGAGACCGTGGAGGGGGGGAGGGGTGGGGAAGAGAGAGAGAAGAAGACAGAAAGAGAGAGACATAAGTCCGCAATTAGTTATTGATCTGATTCGACCGAGCGGCGCTCATTGAATACCGGAACAACAACTGCAAGCTCCAACCCCTTCACCCCTGGACATTTCTAGATCTATGGATGTGGTGTGTGGGTGCCAGACACAGGCCGCACCTTCACCCTTGCCTGTGTCGACAGGGCTCAGGGCATCCGAACAGGGCGTGTTGCGTGGCACAGGCAGTGCTGCTGACCAGGGAATATAAGCCCAGTCTGTGGGACCACCGCAGCACACGTGCCTCCTGTCGCTCCAGGCAGGCGCCTGTCGCAGTGGCAGCGCTCCTCAAATGGGCTTCTGTGCTTACACCACACACACACACACACACACACACACACACACACACACACACACACACACACACACACACACACACACACACACACACACACACACACACACACACACACACACACACACACACACACACACGTCTCACAGACTAGCGCTCACATTCTTGCATCCTATTTGGGCTCCTAATCTCATGATGCGCGTGTGCGAAGCTCCCAGCACATCCAAGACTACAGCCTTTGTCTTTCACACGCTGCTGACTGGAGCGAGTCCTGCAGGGGGAACGAGTCCTGCAGGGTCTCGAACAAACAACCCCCCCCCCCCCCTCCTTGCAAATCCCCCAGACATACAAACACCACCAGAGCTTGGACCCAAGAACCACAGGAGAACCTCAGAATACGCTGATGTCGAGAACGAGGATAGGCCCGTAGTCAGACTCATAGTACAGAGGCGTCTCTTACTGTTTAATAGCATCACATGATCACACAAGGTCTGCTGACACCGTTTTGGTACATTTTTCTGAAATGCGCAGCCAGTTCCCAGCTATGATCGACTTTTAACACGGCCGTGTGTGGGGGGGCGTGGTGTGGGGGAGGGGACGGCACAGTTGACCTGCAGTCAGCCCTTCTAAGAAAACAGGTTAGGATGTTGTCGTATGACAACTGAAAGACCCTTGGGGAACCATCTCTCTCTATGTTGCCCAACCCACACTGTGGCTATCACTCAGACTAGGCCTGCGCATGGTGTTAATGCACAGCTCTTACACACCTGTTGCTGTGGCGCTGGAGAAGATCTATGCCAAGTAATGCAGAGTAGAGAATGATTAAAAGGCTGCGAACCATGGTTAAGACTTTGAGCCAAGACTCGCCGAGTTGGTCTAAACAAATTAGCTGTCTTTCCACCCCTACTGCTGTAGGATAGTGCCTTTGTGTGTGTGTCTGTGTGTGTTTCTGTGTGTGTCTGTGTGTGTCTGTGTGTGTCTGTGTGTGTGTCTGTGTGTGTGTAAGGAACGTCTATAATGGCTGGTTATGCAAACTACGTCGATGCCACACACTCAGAAACTCAGAAACTCAGAAAGTTCACACAAGGTTCTGTCAGCCAGCTAGCGTATGCATCGCTAGCCTGATGCTGTTTTAGCTGTTGTTGGTACATAACACACAACTAGTAAACCAACCGACAAACAAACAAAACAAAAAAAAACACTTAAGTATAGTAGCACTCCCATAGGCAAACAGCTTACTCAAACAGTTTCATGACACAAGTCTAGTCTGCAGGACTAAATCATCCGGCTGGATCTCAGCCTCGTGGCGCCTCCTATAAAACGAGCCTGTTTCCCCTGTCCCCATCCCCTCCGCCCATCATCTTTACAGCACATCTCCTGGCAGGGCCTCTAACGATGACAGAGTGGCTGTCACCATGGAGATAGCTTCCTGTCCCTCGCTCCCCTCCCCCTGACGGCGTCTCGATGCTGCGACGAGCCCCGGGTGCAAGCCCGGGTCAGAACTGCGCGGGAAGCTGATTGGAACTCCCCCCCTCCCCTCACCCCCCAACCCCGCCTCCCCTCGGTCCCCCTCTGTATGCAGCTGGCAGTGTGTGTTGGGGGGGTGGGGGGGGGTGGGTAAGAGAGGAGGGCGGCTGAGATGTGAGTGGCACGCCATCAGTTTGGCGCTAATGAAGCGAGGCGGCGGAGTGTTACGCAGGTAAACAGCTGCGCAGAGAACTCTCTCTCGCCTCTCTCCCTCCCCCTCTCCCTCCCCCTCTCCCTCCCCCTCTTCCTCCCTCTCTCTCTCTCTCTCTCTTCCGTCTCCAGCAGCCCCAGCTGCCTCCCGTCCCTCTCCACTTCCATTCCAGCTCCTGGCTCATCCTCCTCTCTCTGATCTCCCTCTTTCCCTCTCTCTTGCTTTAAACTCTTTCCTTAGCCCACTCCCCTTTTACCTAATCGACTTTATTGTACAACTGGCTTCCCGTTCTCTCTCTTTCTACATCCCTCTCTCTTTCTCTCATCCAACTCTCCCCTACCTCACTCTCTCTTCTACATCTGTCTGTTTTTCTGGATCCCTGGAACGACCCATCTGCAGCCCCTGTGATCAGCTGACCTTCGCTGACACACCAGGAAGTGGACTTGCCGGCCCCTACCTCTCTGCTTCATCCATCCTGCTAACACGACAGTGAGCCATTGTCTCATCACTGTTTTATGGACGGAAGAAACAGGTGCACCCCAGCCGCCTACCCCCAACTCCCCCCTTCCTGCACCATCCTCCATCTGCAGGACTCACAGTGGCCTAATAATACGAATCTATTCCGTGCCACAGGCGGTGAAACATGAAGGGGTTGTTATGATGACATCATCACCCACACTGAGGTGAATTTTGAAGAGGAGGCTTGTAAGGAAGTTCAAGGTCAATTTCGTCTCACAGCCAAGTGCAGCTATGGACTTTAGTTCTCTATGTATTCTTGAGGAAGAACTGAAAGCTAAGCATTTGGCTCCAGTCCACCAACTGCAGGTAACAGACATGGTGAGGTGTCTGCATACAAAACAAGATCCTAAATATTAACACAAACAATAGACTTGTTGTTAAATAACTAGGCACTGGTTATCTATAACTGAAAAAGGATGTTGTTTTTGGGAAGTTTAGAATTAAACAAAACAGATAACCATGAATCAAAATACTACTTTGTACACGATCATGATCTTTGTTAATCCATATATGGGCCTAGGCTTTATGGTATTTTGTCAAAACACGTGCTGTATTAATCAAAATAACGACTCGGTTAGCTCGTAAATGAAAATTGTACCCTAGCTTTCTTCTAAAGCCTGAGAAGTTGGTGATTCTACTCAATCTACTGAATGTGTCTGGTGACAATTTCCCTGGTTCCAAGTGAGATGGCATAATTTTATATACATCTGAATACACACAAAAAAGGAACTACGCATGCGTTGACATGGCCTGGGTCCTTAAAGTCCTTTGAACCTTTCTAGCTAGTTAGCTAACCGCTGCGTATCATTAACATTTCTTTCAGTCGGGTAGTAATACTTTCACTAATAGCCTAGTGAAAGACTATGGGGCATCTTGCGTACTAGTACTGTAGTGACCACACTCTCAGACGTGCATTTCGCTAATTAATGCCGTAACGTGTTAAACATTAACTAAAGTAGCCTTGAAATCAAGTTAAGTCAAGACAAACTTTTTCCCACAGCAGTACTAGTAGTCTAAACAGTTAGCTACTTAACGTTACAAAGGTACCGAGCACTAGACAGCCAACATGAGGTTGCTAGTTAATAAAAGTTATTAAACTAGTACAATGCTACAAACAAACAAAATTACTCGAGAATATATTGGTTCCCATACGTTCACTGGCTGGCTTGGCGAAAATGGATAACTTGCCCGTCTGACTTGCCAGGTAGCTAGCTCTAGGTTAGCTACTAGTAGCACCAGCTAAATTGCTACTTTATGTTGACATTGTCAAAGGCAGTAAGCAGTGAGAGAAGTTTGAGGCCAGCTTCTATGCACCTCGCTAGGTACTATAGGTTGCTAAGCTTCACCTTAACTGTTCAGGGTTAGGGTTCCCTATAATAAATCAAATAATCCCTAAAACGGTATCATACATGTACATGTAAATATATTTGAAGGAACTATTGGTAGCACAAAGTTGAATGAACGCTACTAGCTAGCTACAGCTAGCTTCAAGTAAGCAAACACTCGTCTCACCAGCTGTTGTCGTATCCACCGTAGCATCCTGGCTAGCTAGACAAGCAATAATTTCCTTCAGAGCAGCCAGGAGCGTCGCTAGCTAATGCTAGCTAGTTCCATAAAGCCTTCCAAAACCATGAACATCTCCTTTTACAGTGTGGCGGCGAGTGCGTTACAGAAATCATCCAGTCTGTGTGACGGTAATTTCAAAGCGGGTAGTCTAAAACTATAGCGAAATAACAATATCCCGCAGCCGAGAGAGAAGCGTCTTGTCTCTCTTCTGGCCGTTTCCCCTGTATTTCTCCGCTATCATTTACAGAAGCTCGGTTTGGTGGCTGTTCCACGTAGATGCACTAGACAACGTCCTTACACACCCCGACACTTCATCATTGCGGAAGTGATGGTTGTGAAGCTTAACTGATCAACTATTAAATCTGCTGAAATAAAAGACTCAAGCTCAAGCTGTTGTTTGAAATACCCTTTATATTATCAAACTTGAAGACTTAACTATGAAGTGAGAATAAATTGAGCAAGTCACTTTCCACTGTCTATGCATTGCAATGTGAAAATATTTCTTAGCACCTGTAGCATTTATAGTAGCTGTCTTACCTCCTGTAGATTACCTGCTGGGAAAGCTAACTTGCATAGTATACAGTAACAATGATATTTCTTATCAGTTATTACATCAAGCTTGTCTACAACATCACAAATAACAAAACAAATGTATCCCGCATGATCTAACAGCTTGAACCATTCAAACTTAACAAAACTGCCTTACTAGCACAGCTGTGATTTCTTTCGACTTGACCAAGCTGGTGTTTGTACCTATATATAGACTAATATGGCATATTCTAATTCTAAAATACAATAGGCTACATGAGCACAACCTTATACCATATTCATCTGAGAGGCTGAGCGGTTGTTTCCTGGTCTCTTTAATTTGACATTGCAGCCATTTGATTAGTTGACTTCACTCTTCCTCCCTTTTACCAGGCAGGTCACGTAAGATGACATCACTCTGCTGGGTTCCTCCCTGGGGTTAGACAAGAGGAAATTGATCAGAGAGCTGCTTCCCTCGGTTCATCAGGTTCCCACTACATCAGAGATAATATTGTGTCTAAGTGGAATACTTTTGGCTACACACACACACACACACACACTCCAGGGACCCCATTTATTGTTCATGCGGCGCATGACATCAGGCATCTGTGACATAGTTGTTTTCAATAGATGCTGTGGAAGGCATTTTACAAGGCAAGGCATGAACCATGGTGTGTCCAGCCTGCCATCAGATACCATTCAAAGAGGGAATTGTGTTAATCCATGGTTAAAGTGAAGAGAGCAATTTAACGATTAGACTGTCCAATAGCGGTAGAGACATCTGGACTCTTCCAAAGCTGACAAAAATGGAAAGTAGACACTAATAGGGATTTGGACCAAAGCACAAGGAAACCATGACAACATTATCTTTAGATACTTAACCTCCTTACACAATCATGGTGGTGAGTCGCACAGACCGTTGGTGATGCGAGTGCAGGGGCGCGTGTTTGTGAAGGATAAGCCCTAACAAAGTGTTACATAATGTGATCCAAACATGGTTCTTCTCCTTTGATACTGAAAATCCTTATGGAGGTGGAGGAGAGAGAGATGGAGGGAGCGAGGGAGGGGAAACATGCCAGACAAGGGAGGGAGGGAGGGAGGGTGGGAAGGAGGGAAGGAGGAAAGGAGGGAAAGAGGGAAGGAGAGAAGGTGGGAAGGAGGGAAGGAGGGAAGGTGGGAAGGAGGGAAGGTGGGAAGGAGGGAAGGAGGGAAGGAGGGAGGGAAGGTGGGAAGGAGGGAAGGTGGGAAGGAGGGAGGGAGGGAGGGAGGGAGGGAGGGAGGGAGGGAGGGAGGGAGGGAGGGAGGGAGGGAGGGAGGGAGGGAGGGAGGGAGGGAGGGAGGGAGGGAGGGAGGGAGGGAGGGAGGGAAGAGGGAAGGAGGGAAGGAGGGAGGGCTAACGACATCATGTAGAAACAGCAGCAGGATCAGCAAGTGTTTCTTCACAATGTGGTGCAAGAATGCAAATAGTGAATAGATCCAGCAGAGCAGCCTGTGAGGATGTTCATTTGTTCAACAGTTGGGTGGGAAAGGTTGAGTTACCAAGCTGCCAGACAAGTCCTGCTACCAGCCAGATTAAACCAAATCGTACCAAAGCAACAGGTCAGATTTGACATTGTAAAACAATGTTTGATTCCTTTCACATAACAGGGATGTGAAAAGTTGCCAAGAAAAAAAAACTGTTGGTTTTACCACAATACATCTGCTGCTCAGTTTAAAACACAGTTTCCGTTTTGTGTCACTTCAGACTTCTTCATCTTTGCCAAAGCATGGGAGAACTGATCCCTCCAGTCAATCAGAAGCATAAGAGAGTTTGAATCATGACTGAGACCTTAATGCCTCTAATAGGCTCAAGTGAAAGTCTCCAGGGCGAGACTTTGTCTGCTCCGGGGAGCAGAAATGAATTGACCATCAGTTGAACTGGAAGGATCAATCAATATCTGTTGACCTACACCATTAAGCAGGCCTCGGGCAGTTTTTTTTGACCAGGGAAATTGACAGTCGGAAGTGTGTGGGTGTTGGATCCTTTCTGCATGCGTGCCATAACACTGCAGTGCACACTCACCAGCCTAATATTCCATCTCTTAAGACATCTGTGATGGTCTCTCATTGGGCGCCTTAAAACGATTTCCTGGTGTTTGTCTCCCCCTGCAGGCCATTGGGAGTCACAGCTGTTTTCTGAAGGAACCATGGATTTATTTAGATTGCATGCTTTTTTACGAGCTCTTCTTTGTGGGACAACATCTATTTTGTTGAAGATCAATAAAGCGTTTGTAATGTTATATGTATGTTGCTTCTTGCTCCCCCCGTTTGGCCTTGGGTTACTGCTTTTTATCGTGTTTTCTTTTGGTCACACCTCATTGCTTGCCTTCCGGCTCCTCTACCTGTGGTGTGTGTGTGTGTGTGTGTGTATGTGTGTGTGTGTGTGTGTATGTGTGTGCGAGAGTGTATTGCGAGAGAAAGTGTTTGTGTGGTGTTGAGTTTCCGAAGGAATGAGCCAATCCTCCACCCCCCACCGTGACCTCTGCGATCACTGACCCCGTAAACAAGGCAACGCAGCCTTAAAAACACTTCATGTTTGGGAGAGTGTGTGTGCGCGTGTGTTTGTAAAAGAGAGGTAGAAAGAGTAGCTGGACAGCCAGAAAAGAGAGAGAGAAGAGAGGAGTGGGAGAAAGAGAGAGTGAGAGAGCTCAAGGGTTGGGAGAATTTGTTTCTCACTGACCGAGTCAGCTGTCATTGACCGAGGCAGCTGCTGACTTTACAGGTTTAATAACACTCTGACAAGCTTCATTTCCAAAGGGGCAGGTTTCAGCTTGAAATCAACTCTCGAGTAGTCTATCCCCTCCCTCTGACAACCGCTTTAAACCCCTGGCATCACACTAATGACAGCTGGTTCTTGGGAGGAGCAGAGGGGCAGGTGATGGAACCAGTCTGGCCCATGCACGGAGGAGGCCCTGGCCCTCATCTAGGAATCAGGGGAGATGGAGTGTGCAGTCATCACTCACTTAGTGTTTTTCTTGTCCGTGTCATGTGGCTCTCAGGTTACACTGATGCCAGACCACACCTCTGGTGCCACCTTAGGGGAAAAAAGTCCCACATCTCTCTTTTTTTCTTCCCTCCTTCTTCTCCCTCCTCTCCTTTGCTTTTCTCTACTCTTTTCTTTGTCTCTTCTCGTCTTCTCTTCTCTGGAACGTCTTAATTAGGATGTTTAATTACCCATGAAGGATCATATAATTCCTGTCTGTAGACGGCCTCTGTGCTGATTGGGTAGCCTACTATTGTTCTCATGTTGCTTAAACTGAGTATTTTTCTAGTAATCCAGTGAGGACTGGATGGGTGAGTCATGAGGGTGACGGTGTGGGAAGTCACTGAGTGTGTCCTTGAATACAAAAAATTGAAATGTGTGTGCTGTTCCGAACTCTCCTTAATGACAGCCTACATGATTACGGTGATTTATCCGATCACCTGTGACCCTACGTTTTCTGCAGACTGGTGTTAGCCGTGGCTTTCAGCCATCCCTCTCTGAAAAGTGCAGTTTGTTTGGTTTAGGAGAAGTGTTTGGAAATGCCCGGGGAAACTTTGACCGCCGTCTGATTACAAAACTATTTGAACTTCTCAGGGTCTGGGCTCGGGGAGTTGAAACACAGTTTGTTTAAACCGGCAGAGTGGAGGCATGGTTGACACCGAGTGCAATCCACAGGTGTGTCGCGTGAATGTTATCGTGGAACCTCCAGCTGAACCCCTCTCAATCCTGACCGCTCACACAGATCAAACTCATGTCAGGTCATTTGTAGCTGTTGCAGAGTCAGGTGCAGTTTGTCAAGTTCAATGTCATAAATCATTCCGCTTGAGAAATAAGGCGTATGTTTGACTGAGACGTTTCGTATTTATTTCCAATTTCCCGACACAAATTCAAAAAAAAAAGGAAAGGAAAGTTTCCTTCTCCAAGTGAAAAAGTCCTATCAAAGGTAAGGCTCAGTTGCAAATCTTTAGGCTTGGAGGCTGGGTGTGAGATATATGTGGGATAATTGGTAGTCGTGTTTGTGACAGCCTTTCATCTTCACAAGTCTTCCCGCTCTCTAGAAACATGTCTTTAATTGCCGTGACATCACGTAAGCTCCAGCTGTGTTGGTGGAGGGAGAAGTGGGCTGTCAGCTAGTGGCTGTGAGCTGTTTCTACCTGCATGCTCCTCAGTGTAATCCACTCGCCGTCTGCTGTTTGTTCTGCTTAAGCGCCGGAGAACAATGCCCAGACTCTGTCAGAGATGGCTCAAGGCACACCTGCAGCCTGCCACGCACACACATGCGCCTGCACACTCGCACACACACACACACACACCTACACCCCCCACACACACACCTACACCCCCCCGACACACACACACACACACACACACCCCAGATACAGAGGGCACTCACAGTCCTGCACACCCTCCACCCTCCACCCCATCCCCCCCACACCCACACACCCACACGCTCCGTGGCCCTCCGCCCTTCCCTGTCATGGCGCAGGAAAACCCGCCTCGCGCATTTTCAAATCGTTGGCTGGCTGCGCCCGGTTCATCCCGGCTTGTTTTCCCTCGGGATTCCGAAGACTAAATCAACACATGGAGAGAGAGACAGCTTCAGTGCTAGGCCTGCACCCCGTAGTCAGAGCTAGGGTTAGACAGACTTCAGGTTGACTGACTGGTCTTAATGCCCCTGAGCAGAGCTGGGGTGTGAACCCTCTGGTACAGTTCCATACCTGTCTGTCTTCAGCTAATCCCGCCCTGTCTGTCACTCTGTCAGGTGGTGAGTCACATCCTCTTACCGTGACAGAGAGATGAGACGGGGAGACCACCAGGGAAGCAGCAGCCAAACGGAGGTCTGAGGTGCTAAACACGTTGTTGTCTTTGCCCAGCCTTTGATAGCATATTCAAACTGTTCTAGACGAACGAGGACCGGTAAGTTCCCTTCGTATCTGGGATCTGGCCGGACGGCCGCAAAGCTGAGCTTCGTCGTGTGTGTCTTGTTTTCACACGTGCAGAGCGTTTGAGGTGTTTGAGATCAAATGTAGAGAGCCCCACGAGAGGCCCTCATGTTTGGATGTCGCCACCATCTCTGAGACCAGCCAACCAGCCAGCCAGCCAGCCAGCCAGCCAGCCAGCCAGAGATCAGTCTAATTTGTATTTATCTTTGTGGTTCGTTGTCGTCTCCTCTCCTTTCCGCTCCTCTCCTGTCCTCTCCTCTCCTGTCCTCTCCTCTCCTCTCCTTTCGCCTCCTCTCCTATCCTGTCCTCTCCTCTCCTGTCGTCTCCTTTCCGCTCCTCTCCTCTCCTCTCCTCCTCACATGAGACTGACCACTGTGAACATTGATATCAAAGAGGATCAGGAGCGGAGTGTTATGAATGTGTGGTCTCCCTGTGTCTCTCCCTCACCTACTGTCTTTTCAACATCCCTCCACAGAAGGTAAATATTATTGTCTGCAGTTGACTGTCGTGGCTACAGGAAGGAAGTCATACTTACCCTCTGAGCTGCTCATCTTTAGAAGGGAGTCTTTGGAGGATGTTTAAAAAAAGGGCCCAGGCCAGATTGGGGCCGAGGGCACTCCGGTAAGGCCTCAGTCTTCATGGTACATACACTAACCCAGTAAGCTACCAGAGCTACCTCTTTGCAGGATAGTTTGATTGACTGGGACAGTTCAATTGTATTATTTGCTGTAAGTGTATATATGTAATTGCATAGCTTAACTGACATTCTAATTAGTCTTAAATTATCTTCAGGCCATATTGACATGACACGACATGACCAAGTAGAGAGCTGATTATAAGCTCTCAGGAGTAGCTCATGTGCTGTAAATCACTATGACCAGCAGGTGGCACTATATAACCATCAATGACCTCTGAGGAATCATCAGAAAGGTTGATCGTCTCCAGTGCTACTCAACACATTCCAAGGTTAAATAACACCTATAAATCAGTGTTTTGTACTATCCTCAATAGTTTGACCAAAATGAAACATGATTTCTGAATAACTACTTTACATTCAGCCCATCAAAAGCCCATCAAACTGGATTTAAGTTCACATAACTTTTTGCAAGTATCCCTTTAGTATTTCAGTCGTTTCTTTGTAAATACGCAATGTTCTCTAATGAAATCTTTTTATTGCTTGGCAGGATTACATAGAACTGCCCAGGTAGCTGTGTGATCGGAAATGCAACAACCCACAAAAATATGTTGTGAGTCACTATTCAAGAGACCAGTTTTAAGCAAACACACATCAATCCAATAGTTCTCAGGAGTCCTTGATTCTATGAGGAATAACACAGAACATTAATGAAATATGACCAATACTCTTTCATTTCAAAACGTCAAACCTGACCAAAGCCCTGCACGGTTGTACATTGCAAAGACAAAGATCCAGGCCTTTAGTCCTGCCTACCTACCTGCCTACCTGTCTGTCTGTCTCTGCCTCTGTCTCTGTCTCTGTCTGGCTGCCTGCCTGCTAACCTGTCTTTTCTTTCTTTCTTTCTTTCTTTCTTTCTTTCTTTTTTTCTTTCTTTCTTTCGTTTGTCTGTCTCTGTCTCTGTCTCTGTCTCTGTCTCTGCCTCTGCCTCTGCCTCTGCCTCTGCCTCTGCCTCTGCCTCTGCCTGCCTGTCTGTCTGTCTGTCTGCCTGTCTGCCTGTCTGTCTGTCTGTCTGTCTGTCTGCCTGTCTGTCTGTCTGACTGCCTGTCTGTCTGTCTGTCTGTCTGTCTGCCTGTCTGTCTGTCTGTCTGTCTGTCTGTCTGTCTGCCTTTCTGTCTGTCTGCCTGCCTGTCTGCCTGTCTGTCTGTCTGTCTGTCTGTCTGTCTGTCTGTCTGCCTGTCTGCCTGCCTGTCTGTCTGTCTGTCTGCCTGTCTGCCTGCCTGTCTGCCTGTCTGCCTGTCTGTCTGTCTGTCTGTCTGTCTGTCTGCCTGTCTGTCTGTCTGTCTGTCTGTCTGTCTGTCTGTCTGTCTGTCTGTCTGCCTGCTGGAGTGACTGGTCTCCAGCCAGAGAAGGGCTGTGAGGGTTTCTGTGGAGCTGTGGATAATAACTTGGTGCAGATCAATGCTTGCATGTCCCCCATGTCAGGCCTCCTATACAGACTCCCTTAGACTGACATGACATAAATGGATAACTAGGCATCATTACACGGCCGACTGTTTGTTGAGCTCAATTGATTTTTTTTTCTCCAGCTCCTATCTTTAGTGTGCGTGTGTGTGCGTGCGTGCGTATTTGTGTGGATAAAAGCTTTTCTACAGTACAGTACAGTCTGCGGCCGTGGTAAAAAAAAAAATCCTGACCAAATTGCGTGCACACCTATGTGTGTGTGTGTGTGTGTGCGTGCGGGACTGTGTGTGTGCACCCGAGAGAGAGAGAGTTGGTGAGAAGGTGCAGTCGGAGGTGGGTCGAGGATGAGAGGTTACACGCAGGTGTATGGCAACAATAGGCCGGCGAGGATTGATGAAGCCTGCAGAGTACAGCGTGTGGTTTTGGAAGCGGCGTGCCTCTCTGCATGACATGGAAGCAGCTGTGTGTGTACTGTACGTGTGTGTGAGGGCGTGTGCGCGCATTTGTGAGAGTGCATGATGTGTGTACTGTACGTGTGTGTGAGGGCGTGTGCACGCATTTGTGAGAGTGCATGATGTGTGTACTGTACGTGTGTGTGAGGGCGTGTGCGCGCATTTGTGAGAGTGCATGATGTGTGTACTGTACGTGTGTGTGAGGGCGTGTGCGCGCATTTGTGAGAGTGCATGATGTGTGTACTGTACGTGTGTGTGTGTGAGGGCGTGTGCGCGCATTTGTGAGAGTGCATGATGTGTGTACAGTACGTATGTGTGTGTGTGTGTGATTTTGCACCTATGTATATATATATGTGTGTGTGTGTGTGTGTGTGCGTGTCATGGAAGTCGTTCCCCTGTTTGTTTGCTGATGGCTGCTGCAGAGGCTCTGGAAAGCCTAATCCTGCAGGAACACAGACGGAAGCTTGGAGCGTTGCAGCACTCCTCCACCAGCCTGCCTGTAAGCCCAGCTAAAGCCCCGGAGATGAGAGACAACTCACTGTTGTTCCCTCTCTTTCAGAGAGCACAACCACCTGACATGAGAATCTTGTTGACCCTACTACCCTCTGATCCGCTCAGGTAAATATTGGTTTGTGAGCACTCAAAAGAGTCTTTAACGTTTCATGTCATTGTGCGTCCAGGCTGGCGCATAAAGGAGAGACTCGCCTTCGGCTGTGCCCAGTGTGGTTCTGTGGGGGAGCTGGTGGTTCTGTCTCGTCCCAGCGTGTCCCGTGTGAGCGCCGTCCTGATGTTCCCAGGCCGGGTCCAGCTTCCTGTGGTCTTCCAAGGTCCCTTTGTGTGCTTGTGCTGCGGCGAGGAGTGGGACAAGGGCTGGAGGGAGGGCCCAAACGAGCCCTGGGACATTCCTGGGTCTGCCGCCCGCCAAGCAGGTGCAGTAGCCAGGCAAGCTGAGGCAACAGGGAGGGGGATGGGGGTGGAGGGCGGGAGGGGGGGTTTAGGGATTGGGTGGGCAGGACGTGTTGCTAGGGGGCTGGACCTCTGACAAGTAAATAGGATGAGTAATTAGATATTATGATTAAAGAGGACTGATGTCAGAGGCTGTATGCCCCGGAGGCCTGGCTTGGCTGTCCAGCTTCACGGCTTCTCTCCAAGCCTTCTCCCGGCTGCCCCGGGCTCTCTCCTGCTGTCTGGACCCAGCTCACAGCCCCCCCCCCCCCCCCCACACACACACACACACACACACACAGCACACACAGCATACACAGCATACAGCACACAGTTTGCATGGTAAATATAACTGCTAGCTTCTGCTCGTGTGTGTGTGCGTGTGTGCGTGTGTGTGTGTTTGTGTGTATGAGTGTGTCCACGGTCCAACAGTCCACTCCAGTGCATGAGTGGCTGGAATCCAGCCAGCATGTAAAACCTAGCAACAAGGATTTGACTGGGAGCTCTTGGAGAGGGGCTGGCACACACACCGACGACATATGGATCTTTGTTTTGCTGCTTAGTGCATTTTGTCAGCTGGCCGTTCAATTGAATGTAGCAGATTTACTTAGAGGATTGGACGTCTTTAGTGCTCCCTCTCTGCATCAGACGCTGCTGCCCTGACTTTGGTGCTTTGTGCGGTCCGCTTTTCAAAGGGTTGAGGATGAAACCTATTACCAAAACTGTTTCGTTGTCCTTCTTCCTCTCTTGAACAAAACACTTTTTGCCGGCTTGATTATTATTATCACCGTTCCAGGAATCGCTCACTCGAGCATTCATGCTACTTGCCTAGACGTAGGTTGGACCAAAGTGGGAGAGAGAGAGGGAGGGGGGAAAGGACAGAGAGAGAGAGAGAGAGAGAGAGAGAGAGAGAGGTGGTTGTTGCATTTATAAGGTTGGTTGGATGCGCCACACTAAACTTTGTGTTGTTGCTGCATTCCTGCTTAATTGATGAGGACAGACCCAATTAGTCTGGACAGTGGGTCTGAGCAAGGTTGACACTCATGGCTGTGGACAGCCTCCTTCAGGACCCCGGCCTGACCCTGGGCTTCCTGCTGGAGGTCGGCCATGTTAGATGCCTGATAAAAACACACATGAAGCTGGACTCTGGGAACTGTCTGTTTCACGTTAGAGAGGAGGGGCGAGCGTCATCCTCCGTTTCAGACCATCATCCTTCTCTTTCCCCCTTCTTGCTAGCTCTTTTACCCCTCCCTCCCTCCCTCCCTCCCTCCCTCCCTCCCTCCCTCCCTCCCTCCCTCCCTCCCTCCCTCCCTCCCTCCCTCCCTCCCTCCCTCCCTCCCTCCCTCCCTCCCTCCCTCCCTCCCTCCCTCCCTCCCTCCCTCCCTCCCTCCCTCCCTCCCTCCCTCCTCACCCTCCCTCCTCACCTCCTCCTCTCCTCCTCTCCTCCTCTCCCCCCTCCCTCCCTCCCTCCCTCCCTCCCTCCCTCCCTCCCTCCCTCCCTCCCTCCCTCCCTCCCTCCCTCCCTCCCTCCCTCCCTCCCTCCCTCCTCACCCTCCCTCCCTCCTCACCCTCCCTCCCTCCTCACCTCCTCCTCTCCTCCTCTCCTCCTCTCCCCCCTCCCTCCCTCCTCACCCTCCCTCCCTCCTCACCTCCTCCTCTCCTCCTCTCCTCCTCTCCTCCTCTCCTCCTCTCCCCCCTCCTCTTCGCAGTCCTCCAGATCACGTTTACATCCATCATCGTCCAGGGACGAGCTTTCCAGGGCTTCTGCTCGTGTCTGGGAGTGTTGAAGAGACTTCAGTGTAAACTAGCATTAGATGGAAATGGGCCTCTCTGTCTCTCTTTGTGTGTGTGTGTGTGTGTGTGTGCGAACGCTGTATACATACAGCAGCTGGTGTGTCTTACAGCTGAGCTGATACCATGAAAGAGGTTTGTTTCAACTCTTGAGTAATATTTGAACAAGCAGGTCTGAAGTTGTGATCACAGCAATAGACAGAAGCCCACACCCACTGCTAGCACAGAGTAATACTGTAACCCACATACACAGGGCTTTCTGTGTTTGCTTGACCATTTCTGACAGTGGAAACAATCATCTTTTTCCTAATTTTCTTAATATTCCAAAGCAACAAAAAAAAAGTATAATTGGACTACGTCACTCTCTTCGAATTCCCTCTTGGTGTCACTGTACCATAATTGAACTGTGAGTAACTGCACTCCAATATCAAGTCGACACAGCAACTCAAACGATCCCCTTCCCTCATTAAAGAACCCTACATGGTATAACTCGGAATTGAACGCTGATAAAATACTCTTTTAATTTCAGACTGCTTGGAAATGAGACCCTCCCTTACGTGTTGGAATTTGTCACACTCTAACTTGGCCTCGCATTTCAGAGATTAGGATCAGTACAGTAATTATGCCTTCTTTTTTAAAGTATATCTGAAATGACCAAGATCCGTAACTTAACGTGTCGTTGGTAATGTGTCACGGAACATTTGATAATGTCTTTCGTCCTCCCTAGACATCTAATTTCTAATACTTGACATTAAGCGGTATTTTGTCAACGTGTAGAAGGTTATTTGATTTGATCAAATCGAATCAAAAGAGATGACCAACTATGCTGTTGGGGACTGTTGGGAGATGGATTTTGTCATGTTTTGTTCCTGACTGACACATCAAATCTTGATTTTTGTAAACCTACTTACCTAATATTTATGCATGAACTAACTCGCAAATAATATGGACATATTAAACAAATGTGTCATTTTTACCAGTCAAAATAATGAAATGCAGGAGTATATAACACATTGTTTAGAGAATTGGCACCTGTACAACCTGTATAAATTATAAGTCTGTGTGGACGACTATCTGACAAATGCTTGACAACTGATTCCAAACAAACCATCAGCTGGGAGACAGTAGAAGCTTTGAGCATGAACTACAGTAGGTTTGGATTCCTACTGAATCCCATTCTCTTCCATCGTTGATAGAGTTCTTTTGTTTCAAGACGTTTGTGTCCTTTGGAGGATAGATGGATGGTTAGAGACGTTTAGCACTAGTTCACTGATGTGCTAGGGCTGTGTTGATAAACCACTTAAGGTTTACCCCTGGCTTCCCACTCTCTCTTAATTCATCATTGATTAGTATACAGCAGTCGTATCCGGCTGCAGACCCGCAGCACAACTTCATTTGCACAAGAAAGGGATCGGGGGGGCAGTGGTCCTGTGTTTTCAAGTTTGCGTCAATAAAGGTTAAACTGGGGTTGAAGTCTTTGAACACATTTCTTGGGGGGTCGGAAAGGGGGGGTGCTTTGACCCCTCCCCCATCTTCTACTGTCTAACCCTCCCTCCCTCCCTGCCTCCCTACCCCCCCACCCCCTGCCGCACACCCAAAAAGCTGTAAACAGAAGCTGGACTAGCTGACAGTCTCTCCTTACTAAAAGCATAATACTCTCAGCTACAGTCACCCATTTTTCTTTCTTCTTTTCTATATCTAAAATTCTTTTTTACCGCCACTTTCAGTTTCTGCCACTTATGTAGATGTACCAAAATGTGTCGCCGCTGATGAGTTGTCAACATATTATTACTGGTGAACGTGTTGACAAGCTGTCATACGGTTTTCCTTTCAGGGTGTTGTTTGTCTAAAAACCCAGTAAAGCACCATCCTCCTGCTCCCATATGCCTTGAGCCTGACCCGGAGAGCACCTCTCTGTGTTCCTGTATGTGTCGGCCGTACGTAAACAACTGTGTTTTTCCTGTGTTTAAGTGTGCGCGCGTCCATGTTTTTGAATCAGCTCTGCGCGTTGGAGTGCAAGCGCATCAAAGACGAGAGACATAAGGACCCCTCCTGTTCCCCTCCCTCCCTCCCTCCCTCCCTCCCTCCCTCCCTCCCTCCCTCCCTCCCTCCCTCCCTCCCTCCCTCCCTCCCTCCCTCCCTCCCTCCCTCCCTCCCTCCGTCCCTCCCTCCCTCCCTCCCTCCCTCCCTCCCTCCCTCCCTCCCTCCCTCCCTCCCTCCCTCCCTCCCTCCCTCCCTCCCTCCCTCCCATCCTCCCTCCCTCCCTCCCCGCCCCTCCCTCCCCCCCCTCCCTCCCTCCCTCCCTCCCTCCCCCGTTGTCTCCTCGAGGGCCTCTCCCTCCAGTCTTCTGGGCCCGGGGGCCGAGCCCTGCCGGGAGTTTGCTCACCTGGACACACACAGAGCTCCCAGGCTTCAGCAAACACAGACCCGCCCTCCCACCCCCCCACCACCCCCGCCACCCCCGCCCCCCCCGCCCCACGCCCAAGCCACCACAGCCAGGCGTGCAACAGCTGTCCATCACAGAGCTGAGCCAACACAGCCTCTCTCTGCCTGTAGTCTCTCCACCACACGGAAATACTGCTGCACGGGCCTGCCAGAGGGGCAGGGGCCCCTGGTTCTCATTCAGGCCCATGCAGGAGGGGGGCCCCTGGCCCTCTGGCGGGGGGGCCCTGACCCTCTGGCAGGGGGGCCCTGACCCTCTGGCAGGCCCCTCTAGCAGGCTCATCTCTGAGGCATGAAGCCTGGCTCTGTGTTTGTAGACCTACAGCTCTGTGCGTTATGAGAGCGTCTTTTGTCTGAACCAGTTAAAGTTACATTTTAATGACGGCTGCCGTTAGCTTGTAAGGGACAGCTAGCACACCATCAGCAGACAGAAGCTGCAGTAGCTAGCTCTTCACCAAGTGGGGGGCGCGTGAACTGGGACGGTTAATGACCTAAATAAACCAGCATGGGAACTCACGTGCACCACGCACACACACACACACGCACACACACACAGGCATGCACACAATCGACAACACACTCAGGCACCACCACGAGTACGCACACACACTCACTTAGGGGTTTACGGCTGTCCCTGACTACCTCCAGGCTGCCGTGGTTACGTATTTATCGCAGCTCCATAAAGCCCCCGGGTGAGGTGTGAAGCCGTAACCAGGGTTCTTAACAGAGTGTGAAGAGAAACACAGGCTCTAACAAGGTTATTCAGCCCATAGAGATGACCCCTAGCAAGGGTCGGGGGTTAAGCCTCCTCGTCTCTCATAAAGACCAATCACGTGAGGTATTTCCTGTTCTGACGAGGCACCCCCCCCCCGCCCCACCACCACCACCCACGAAAAACAGTAGGATGGATAAGGATGGATGAGGAGGGAGTTGAGGGTGTGTGTGTTTATTTGCTTGTGTGTGTGTTTGTATGTGTGTGTGTGTGGTCTTTTCCTTTTGCACATTGTCTTCTCCCTCCCTCCCTCCCTCCCTCCCTCCCTCCCTCCCTCCCTCCCTCCCTCCCTCCCTCCCTCCCTCCCTCCCTCCCTCCCTCCCTCCTTCCCTCCTTCCCTCCTTCCCTCCCTCCCTCCCTCTCTCTCTCTCTCTCTCTCTCTCTCTCTCTCTCTCTCTCTCTCTCCTTCACTCCCTCGCCCTCAGGAACGTTAGACCCTCATTGCTATGCTCAGCACACATCACCCACCACATGTTTATCCAATGGACTGGGATGTGAGGAGAACAGGGACAGGGAGAGAGAGGAGAGAGAGAGTAGAGGGAGAGAGGGAGGGAGGGAGGCAGATGATTGTCTGGAGGTGGTGAAGGAGCTGATTGAGTGTTTTCCAAAGTTTGGTTGGGCAAAGTGAATAATTCTGGGATTCTTTTTGATCATTCCAAAAAATCATTAGGTAAACACTATGAATACAGCAAAGCAATCTTGTTTGAATTACATCCCCAGTCCCCGCTTCAGGCCTCTGTCAATGAAGATACAGAGTTTGAGGTGTGTGTGTGTGTGTGTATGTGTGTGTGTGTATGTGTGTGTATGTGTGTGTGTGTCTGTGTAGGTGAATAACACTGCATGTTGTTTGGGCCCGAGTGTGTGCGTGCAGAGACAGTGCGTGACCAGGCAGGTGCACAGGCCCTGCAGCAGCTGTTTGTGGTACTCAAGACAAGGCAGTCCTGGCTGCCTCAGACACTCCATGTAATCCTCTCATGCAATTCACACTGTAATTGCTGAGCGCCTAGCTGCCAGCCCCTCCCCCCCCCCCCCTTCTCCCTCTTCTCCCCTCAGTCTCTCTCTTCCCCCTTCTCTGTCCCCCTATCCCTCTGTCTCTCTCTCCCTCTACTCCCCTCAGTCTCTCTCTTCCCCCTTCTCTGTCTCTCTCTCCCTCTACTCCCTCTCTCTCCACTGTCCCCATTTCTTTTGCTCTTGTTCTTTCCAGATCTTTCTTTCCAATCCCGTGTATTACCCCACTACCACCATTCTCCCTCCCTCCCTCCCTCCCTCCCTCCCTCCCTCCCTCCCTCCCTCCCTCCCTCCCTCCCTCCCTCCCTCCCTCCCTCCCTCCCTCCCTCCCTCCCTCCCTCCCTCCCTCCCTCCCTCCCTCCCTCCCTCCCTCCCTCCCTCCCTCCCTCCCTCCCTGCCTCCCTCCCTCCCTCCCCGCACACTTCGCACAGTCCCCCCCCATCTCCCCCTCCCCATCTCATCTCCACCAACCTTCACATTCATTAGTTGCATGAAGCCAGACAGCCCTGCATCAGCAAGGCCATTGTTCTGTCTCCTCCTGAGTGTGCTTGCGTGAGAGAGAAAGAGAGAGAGAGAGAGGAGAGAGAGAGAGAGAGAGAGAGAGAGAGAGAGAGAGAGAGAGAGAGAGAGAGAGAGAGAGAGAGAGAGAGAGAGAGAGAGAGAGAGAGAGAGAGAGAGAGAGAGCAAGAGTGTGTTTTTCTTTTCTTGTCCAAGGACGCTCCAGTTCGGATCGAGCTTTAGTCTGCGTGTTCTCCTGCATGCGGTAGCACCATGGTCAACAACTTGAGTTGATGTCTTGGCTTTGTACAGGGCTGCGAGGGCTATTGTCTAGTGTGTGTGTAGGTGTGTGTGTGTGTGTGTGTGTGTGCCCGCGCGCAATGTACGTGTCTACTGTATGCATGTGTGTGTGTGTCTGTTTGCGTGTGTGTGTGAGGGCCATTGTCTAGTGTGTTTGTGTGTGTATGTGTGGGTGTGAGGTGTATTGTCTGGCATCTTTGCCTCTGCTCAAGGTCTTGCGTGATGTGGAGGATAAAGGGTTGAGATGTGGTTTGTTGCCACCTCTGTAGCTGTCCCCTCCACCAGCATCCTCAGCAGACCTTGAAGTCATGTTCAAGCAAAGCACGGGGCTTTTCTCTTAAGTTCACAAGTTACACTTCTCCCGTTGTGTGGTAAGGTTGCTCTGCTTATTAAAGTTGTCCAGTGAGTTGCTTCTACTTTTTCCTAATTCCCCAATAAAGTGAGAGCTACCACCAACTACCAACAGTACCAGCGATTAACACTACAAATAGCTAACCGCTATCAACTATTAGCTACTGTACCGCTTCTCTATTTAGTGAGGATTGGCCTTCCCCCTCCACATATGACTTCCTTTTTTACCTCCCAGTGCTTTCTGGGAAATCACAATTCTTGACAAGAGGTCCAGTCTGATCCTTTTGCCTATGCTCCCCTGTCACAACGCTTTTCAAGGAGAAGGTTCCGGACCTTGAAACGGCATGTTTAGCTGCACTAAGGATGTACTGTAACAGCCTTTTACTACTGGGGGAGTGCACTGACACACACACACACACACACGCACACACACACAGGCCTGATTAATGGTTGCTAATTAGCAATGTTAATGACCAGGTGTCTGAGAGCGGGCCAGCTTCTCTCAGCATGGGGGGGGGGGGTGGAGGAAGAAGGGGGGGTGGGGGAGGCCAGCAAATCCATTCCCAGTGACCTCCGTCCTTTCTGTAGCCACCCCCCACCTCCTCCACCCACCCACGCAGACACACAACACACACCACTTCTCGCACCCCTCCCCCCCCCACCCCACCCCAGCCTCAGCAGTTCCCAGCTCTTATTATCCTAGAAGGAAAGAGAGAGCGAGAGGGAGAGAGACACAGAGAGACAGAGGGGGAGGATGCGAGAGAAAGAGAGAAAAGAAAAGAAGGAGAGAGAGAGACAGAGGGACAAAGAGAGAGAGAGAGAGATAGAGAGATAAAGAAAGAGAAAGAGAGAGAGACAGAGGGACAAAGAGAGAGACAGAGAGAGAGAGAGAGAGAGAGAGAGAGAGAGAGAGAGAGAGAGAGAGAGAGAGAGAGAGAGAGAGAGAGAGAGAGAGAGAGAGAGAGAGAGAGAGAGAGAGAGAGAGAGAAAGAGTGAGAGGGACACCCGCATACACCCTTGCCAAGATTAATTAAGGATGGTCCTGGCCTGGCAGCAGGGGGTGGACTGTGGATCCCGGGCAGGAGAATGAGGGGACGAGGAGGAGGGGGAGGAGGAGGAGGAGGAGGAGGAGGAGGGGACGAGGAGGAGGAGGAGGAGGAGGAGGAGGAGGAGGAGGAGGAGGAGGAGGAGGAGGAGGAGGAGGAGGAGAATGAGGGGACGAGGAGGAGGAGGTAAGATAGTGGAGAGAAGAGCGGGGGCTGTTGTGGGTGAAATCGATGGGCCTCCACATCTAAGCACCCCCCAAAAATGGCAGTCTAGTTCTTGCAGAGGGACAGCCTGAAAACTGGATTTGTAGCTGTGGTCACCGAATGGTTGTTGTCGCTGTGAATGAAAGCAGTATTGCTTAACGTTTACACTGTGGGATGTTCAGAACATGTGGATGAGACCCAACCATGAACAAGCCCGCACCCCCACCCCTCTCGGGAGCAGGAGCGGGCCACAGAGGGACTCGGAGGGAGGTGGTCCTCAGAGTGGCAGAGCAATAATTAAACAGCATTTTTCTTGTTAAGCTTTAGCATACCCGCTATGTTCTATTTCATCAGCCTTTATGCTAAAGACAGCTTTTGCTGGGGGAGGAAGAGGATATTCTGTTGGAGTTGTTTGCTTTATTGCAGTGCTAAGATCACAGGGACAAGGTCCCAATGAAGAAATATTTGGATCTGATCAATTCGTTTTTGGATTGATGATGTTGAGGGTTGTGTTTGACCCTTAGTACTCACACAGCTTCACCGGTGAGGCTTCACTGGTGAGGCTTCACCGAGATGAACATGTGCTTCAGTCAGAAGGCTCGACTCCACCTATGACCTTCTTCTCTTCTTCCGTGTTTTTCTTCTCCTCTCTCTTTACCTCCCTCCATTCACCAAATCCTTGTCCTCTGTTTCTGCTACACACTTACTTAAACACGCGCACACACACACACACACGCACACACACGCACATCTCCCTCTCCTACCAGGTAGGATTTCGTGATAACCAGTGTCAGAGACTAAGACTGGGTCAGGTTAATGCACGACTCCCTCTCTCGGCCGAGTGGAGTGGGAAAGTCGTTTGTATCACCCCTGGTGCCGCAGCCCTCTCGTTCCCACACACTCAGGTTACATCATTACCTGGCGCTGGGAGCCAGCCGGCCAATAGGGCCCCGGGCCCCCGGTCAGCTGACCTGGGCCTGAACAGAAGCAGGAAATCCAAGCCAGGTGATGGTGTTACAGAGGCCGGCCCTGTGATGGCTGCCTGTTCCATCTCCACACTGCAATTTTCAGATTCAGTTTCACCTTTTGCTTTCATGCTGAGCTGTCGGAGCCCAAAAGGTTGATGAGTGTGCGTGCACATTTGTGTGTGTGTGTGCGAAGGTTTGGAGGAGGTTTCTTCCCTAAGTGTGTGTCTGTGTGCATGCGCAAAAGTCTTGATTTGGCTTTGTTAGCGAGTGTGCTCGTGCGCACTTGCCCTATGCGTGTGTGTGTGTTTGTGTTTTTTTTTTGTGAGATAGAGAGAGAGAAAGCCGGAATGCCGACGTGTTTGTGTGCGCGCGCGTGTGTGTGCGGGCTTGTGTCTGGTGTGTGCGCACAGGTTAAACACTGTTTGACATGCCGGACGACCCGCGTTTTTTTTGGGGGGGGGGGGGGGGGAGTGACTCCAGAGATGCTGAGCACTAGAGGGAGACAGAGAAGGAACCCGGATGTCCATCATACAGCAGTCAGATTCTCTTCTCAGCAGCTTTAGATCCATTCCCTCCGTGACCTCTGCCTTTTTGGTAGACCCCCGCATACACACACACACACCAAACACAAACACAACACACACCTTCGCCGTTCCCGAGCTCTCGTTACTCCACGGAAGGAGGGAGAGGGAGAGAGACGGGCAGAAAAAGAGAGAAAGAGAGAGAGAGAGAGAGAGAGAGAGAGAGAGAGAGAGAGAGAGAGAGAGAGAGAGAGAGAGAGAGAGAGACAAAGGCATTAACAGAGAAAGAGAGAGAGAGAGAGAGAGAGAGAGAGAGAGAGAGAGAGAGAGAGAGAGAGAGAGAGAGAGACAGAGAAAGAAAGAACCATCAATGTGGTTTGAGATCCACCCCTCCCTCTTTCCGAGGTGTGTCTCCCAGCTATGCTCTGGGGGGATGCTGTGCTGCTCAGGTATGGAGCTCCATGCGGCAGGCCCCAGTCAGACCCACTGCTATGTTGGGCTGAACCGTGTACCTTCGGTTCCGCGTCCCAGATTTACGTTATTCAAGCGTGACGCTGCTGATGCACTTCCTGATCTTCCTGGATGAGCTACACTCTAGCCGTGATCTGATTGGCTGGCGAGTCTGTCGCAGGTCAGACAAAAGTTGTGCGTATGGAAAGCACAGGGCACGATGAAAGCTCTCTCTGGCTAAGCTTTGAGCTTCCCGTGTCACCATGGTTAATGACCATAGAAATAGGACATGTCCTGGTGTAGACTCCTTCATGTGCAGGAGCCGGTGCAGTGTGGTGATCAGGGCCCGCTGTCACAAGAGATGAGTGAGTGACAAAGCCCTGGTAAAGTCCCCCCCCCCCCTCCCCCCCCGCAGAGAAACCTGATCAGATCTCAACTCCTGACCCCCGACCCCTGGTCTGGCAGGTGACCCCCCCCTGCCAGACCCCACAAACACACACACAAACACACACACACACACACACACACAAACACACACACACAAACACACACACACACACACACACACAAACACACACACACACACACACACACACAAACACACACATCACCACCCCCCACCCGTGTGTGCTTGTTCTCATGCCACTGTGACCTGAGGAGAGAGACAGACATAGAGACTGCTCACCAGAGCGCTGCCTCACATCCTCTATCAGTCTGGGATCTGGCCTTATCTCTATTGGTGGGAAACAAGGTGATCTGCCTGGCATTGAACCAATTACTATCCCATTATGAGAGAGACAAGGTGCGCAACGAGCCTTGTACCATACAGGTGTCCACAGACTGCTCCCCGGTACGAAGAACTGGGTTGGTAACGCTTTGTTCAGGTGTTTTCAGCAGATGTCACCAGAAACCTTCTATTTTACAACCTACATCATCTACAGATCACACAAGAGAGGATGTATTAACATTGCATGAGGTTTCCAGTGATCAAGACAGTGGAAATATTGTTTCCACCTGCTCTCGTCTGTTCTTCCTGTTTATTGTTTACCTACTTCCTGATCCCGACATCCTGGATGTTGATGATACATGCTGGGTCTGCACGGTGTCTTTGTTCACCTGAGAGCTTTTCAACACACACTCCTCCTTGACGGCATGTAAGGATAAGAGCTTTTCAACACACGCTCCTCCTTGACGGCATGTAAGGATAAGAGCTTTTCAACACACACTCCTCCTTGACGGCATGTAAGGAATCGACTGTGTTCTGCCCAGGGGCTGACCTTCTGAGGGGTGCATACATACCCCTACCTGAAACTGCACCCAGGCAGGCATGACAGGAGACCATGCAGTAAGGACCCAGCTGTAATTGCTGCTTGGGTGTGACTATTACAGCAGCTTTAAGGAAATCTAAACCCTTCCTTCAATCTCTCTCTCGGTCCAAGTCTATGTCTCTCCCTTCTCTCTCTCTCTCTCTCTCTCTCTCTCTCTCTCTCTCTCTCTCTCTCTCACACACACACACACACACACACACACACACACACACAATCTCTCTCACTCATCCTCTTTCTCTCGGTCTTTCTCTCTTTCCCTCCATCTTTCTAAATTTCGCTCTCTCACTCTCTGGTTCTTTCCCACAGAACATCAACAGTGTCAAACTAAAGCCATGGTATATTTACTAAAGTTGTTTGCGGCCTGTAAGTTATGTCTCGCATCAATAGAGAATGACCTTGGCTACATGTTCATGAAATCAAACTAATGGTTTTCATGAAGGGTGTAGGGAGTCAATGCCACAGTTCTTGTCAACAAAGACCCAAAGCTCGAAGCCACGTTGTCCTTGAAACTCTTTGTCTACATGATCAGAAAGGATCCGAGTTTGTTGTGTTATTTCTCAGCTTACCTCTTACCGATCAATGCAGCATTTGTATGATTCATCCAGGTTGATTGCGTGAATAGATTGTGAGTGAAGGCATCTCGCACTCATTATCGCTCTGTGTTCTTGTCCCTTGCTAGCTAGCCGGCCTCACATTCATCTTGACGTGGGTGAAAATGTTTGTTGATTAAAATGTAGAGTAAATGAGATGGTAAAACAATGACAATGTCCACGTTCTTGGTTCCTGTTTGCCCGCTGCTGCTTCCTGAAATGTGTGACTGTGACTGGCACCAAATTGAAAAAAAACCAAGAAGGAAGAAGATGATTGTTGGTAACGATAAAGAAGAAAAGGTCGAGGAACAAAGAGGAGGAGGAGGAGGAAGATGTGGAAGGCAAGTAAGAGGAAGAGAAGGAGGAGTAGGAGAAGAAAGTATATAGGGGGCAGGATAGCAGCGGGACAGGGTAGGAGGGGGGCAGTTCAAGGGAGTATTCTCTGGAGGAGGAGAGGGTTGACACAACAACACAACAAGCACCCGGCCACGAAACGAAGGAATTGGAGAACAATGTTTCTGATGTTGCAAGGACAGTGGAAATACCAGGAGAGACCACACGAAGGGTCCAGACCTGGAAAGAAACAACCGCCACGAGTGTGAAAGAAAACAAGTATTTCTTACAAATAGACCCAACGTTTGATGACGGCCTCTGTTCGAGTTCATAAAGTAACTGGGGGTCAGGAGGGTGGGGGGTTGGGAGTGGGAGGGTGGGGGGTGGCGGAGGGGGGTTGCCGGTTCTCTTCTCATCAGACGTTTCTCTCCGAGGTTCCAGCCCTGTTCCCGTTACAGTCTCCTGGGGATGGGTGGAGAGCCTTCTCCTTTCTCTCCTCCTCCCTTTATCCCCTCTCTCGTCCTCCATCCCTCGCTCTCTCTTTCCCTCCTCTCTCTCCGGGCCTGGCGCTCTCTCTCCCCCCCCTCTCTCCGCATGTCTCTCTCTGTGACTCTGTCTGTGGCCCGTCTTAGTGACACACCTCGTCTCCAGACCAGCCCCTCAGGGGTCTGCGGGGTGGGGAGGGGCGTGGCTCTACATCAGAGGCCATGAGGCTGTCCCATTGACCCCGACGGAAGGAGAGGAAGAACTGGATATCAACCAAGCAGGGCTTCCGTTTGTCACATCCAGCCGATTGTTCGGCTGTAACCAATAGGGGGACATAAAAGGCCAGCGATAATACGAGCCGTATTGACTCAGAGAGGACAGGATCACCTGACACACCCCTGTCCTTACCTGGGGGTGGGGGTGGGGGTGGGGGGGTGGGGGGGGAGTCTAGGGACTGGGACGGGTGGAGCTGGTGAGCGTGGGTGGGTGTGCGTGGTTTGTGGTGCGGGGGCGGGGAATGGGGGAGGGGGGAATCACAGCGTGTTCATCTCTTTCTGCGTTTTCCTGTCTTTCCTCTTGAAAGATATCACTTTTATTATTATATATAAAAGTATTATATTACTTTTATTCCACGTATTTGACAAATGCCAACGTTTATGGGTCAGGGGGCCTCTTTGCGTGTCACTTTGTGTGTTGTCTGTGTCTGTGTAGTGTTTGTGTCTGTTTGTGCGTTTTGTGTGTGTGTTTCCGTGTATGTGTGTGTTTTGGGAGCTACGTTCAGCCCTTGGGGTTAATAGTGTGTTTGACCTCAGAGATAAACCCTGCTACACATTTTTCGGTCGTAACTCTGATAGCGAACGTGAGCATTGTCATTCTCCTCAGGTCAACACCTTGCTTCGACACGTTGTTTGGAGATAATGCCTTTTGTACTTTGCGCTAGCTTAGCCGCGATAAGAATTAGCTTTGAATTGGGAGGGTTTGACTTGTATTGTAATGGAGCAATGTTTTCATCAAACGGTATATCCTTCGTGGGGATGACGGACTCAAAGGTAGGGCGCGACATAATAGAATACAGCTCCGCAACTGTCAATCAAACAAATACATGTTTCAGATAAGGGTGCGTTTGATAACACAATGTCGAGGACATTCCTCAATTGGCTCTCATAAACTATGGGTGCATTCACAGAAGTTGCTGGAGTGGTCCGATTCCAACAAACTCAAAGTGGCTTTACTGATTGATAGACTCTTTGATTCGGGAACAGCTTAAGCAAATCGGTGCTATCCCGCACACTGCTGAAAGGGTTACATTTAAACAAAATGCGTTGCTGTTGTCACCAGTTTAACATGTCTGGATACTAATTCTGCTGTAGCGAGTAAGCACTAGTTTGTGCCGAGACAGCCTCTCCCTTAACGGAAGTCGACACCAAACGTGTAGTGTTTTGGATTCTGTCCAATTAAGATAAGGTTTGGCCTTGACAGGCTAGTGCTAATGTGGAGTAGAGCACCTGCCAAGGAAAGAGACATAGAGCGTGTTGTAGAGGAGGGACAGCGGCTGTATGTACACGCATTAGCCAGCCCAAAGCACAAGTCTGACACTAAACCCCTTTTATAACGACAAAAACAGCAACACTGGAAGTCATGTCGAGGAGTGAGCGGGATGACAATCCAAGCCTGACATAAGCTGTGGTATACTGGGAGACGCCATGGAGCACGGTAAACACTTAAAAGCAAGCCTAAAGAGGGGAGGGAAGGTGGAGGGGGGCGAAGGAGGGAGGATGGGGGGAAGGAAGGGTTTGGAGATTATGGAAATGTGCCTAATTCTGACCTTAACCGTCAGTCTGCAATATGGCAGACCTGAAACCAAGCCTTTTGTACACACACACACACACGGACACACACTTTGTCGTTTTTTCTCTCTTTGTACCCTCTACCTGGGGGTATGGCCATGTCCCTGCCACCCCCCTTCACCTCTGCACTCACCGACCCCCCCACAGGGCATTGGGGGGCCCAGAGGGAGGAGTGCTGGGAGGGCAGCTAGGAGGGAGGGGGCGGCTAGATACCTGTCTCATTTACCTGCTCACAGCCTGCTAATGTGACACTGCCTGAGGGAAAAACAACAGCTCCACGAGGCCACAGCTGCCTCACCTCTCCTCTCATCCCTACCTGTTACATATCATCTGCCCGTATTTCAGCCAGTTATTATCCTCGTGTGTGTGGGAGTTTGTGTGTTTCCCGAAGTGTTAACATGTGCTTTACGTCTTCTTTGATTAAAAGGAAAATGTCTGTTATTTGTGACTGACAATAACGTTTTTATCTGGTCCAGACGTGAAGAGTGAATCCAACGACTGTTCTGTTGTTATTGCCGCTCTCTCTCTCCTACATTATTCAGCAGAAACAGTAGGTTTGACTCGCTAAACAATGAGAGGGTGTGACAACACTTGCCAGGACACCCTCTGTTGACAGTCAGCCGGTAAACCTGATAACCGTCCAGGTTTTGCACCACAACAAACACCACATCGTGTTTTAGGGAGTCAGGTGGCTGAGTGGTTAGGGAATCGGGCTATTAATCAGAAGGTTACCAGTTTGATTCCCGGCTCTGCCAAATGATGTTGTGTCCTTGGGCAAGGTACTTCAGCCTACTTGCCTTGGGTGAATGTCCCTGTACTTACTGTAAGTCGCTCTGGATAAGAGCGTCTGCTAAATGACTACACGTAAATGTTTTCCTGATTGTGTGCGTTTCACAGCCACTGGACGGATCGTCATCTTCACAGGTGACACAGGGGGCTCTCTGGCAGGTAGTGTGGTGAACTTGGGGCCCAGCGCGGGGTGGAGAGCTGGGGTTGACAGAATGATGGACTGGAGGGCTAGTCCTGCTGCCTGCTTGAAAGAGCATCCTTCAGGTATCAGGTGGAGTGGCCCACCAGACACCTCCCCTGGGAGCCTTCTGGGCTTGGGGGTGTGGGGGCCAGGGAGGGAGGGGTGCGGGGGCCGGGGAGGGAGGGAGGGGTGCGAGGGCCGGGGAGGGAGGGAGGGGTGTGGGGGCCGGGGAGGGAGGGGTATGGGGGCGAGGGATGGGTGCTTTTAAACATGCCTCTACCCTTTCCTCTGCAGCTGCCTCTCCTAGCCTCAGCCCCAGCCTTAGCCCTAGTCCTATCCCCAGTTCTAGCCCCAGCCTCTGCCTTAGCCCCAGCCTCAACCCCAGCCTTAGCCCCAGCCCCAGTTCTAGCCCCAGCCTCTGCCTTAGCCCCAGCCTCCGCTCATTGGCGTGGCCCACACAGACACCTGAAACTGCATCAAAGTCCTGCTTCTACCTGCCGGAGGAAAGACACACACACACGCACACGCATGCACACTCCCATACAAACATTGGAAGGGGACATGCAAGCGTGCGCACACACACACACACACACACGCACGTGAAAGTGAACTGAAACTCGTAAAGCCTCGGGCCAGTATTGACCTGGTCCCCCTCAATGATGGCGAAGAGGGATCTTTCTACCTACCCCAAAGTTTGCCTCCTCACTCCCAGGACACACGCCCTCTCCTCCCTCCCACGAGTCTGTCCTCCAGGCCCGACAAGGAACACGTGGAGCTCCACGAGTCAGAGATCTCGGCCACCCCTGTGTTCGCGGACGCACATCTCCATTAACAAAGTGAGAATTGCGGACATACGCACTGGGTAATGGACGTGTCCAAATTCGCCATATTACATCCCTCTCAGGGCCTCGTCATCTGCTGGGTGTTTGCGCGGGTCTATAGAGGCAGGGCTATCTGGTTCACTCAGGTAGAGCGTGGGGACAAAGACTTTATTGTGGTGGTAGTTAAAATAGCCTAATTCCATCCTGCTCATCGAAAGTAAAACCAGGGTGTCGATTCACAAGACCTAAATAAAGCCTTTATGAAAATAATTTAATAATGAGCTCCTCTAATGGAAATAATGATCGGCGCTGATTCAAGCCCCGGGGATGAACGCACGCAGGTGCACAAAGACCATCCGCCTCCAATTTTTCTTTTATATTGTTGGGAAAAACAGCGTGGAGGGGATAAGGGCTGGGATTTCTCTGTGTGGGGAATAATTAGGGGAATTTAAATCACCCTGCTTTGATGACACTCAGTGTTGGGATCGGGTCTGCTCCAATTGGGAGACCAGCTTGGTCCCTGTGTGGTGGATATCACCCATTACACACACACACACACACACACACACACACACGCCTTAATAAAGAGACTTATTAGGATTTACAACGAGCAATTTCAGTGATGTGAAATTAGAGGTCGGCGACCGTTTCCTTGGTAAAGATGAACCATTTAGGAAAAGCAAATGTTTGTCTTGAAAGTCTTCTCTTTGCTTCGCCAAGCTTTGATCTCTGTAATTTGACAAGTGGGATTACATTGACCAAATATATTTCCTTCTCTCATCAAAACGAAGACCCCCTCCAAATAAAACAGTGAAAAAAAACTATATTTAGCCATCGAGGGGTTCGGTATATCGTGTTAGCACAACTGATTAGACTGAAAGAAGAAAATTAGTTGTAATACAGGGACATATTAAAAGCTTGTTCCAATTTAGCTGGAAAGGCTAATCCAAATAAGGGAAACTACATTCACGATTTAACAGGGATTAAAAAGTAGTAATTGTTCTGGTAACCCATAGCAACAGACTCCTATAGAGAGAAGACATTTGATATTGTTTTAGTTTGGTTGCATTAGCTACAGTAGGGCCATGCTAGTACAGAAGCCTTTTTTGTTATCCCCACTGGTTACATATTAGCTTTAACTCCACCACAGTCAAGAAAACATGAAAGCTCAATGCTAATTCAACTAAATTATGAATCATTCAAAAAATGTTATTTGTGAGAGATATTATTCTGGGAGTTGGGATATTAATCAGAAGGTTGTTGGTTCGATTCCTGGGTGCCAAATGACGTTGTGTCCTTGGACAAGGCACTTCACCCTACTTGCCTCGGTGAGAATGTCCCTGTACTTACTGTAAGTCGCTCTGGATAAGAGCGTCTGCTAAATAACTAAATATAAATATAAATATATTATTCTGTGACAATGTATTATGTGTATATCATAGTCCCCTTTTCATTTAAAAGAAGATGAACATACCTTTCTGGGAACTGATTGCTAATGTTTTAAGTGGAGCACAAGGGAGCAACAGCGGCAGTGGCACAGCAGATGCATGAGGACAAGCCATCCGTTACACCCCCTGCAGAGTCTGCCTGCCAGTGTGTTTTAATTAAGAATGAGAGCAGAGACACCAGCGTTGAAGGACTTTTAATTCTGGCGAGCCAGCCAGGTGACCTGGGATGTTTTGCCTGCCTTCCCTGGACAGGGCCCGTCCATCCACCCAGGGACTCCACAGAGCCTCCCAGCCCCAAGACACGTCACCCTGGCTGGGATATATCTTACCTGACACTCCCTTCATTCCCTGTCCTTGTGGAGCTGACCCAGGAGTTTTGCAGGTTCCTCGTACAGTCTTCACTTCAGATGCTAAAAGAAGGCGTGCCTATGGGACTAGATGGGTAAGAGTGCTGTATCCCTCTGTGGAGACGTATTGAGTTAACACGGAAACAGTGGCGGGTGGGAAACGGGGAGGTGAGGAACAGGAGGAGAAGGGGAGGAGGACGGAAAGTGTGTCAGTCATCATGGGGATAGTCCGGACAAAGCAGAGCCTGGCAGAGGAGATGCTCAGGGAGAGGCAAGGCTTCCATTACTGGTAGGCAGACAAGACCGCACCCTGCAGAACTGTGAGAACCCAACCCTTGACGCAGTGACTAGTCACCTGAGAAAGGGACACGCACACGCACGCACTCTCTCCGGCCCTGGCCTCGGCCCCCGGCCCTAGCCTAGGCTAGCCAGCTGTTGTCTGTGTACTAGGTAACACCCCAGCAGAAGCCCTGGAGGCCTGGGAGAGACTGTGGTTATCAGTCCTGTGGCTGTTCTTTCCTGGAAGAACCACAACACAGGGCAGCTTGTCCCCACCACTTCCCCTCTAAGCCCAGATGGGATATGGGGATACAGGGATCGCTGACACGCACACCTGCACACACACACACACACTCACACACGCACACACGGGCACATTCACACACACACATGCATTATTTTTAGAGATAAAAAATATATTAAAGTCTAACACCATACACTAAGTTACCTTGTGAAAATGTTTACAAGTACTGTGTTGGAGTAGATTTTTTTATATTATCCACCCCCTCAAAAAAAATCTCCAACTAGTGCATCTTAAAAAATAATATTTAAACATTTTACCCACACTATGGATAAAAGCTAAGCCTGACATTTTCTCTTTCTGTGAAAACGGTAAACGTCTTTATTAATGGAACATAGCCAGGGGCTCATTGTTGGGAATAGAACTTTGAAGCTTCAAGACGTTGATATTTTGCCAAGGGGAGGGAGGGGGTTGAGAAAAAGGAGAGAAAAAAAAAAGAAATTGGTTGTCTATTACTACCAAGCTGACACTCTGCGTTTTAAATAGATGAGTGTACAGTTTCATTACATTAGTAGCAGCAGTCAGTGTTCGCTTTGAAGCTCTGCCGTGCCACTTAGTCATTTGGTAACAGGTTGGAAATGGGCTGGCAGGGTAAATTGAACCCCCCGTTGTCGTGGTAACAAGTACCCACCGACATTTTCTTTATTTTTTTTTATTGAGGAGTATGTAGCATAGGGTGACATTAAGCTTCAGGGAAGATTCTGTTCTCACTATGACACCAACCTAGCCAGCCGGCACTGTGAAATCCAGGTTAATATGTACGTAAACAAGCGAGGCCACCGCAGTTAGCTACCAGCCACACAAACATTGCATTAGCGCTTTAATGGTGTGTTGAATAGTTTTGCTCCATGGGTTTTGACACATCAATTACTCCAAAGACAAAGACATGGGCGTCATTGACGGAACAGTTTTTGCTTACTTTTTACATAGCCTGGTATTTCAACAAAACAAATTTGCGCATTTTTTTTTTTTTTTTTACTGACTTCTCTAATGACTGAGTTTCATATGTAGTCTACTCTTCATTCGTTTGAGCTTAAGGTGGGTTCGTGTTTCAGGACATAGTTTGGAGATCATCTTCCTCAAGTTATGTGCCTCAAGGCCTCAGAACACCATGGAAATGGCTACAGCCATTGCTGACAATCTATCCCTAACAAGTTCCTCCCTCTACCCTTTTAAACCAAAAACCAGTACTACCCTCATTTGCTTTCATCAGCCAACTGTTGACCCACAATTTGCCTGGCTCTTGATAACATGCTAACCTGACATTACCCTGACCTGCTAAACCAGCCCTAGCCTGCGCATACTGTATAACCAAACAAAGGGCTTCCTGCTATAAACCTTCAGTGAAACATTATCTACTGTTACATGCCCAGAACAAATACAAGCAATGTAGACGCTGTAGCTGCCATAGGCTGCCTTAGCCTTAACTACCTTGCCTACTTTAGCCTTGAAAAACGAAATGTTGCAATCTGCTTCTGTTTGTACTATGAGAATCTGTGGCATCTAAAGAAAATATTACACATGTTCCACAGCTCTATTAACACATATTTATGTTCTAGAAAGCTCCTTTTTACGTCCAAACCAACGTTGACTGCGGAACTGAGACCCTTGTCAAGAGGCACTGCAGCTCCTCATCACCCACCTCCCTAATTGGGGCGTCCCGGCCTAATTTGCCCTGCTGCCCTCCCCTGTCTCTTCTGGGGAGCATCCTGGTGGTGTCCACATAGATTAGGCACACAGTAGAAGCGGGTGTGGACACAGCATAGAAGAGGGGTATTGTGGGTAATTAGAGATTACTTACAATTGGGCAGTTTGTATCATGACTGGGGGTTGGCCGCGGGTCGCTGCACATGGACAACCTGAGGAGGTCCGGGGGGCGGGGGGGGGGGGGGGGGGGAGCAGGGCGGAGGGCAGTGGAGGGTGGAAGAGGGGCAGTCAGACGGATGGTGCCAGGCAGACTGGGGCAGCTGACAGGGGTAGAGACAGAGAGGCAGGGCGGCCAAGGCTGGGAGGGGAGGGGGGTGGAGCCGGGTGGAGCCGGAGTCGCTGGGCAGCCGACATGGGTGGAGCCGAGGTGACTGGGGTCGGTGGTGGCAGAGCTGGGCTCCATGGGCATTCTGGCACTCTAGGAAATGACTGAGCAGCTGCACCCAGAGCAGTCAGTGGGCATAGCAGCCTCTTGCTTTACCGACCCACTTACTGGATAGCACACTGTAGGCCCTCTCTCCTCTCTTTCCAGCAGTTTTTTCCTTCCTTTCTTTCCTCTTTCCTTCTACATTGAAGACTCCTTTGCTCCATGCTCTCTTTATAATACCCCCCCATCTCCTATTGACACTCCCTTGTCACAAGACTACTACCACCCGTCAAACTGATTGGAGAAGAGAGCTCCTTAGTGACCCAATGGGCACCAATTGTTAGATGATCCTGATGTTTGCGGATAGTCTCACCTTAGATGATCAGAAACCATTTTTTTGCAAGCTTTTCCTCACAGTTTTAATCAAGGAAAAAGCAGATTTTTAATCTCCCTGATAGACAGACAGGGGCCACACTCTCACATCCTGCTAACGACCCTCTCATAATCACGCGAGGGAAACTCTCTCACGCCTGAAATGTGGCGCTGCTTGTTGATTGAAAAGAATACATATACCGTTGTTGAACTACTCTGAGTTGATTACCTGATGAAATATGTGTGTTTTTTTCTTCTTCTTCTGTACTCTAAATTCCCAGAAGTGCCTGAGATCTTCCGTGTGGCTCTGTCTTGTGAGACAGGCTGCAGCTAACGAATTTGATCGGTGTCATTTGATCGATCTGATGAAGCATGTCGGAGAGGAGAGCCGGCAACAGCGAAGCGGAGAGAGAGAAGAAGAGAGAGAGAGATAGAGATAGAGAGAGAGAGAGAGAGAGAGAGAGAGAGAGAGAGTCTCGGGTTTCACCAGAGTAATTAGGTTTCTCAGTCACTAATTACCTGACAGAATTACAGGGCTGATTGACTGTCATTTAAGCATTTTAATTCAGAGAATTGCTATTTGCTTATAGTTTGTGTTTTTGACGGAGCAGCATTTGGTGATGAGTGAAGGTGGTTAGGAGTTAGCGGACGAGGAGGAAAAAACATCAGAGTAGGAGGGCCGTGAATGTAAAGAGAGCCCCTTTAAACGTCTGGAAACAGAATCCCACTTTTCGATGGCGTTCTATTCTACAACTCGTCGTAGTCATTCACTTTCAAAATGACGGAAATGTGACAATATGGCTTTATGAGATCAGATGAAGCTGTTTGTTTACCCTTTGAAGCGTCTCTGCTTACTTAGACATGATATCTTTGCAGTCCTCGCCATGTCACTGCATAAGGCATAGGGTGTACCTGGACTGGGTGTATACAAACATGCCTCTCTCTATCCTATCTGATCCCTTACCTCTCCAACCACAAAAGGCTGGAACATCATGGAGTGCTTTAACCCTCATCACTAATTCATCCTGCGCAAACAGACCAGACAGTCAGGGAAGAGCCGGCTAATGGATAAACTGTCTTGTTGTCCTGAGTGCTTCTAACTGCCCATGAACAAGTCGCACAAAGCTTGTGGTTTCTGACCCAGTGTCTCGCATGGTTAATGCAGCATCAGTACAGTAGGCAAACACTGGCCATTGTCCACGGTAACTAAATATCCCTGGAACGGTTTTGCATTGTCATCCAGAGGCCCAGGTCTACCTTGCTGGGTCAATTTAGCTTTGTGGACACAAGAAGCTTCGTAAAATGTTGAGTTTTGAGGAGGGCGACCAGTTGACTACTCCCCAGACTGTGAGGGTTTTTTTTAAATCTTACATTTTTTTTACGTAGAATTCTCCTTCCTTTGGCTAACAAGCCAGATGTGCAGCTCCCTGAAGAGCCAAAGCTCTTACATGTGACGGGGGTGCTTTAGCCATGGTTGCAGGTACATCCATGACAGCCTCCAGTTCTCTGTAGGCCCATCCTGCTGCGGCTGGGGCAGGGAGGGTTTACTGCAGAAGCGCTCTTGGGTTCGACAGCGAGCGGAGCGCCGCGATAAACACCATCGTCCCCCTCCCGACTCCGAGCCGCCGTCGCCGTGGCTTTGCGTCGGCTCACGGAGCTCATTAATAATCCGTCCTGCGGGAGGCAGCGCGCTCAGTAGCGTCTTACCGTAACCCGCCCGGCATCCCCGTGGACCGGAGCAGATAGTGGAGAGAGAGAGAGCCCAGATCGACCCCCAGGCAGCCCCCACGCGCACCCCCCTCCCCCTCCGCCTCCCCCACCCCCCATCCTCGCCCTCCCCTCTCCCTCAGCTCTCCTCTCACCAGATTAACTCAACAATCCCTTCATAACAATCTCATTCTCTCTTTCCCCTTTATCCCTCCCTCCCTCCCTATCTCACTCTTTCCTTCTTCTGCTCCTCCCTCCCTCCCTCCCTCCCTCCCTCCCTCCCTCCCTCCCTCCCTCCCTCCCTCCCTCCCTCCCTCCCTCCCTCCCTCCCTCCCTCCCTCCCTCCCTCCCTCCCTCCCTCCCTCCCTCCCTCCCTCCCTCCCTCCCTCCCTATCTCACTCTTTCCTTCTTCTGCTCCTCTCTCCCTCCCTCCCTCTGCTGAAGCCCTCCCAGTTCCTTTGACCACTTTATTTCCAGAAGCCCTCATCCAACAGGATCACTCCAGGGAGGGTGATGACAGCACATTTGTTAATTAATTGCATGTGTAATTGCAAAATTAAGTTTTGGAAAGTTGGTAATGATCTGTGGAATTACACGACGAGATCACATTATGGAGGAGAGGGGGAACTCTAAACGAGTGTCGGTACGTTCTTTTGGGGGGAGAATGGAGGGAGAGAGGAGACTGGGAGGGTAATCCAGGAGAAGCTGTGGCCTAGCAACGGAGAGTTTTGTCTCCATGGTAATCTCGTGAAGTCCTGTCATGCCCATCACTCTCGTCCTAACGGCAGTTTGTCTGTCTCACGCCCGGGACAAAAATCCCCCATTGATCTCAACTTTGCCACTTTAATTAACTTCCTCCCAAAGATAATGGAGAAGTGGGGATCTTGAGGAAACTCATGAAAAAAGTTCTGTCCAGAAAAGATTTTTGTTCCCCCTAATTCCTTCATTTGAATGATCTCTTATTTTTTTTTGCCGCGACTTTGTCCGAAGAATTAGATTTGAACACGGGGAGTGAATTGTTTATTGTCTGGGGTATTTGGGAACAGATGCTGTTGAGGTTCTGTGACGAGTCGATACGAGCAGCTTTCTTTATGAGCTGAAGTGTAATTTCACTGGCTGGAGAAACAGGAACGTCCTTGGATCCATTATGGGTTATCTGACTGCCACACAGACGAGAGTACTGGCAGGAGAGAGGGAGAGAGAACGTGGGGGAGGGAGGGATGGGGGGGGTTGGATGGGGAATATTCTAGAACAAGAGTTAGAAGGGGAGATATAAATCATAAAGTTGCATATGAAAACCCCCCAGAAATGTTTGGATTTTTTAAATAAATGATTTTAAACCAACCGTTTGATTTTTTTTGTTTTCAAATGGTTATTCTTTACTACTGTAAAAACCTTTATTGTTAGATGAACATTTATAGACCTCAAAAAGAGCATCCCCGTTGGTGAGCTCACTTCCTGTGTCTGCACCGACGTTGGGGTACTTGTGAATGAGCTCCCAGCACACCAGTCTCCCCTCTCCAGACCATCCTAGCCTCAGGCAGGGATGAATCCCCTACACCCCCCACCCACTCCCGGCCTCCTCCTGTCCCCCCTCCTGGCCCCCCTCCCGCCCAGAGATGAAAGGGTTAAGTGTGATGCTCCTGGTAGTTTGCTGTGTTTCTCATGCAGTTCTGTTTACCGAGGGGAGAAAGGCCCGTATTCAGGCCAGGGCCTGTGGGGAGTCCCAGGGGTGTCCTGTCCTGTCCTGTCCCCTCCCCAGGTACAAACGGCTGGTTGTTTTCCCCCCGGCCGTGGCCTGGGCCTCCGCCCCCCGTCTGCTGCCTTGGCGACGGACAGACGAGAGGGAGATGATCCCCTGCTGCCTGGGGACCGCGGTGCATGCTGGGATGGTGGGTCAGGGTTAGGGCCTGGGGGTGGGGGCAGGGGGGGTCGTATGTTTTGCTATTGGTGGATGCCAACATGTGAGGGGTGGGGGAGGCCATACTTGTGACAGTCATGTTCAGGACCTGTGACTTTAGCCAAGCAGTTTCCTGTCTGGATGATTCTCCCCTTCCCTCTCCTCTCCTCCTTTCCCCTCCCCTCCCCTCTCTCTCCTCTCCAGTCCCCCTACCCACCTCTCCTCCCTGTTTCTCACCCTTTCCCTCCTCTTCTCTCCCCTCTCCTCTCTCAACCTCAGCCACAAAGAGAGAGGATCTAATCCTTGTGGGTGTGGAGGGCTGGGTGGGGGTGTGTGGAGGGCCGGTTGGGGGGGTGTGGAGGGCCGGGTGGGGGGGGTGAGGTCACTCAGCCAGCCAGATCTAAGGGATCTGATAGAGGGGACACTTGATCACATTTATGTGCAGTTTACACCTTTTTTCTTGATCTTTGAGCTATATAGAGATCGCGTTTCCAGCCAAAGAAAGAAAGCGAGGGAGGGAGGGAGAGAGGGAGGGAGAGAGGGAGGTAGAGAGGGAGGGAGAGAGGGAGGTAGAGAGGGAGAAGTGGGGCCTCTGTAATGCTGGTCTGGATTGAAAAGCGAGACTGGTGCTGACAGCTAAATGCGCTAATTTTCTTCTGGGAGCTGGCTTTGTCTCACAGGGGGGGCTGGTTACCGATTGGCCGATATGATCCTGCAGACAAGTAGCATGTTACCATTGTGGCCTAGAAACATCATTGTTTTATTTACGTGTATTATCGGTGTGTGAACAAGGTCAATAACCCAGTAGAGACTAGAGTATATTCCGAATTTGTTTTCCCTTCCTGAGATCAGCTTGGCTTAAAGGTTTTCTGGAGTGTAGATACTGGTGTAAATACAGTAACTCAAACACATCAGGACTCTAGAAAGTTAGCATGCTGAGTCATCGATCCTGCCTGCCTGTCTGACCTCTTAACCAAGCGGAGCAGAGGAGCGGAGGAGCGGTAGGTGTGGAGTGCAGGGCCCTAGTTGAGTTTACCTCTGGCTCGTCGTCAGGCAGACAGGCGGGCAGTTAGCGTAACAGGAAGCCAGGGCAACGGGGAGACAGGGAGACCAGCGCGGGGGGGGGGGGGGGGGGGCAAGGTCCGCATAGGAAACACAAACACTGCAGGTCGACACACAGCCGCCGGGACACGCCACCGCACGCTGACAGAGTCATCTGTGTGTGTGAGAGCAGAGTGACATTTCGAACTGTTTTCCTTGAAGGGGAAGATGCACTTTGAGAGCCACAACGTCTTCAGAACGAGAGACAGGCTAAGTGAGAGAGTGTGTGTGTGCCAACACTCATTTACTGTAATGACAGAGTATTTCATTAGAACTGCTAATAGACTGGATGACACACACACACACACACACACACACACACACCGTACAGTTCCAGCTATATGGCCCGGTGAATGAACACATGAACACAATACCTGGAGATAATCACACACACACAGACAGAAAGAGAGGGGTTTTCATGTGTGAATTGTGCTGCTGCTGCTAAGCAGTTGTGATTACGTATAATATCAGGCCTTATCTCGGCTGGCTTGTCCCTGCTTCATTACACACACTGCATGCCCAGCCTGGCCTGTAACCTGAGGCAGTCGGCCCAGTTGAATCACTAAAGGATGCTCAGGATTCATTAAAACATATGGGTCCGGGCAAACAAAGATGCATTCACTCTCACTTGAAGTCTCAAAGCCAAGGAAGATTCACCAGTCACGGTCAACTCTGACTACAGAGACTCACAATGTATTTTTTTAGGTTTTGTCATATTGTTTTTAAGAATTTAGACCATTTTTGATTTGTTGTTTAAGATGTGATTTTAGAAAATGTCTTTGATACAAAGTGTAACTGTTTCACAAATGTTTGTCTGTGTACTGTTCACTCACTCAACACTAGGGGGCAGTACCACTGCATCCCCTCCGGATGAGAGGGAGAGAAAGAAAGAGAGGAGGACGAGAAAGAAAAATAAATGAAATAAGGAAGGAAATATCTTTCAGTGATAAGTAAGACTCTAAGGGCAAAATCATTTGTACTATTACTGTAACAAAAACGAGAGTAGGAATTCACATATTCCGTTATTTGAAGCCTTGTGTTGAGAAAAGCTTATTTCATCGAGGTTGGGACAATAATCCCAGTATCCCTGTATTACTGTGAGTGCTAATGGATTTTTTCAAAATTGAATCGATAACTTCATTTTTGATGGTTAGATGGTTGATATCTCCCCAGTTACAGTAAAGAGTTCCAGAGCTGTGTGGATAGAAATGTCTGTAAGTTGGCTGAACAGATGGGCCTTTGGTAATCAGTGAAGGCCTGGAATTTTTACAGTACTGATTGTCAGTGATGCTGTTCAACTTTACAGTAATATTGACACCATTGTACCATCCAAACTTGAACCTTTCCTCGCCAGATGGCAAGAGATAGAGAGAGAGAGAGAGAGAGAGAGAGAGAGAGAGAGAGAGAGAGAGGGAGAGAGAGAGCGGAACACAGCGGTCATTTCAACAATGGAGAGAGTGAGTTCTAGTGTTTCCCGGTCCAGTTGGACCTGGGTCCTGGTTGTTGTTGTTGTTCGGTGGCTCCCCCCCCCCCCATGAACGCTCCGGACACCCCCGCTGGTGACATCACTCCAGTCACAGATGTTTTCCCCACTTT
>NC_140376.1:4282500-4302500 GCF_054491055.1 Hypomesus nipponensis | reverse complement strand
AACCTGCCCCACCCCTCCATCCTGCCCTCCTCTGCCCTCCAAGCCCCCCCCCCCCACCACCACCACCACCACCCCCAACTGCTCCGCTCTTCTCCCCCCCCCCCCACCCTCCGACACCCCCAGCCCAACATTCCAGAGTGCTGATGTCAGAGTTCCAAATGAGTCTGTTGAGGAGGGCCCTCGGTCGGATCAGCCATGGTTGCCATGGGCGCCAGCCACTCCAAACGCTTTCCACTCCAGCGCTCTGAGCCCCTTACGCTCTCAAAAGCAGCATCATTTAAAATTAATTAAACCTTTTCGGATTCGCCACCAAATCTTTTTCTCACTCTCTCCTCTTAACTGAGGCACACATTTCACTCAGCTGCAGTAAGCTGGAAAGAGAGAAAGTTTCCTTTTTTTTTTTACTCTGGAAATAACAAATATTACCAGACGTAGAACACCATTTCCCTGAGCTTTGGAATTGAACACTCCTACTGCTTGTATTGTTGGAATAGGAAATATGTGGTAAACACAGGTAAAACTGATTCTAATCATAGTCGTGCCAAGCTGATTTCATTTCATGTCTTTATTCCACCTGACAGCCAATCTACTTCAGTGAAGCAATGAGATTTGATGCTGGGAGTTGTCTGAGGGGTGAACTCTTTCAAATAGCAACACTCATTTAGCAGCCCCCCCCCCCCCGCCAACCCCCCCCCCCCACCTCCCCCCCCCACACCTCACCCCAGAATATGACCCTCTCTGAGCAGCAGTAATCGCCGCAAAATATTGTAACATCTTTGGAATTCACCATGGTAGATTAAGTCGCAGAAGTAGGCCGGCCGGGAGAGAGATCGGTTGTTTTCTCCACGGCCCAGAAAGAGGAGCAGATTACAGAGTATTCTGGGACACAGGAATTCCAACGTCGGCTTGTCACACCAAGCCTTATCTTTTTATATTTGTATTTTGGTGTGTATGTGTGTGTGGGGGGGGGACGTTTTTTCTTCTTCTCGCAGTGACCTCAGATGAATTACGACGGTGTTCATATTGAGCAGAAGTGGTATACCTACCCGGACAGCGCTATCCATGTGTGTTGTTGTTGCCGACATCCTACAATAGCTTGATTGTTTTCTGTACGAAAGAGACCACTGGCACAGACAGACAGACAGTGAGACAGACAGGAAAGCAGATAGACAGACAGGCAGGCAGGCCAGCAGACAGACCAGCAGACAGACCAGCAGACAGACAGGCAGACAGACCAGCAGACAGACAGGCAGCTAAACAGGTCCTGGCTGGGCAGGGCAGTATGGGCTGGCTGCCACAGTCTCTTCTCTCTCCAGACAGTCACCACGTTGCTTGGCCCATTTCTGCCTTTTATTTGGACAGCAGGGTGAAAAAGAGAGAGAGAGAGAGAGAGAGAGAGAGAGAGAGAGAGAGAGAGAGAGAGAGAGAGAGAGAGAGAGAGAGAGAGAGAGAGAGAGAGAGAGAGAGAATGAAAATGAGGCACACTTGTGGGTTTTTACACACATGCTCTGACAAAGTGAAAGGACAGCCTTTTCTCTCTCCTTCTCTTTCTTTCACTCCCGCTATTTAGAGAGCTGGCAATGCTGACAAATAAGTTAGTTCCACTCATTCAGGACACACTGTCCATTAACACGGCTGTGGACAAGAAATCTTGTGGAATCTCAAACAGCGATCACAATAATTGCAACAAAAATTGCATGACATTAACAGGTCAAAAAGGCACAATCCCCTATTTGCTACAAGAGCTAGCTTTGTCACTCGTTCTTCAGACAGGGATGGAGAGACAGGGAAGTGGAGTCATTCTCCCTGCTAAAAAGTTCAATTATGGATGAGGTTCTTGTTCCTGTCTGAAGCACTGTCTATAAACTCATGTTATGCTCATGTTGCTGCCGGTCACAAGAGACGACTAGTGCTCCTGTTGTTACTTTAAAGGATGTTGGTCATCTTGTAAGATATTACTGAATGACCCCTTTGTTTGTGGTTTATTTGGGAATTCTTAACATCCCCTGGCCTTCTTGACACGACTGGTAAAAACACGCATGTCCAAAACACACGTCCACAAACGTTTTCTTTGGGATCATTTTCACCGAACATGCTTCATGAATCTAAGCATGTTTTTTTTTTTTATATCTGTAGTATTGCATGAGGGACTGAGTCCGTGTTAGGAAGCTATCCACCACATATTAACATGTTTGTCTTGATCCACCCCCAGAGAAAGTTCTCGAAGTCAAGATAATTCGGTTTACCCTAAATTACAGCTTTCAGTCCTGTCGTCGGTGAATGTGAGTGTTGTTGTGACAGCCAGCCACGCAGGTTGTCTCTAAGCATGATTTTCATTGCTCTAATGACAAAGATATCATGCAGCGCGTCTTTAAACATGACGTTGACATGTACTACTTAGTCAGTCACTCCAGTAACAAGTAAAATTGCACTATATGACATTCTGTTATTTCATATGATGCACACGTAGAGTGTGCTACTGATTAATAATGCATTTAGAGAGATTTGTCTGAGCTTCGCAGAGTCACCGGCAACAAAAGACTGACACACTGCCATTGTGTATTTACAAATTAAACTGTTCCTCTTTTGTGTCAGAATGAGTCAGTTATGAAGACAGAAAGTTGTATAAAAGACCAATTTTATTCTAATTTCATTCCAATCGGTGCCCGAAACAATTAAAACAGGCATTTGATGTGTTTATCTTGACGCGTGATTGGCCATTGTGCCAAGATGAACATTCTCCGTCAGACGTGTGTGTGATTGGGAGGTGTGTGTGCCTGTGTGTGTGTGTGTGTGTCTGATCCTACGTGGGAGGGGAAAAAAAAAAACAGTTCAGTACATCCCATGGCATTTTGACTTCTGTCCTTGTTTCATCAAATCAGAGCAACCTCTGGTGAATCAGATGGAGATGCAGAACTGAAACACAGTTCACTGTTCCGGCATCCGCGGGGGAGGAACTAGAAGTTCAGTATGCAAGGTTGAGGGAAGGCCATATGTTGTGCTCTAACAATCAATAAGTGCTTTGCTTTTATTAAACAACCTTTTCCATTTCCTCTTCATTCCTCGATTAGAAAGCCATGACAGTCATGTAGCCTTGGGCTCCAAACCTCCAGGCAAACCGATCTTTTTCACAAACCATGGGGAATCAATCGTCTTGCTTCTGGACCGAACAAAACTTCAGCCTGACATAAACAACAGCTGTTGCGGTGACAGCATTATATGAGTGTGTTACTTTCAGCCCACACCCACACCCCCACACACACACTGAACTAGCGGCTAGCCTGGCCCTGCAGGGTAATTCATTAGCCGCTAGCGTTGGAGGGATGGCGCCCTGTTGGAGCACGCCAGGGCTTTTGAGAACGAATGCACACACAGAGGGAGATCAAACGGACGGCTGGGCTCCTGTGACCCCCCCCCCCACACACACACACAGATGTGCATGTTTGTTCAGAGGTGTGTATGTGTGTTAGAGTGTGTGTGTGTTTGTGTAAAGCACATAGCACCCTACCCAGTCCCCTAAGCAAACCTTATGGAGCAATCTTGAGGGAACACCACTTTGTGTGTTTTTCTCAGACTCCCTGAAACTGAGGTCTGGAGTAGGGGGAGCCTCTTATGTGTGTGTGTGTGTGTGTGTGTGTTTATGTGTGTGGTGGGGACCCTGGATTAGGGGGCTAGTTCTTCACCCCTCCCTCAAACAAAGGTTGTATTAACCCCCCCCCTCCCCCCAAAAGCCCATGTGCGTCCCTGTGTGTGCAGATCACCAGTTCAATATCACAGGTTTGTTCAAACCAAGGAGATTTTACAAGAAGCGTGAAGCCTTCTTGTGAAGCGATCGCTTTTCACGATGTGTGCGTGAGTTTATTCGGTGTGCTTTTGAACGGTGGTGGATTTGTGGCATTTCCACAGGTGTGTGTCATAAGATATGTGTTTGTGTGTGTGTGTGTGTGCGTCAGTGTGGACCATGCAGGGAGTATCTAGAGATAATAAGTAAGGCAATCAGAACAGGACCTCTATTGAAGGTGAGCACATGGGCAAGGAGTGGTTCCTCAGAAGTCTACCCTAACACAATCACACAAACCTGATTAGCATTATCAACAGCACCATTAAGGACACCAATCATACTACAGCACATCCCGGTATTAGTGTGTCTAATTGAGAGTGGTTTCCATGGCGAAACGGTGTGTATGGTTCCCTCAGAAGGCGGGATTTCAAAGCAAGGGCAATTATTTGCTCAGTGGGACTAGTTAATCCTTCTTTATCTGTGCGGACACCACCTCAACTGCTTTGATCAGTAGTGTGTGTGTGTGTGTGTGTTGTCTCTCCAGCCCAGGGACACACACATGTGCACACACACGTACTCCCACCAATGAACTACAGCACGTACGCACAATTTCATTCGACCCAAGGCAGGAAAAGGAGAAACTTGGTGGTAACAAAGCTGATTTGGTTGTTACGTTGAGTTTGTCTGAAAAAAATCTCCTTGGAGAGAACACTCATTGCTTATGATGCTGCAATGCTGCCCCCCCCCCCCCCCCACACCATCCTACAACCCTAACACTCCCACCCCTACTGACCTGCTGTTCTTTGATTTCATTAGCCTCAAATCTGGGGGTTGGAACCCAGTTCCTCTGGGTTTCTGGGGGTTCTTTACTGATCTTCAGGGCATGTTCTACTGAGAAGAACCAGAAAACGCTCCTTGGTGACTCACATCGCACAGGCTGCTGCTAGGATACGCAGGTAACAACAAACTCAGTTCTGCAGGTAAGGAGAAACACAAACACACACACACCACGGGACGTCAAAAGCGGACATGCGCATGAACACACAGGCCCGAGGCCCTCTGGTGTGTGTTGTGATATGAGAGAGCCGAGGAAGGAGAGGTGTGAGGTGTAGATTCTTCCAGGTTAATAAGTAACCAACCGCTGCACGATAAGAAGAAACACTAGTCTGACTTGACTCTGACTCTGAGACCAGAGAGCAGGATTCCTTCCCAAGAACATTCTTCGTACACCAAGAACACTATTCTATCTTTCATACCCTACACTGTACAAAGAACCTGAATCCCCCTCTGTTTTACATCATTCCGACATCTTCATAGACGCATTCGACGTATTAAACGCACAAGCAAATATGTAAACCCTACATGAACGATCAACGGGGTCGGGAGTTGTTTACAAAATGAGTCTGAGCTCTGTGCGTGAGAAGGGGACGTCGTCCACAGACAGACACATGGGACATGGGTCGGCCTATCGCGGCAGATGCATCTGGTTCCAGTGGACGGGGGGGGACGGGGGGGGGGGAATTCTCCGGCACATTAGCCGTGAATCGGCCCTTTGAGCTGGACTTCTCACTGCCCCGGGGCCAGGGCACTTGTGGGATGTCATGTTCATTAATTGCCCGGTTCAGAGCTGTTGCTTCTGAACCTCGGAGCAGCGCAGACGGGCCAGAATAAAGACGGCTTGTGTGTGTCACACTCTGCAGGACATGCACGTTTACTGTCTGACATTCTCCAAAACACTGTGTGTGTGTGTGTGTGTATTTGACTGTGCATCCTGGAGTGTGTGCGTGTGTAGCTTTCTGTTCCCCCTGAGTTGCTCATTCGGTCAGATTGTGAGTGTCTCTGTCAGTCTGAACTGTGTCCTGAAGGAAACTGGAATTTCATTATAGGAAGGAAAGGAGACAGGAGAGGAAGGGAGAGGGGAGGAAAGGAGAGGAATGGAGGAGAGGAGAGGAAGGGGGAGAAGAGGAGAGGAGGGGAGAGCAGAGCAGAGCGCTGAGTGACACCCTTCTTTATGTCTGAACGTGTTTTCCCTTTCTCCCCTTCGTACGGCTCTCTCTAACTGCTCTCTCTAACTGCTGTTTTGACAGCGATCAAGGCGCTGCCAGCTTTGAATTTGGGTGTCTCTTTTGACAGTGATGTCACATTTGGGTTGTTAAATTGTTGGGGAGAGGAGCCTGATTTCACCACACTCTTTGGCCTGTCTAACGTTGCTTTCAGGTGATCTCTCTCTCAGTCTCTCTCTCTCTCTCTGTCTCTCTCAGTCTCTCTCTCTCTCTCTCTCTCTCTCTCTCTCTCTCTCTTTCTTGGTCTCTCTCTTTCTTGGTCTCTCTCTCTCTGTGTGTCTCTCTCTCTCTTACTCTTTTTCACTATCCTTGTCTGGCTCACCCCCACCACCCTGTTTTCAATCTATCTGGCATGCATTAAAGAGAAGGCAGAAGAGACACAATTTATCAGATAAGATTTGCATTTGAATGTGAATACGAATGGATTTCAGTTTTTACCTGATACATTTTAAAACATTTCTATATTTTTTTTCCTTTCTTACATTTTATGTTACTCCATCAGGCACACCTGTGTCCTATCAGGAAATATCTGGCCTTGCCAACAAGTTGTCTTCAAGTTAAAACTGTTATTTTGAAAGTCCGTGTGTAATCTTGAGCTGCTGGTTGCTTGTGTTGACAGAATGACTGGACTAACATGTCACATGTCAGTGTTTCACCACCAGGTAGTTCGTTCGCATTCCAACAGACCTCTTGTTTGTCCACGCTCTCAGTAACTTCCGGAAACGACAGAACTCGTATCCCCCTACAGTCTCCCCAATCTGCTCATTTGAAAAGTGAACTGCTGATATAGAAACCTTTAAGTGACCAAAAAATCTCCTCTACTGAAAATAATTACCTTTTCAAAGCAACGGCAAAAAAACAAGCATTTTTATTATCGATAACGCCTTGCGTCACCCGGATACTTAGCTTATCCTGAAAAGACCGTTTCCTTTCTGCGTGATGTAGAGAGATCCGTGATTGGCCAGTCACTCTGTCCTGGTGGCCAAAATACGAGGGATTCTGTGGCTCTGCTTTCCCCCGGGAGATGTTGAGTGTGTCGGGGTAGACAGGAACAGATTCTATTCTGTTGATTAACCAGCCTTTGATCGCTGCAGCACCCAACTCCTTTAGTGCTGTCAGGGGTTCCTGCAAGCTTTTAGAACTCTGCGTGATAGTTGAGAAGTAATTGCTCGGTGTTTGTTACTAATTGGATAATAATTGGTGCAGGTGCAGATAGCTGGGATTTTATCACATTTATGTATGAAGATGGAAAATGATGGTGGCACCCTGCCAAGGAAAACTGTTCAGCTGCAAACATGTGCACACAGATACACACGCACAAACACACATAACCTGCACTCATCCATCATACAAAAATTGCTTATGCTCTCTTTGTCTGTGTGTCTGTCTGTCTGTCTGTCTCTAAATTGTTTTGTTTGTACATATGTGTTTTACCCCTGTGACAGCCCTGTGTATTTCGTATTGGTAACCTGTTCCTTTTTATTAGTAAACGTACTTGTAGTAGAAGTGAGAATTAATTGTATCTGACCTGCTATAACACCCCTTTGGGAATCATAAAGTACCTCCCTACTCCCCCCATGGGGAAAGGGGCTAACTAGGCCATTTGACCTGGTCTGTTGTCAATGGTTATGACTGTCCACTTCCCCATCAGACCAGATCAGAACAAACATTAACCAACGACAACATTCTGACAGAGGAACCACACTAAAAACACTCACGCATGCATGTCTACACACAATATCCTTTCCCCACGATTACAGTAAGCTTTTTTAGTATGCTTACAGTATCTGTAATCGAGAGAAAGTAATCAAAACTGCTGACTAACACTGCTAACCCCAATGCAAAGCAGTTTCAATAAAAAAAAGGGTTATATCTCTTGGAAGAGGTCATGTTTTGAAGAGCGACCATATTTGGGCAGCCACAATATGAAACCCCCCCTGAGACTTTCCCCCTGGCGAGGTAGTGTTATGATATTAATACTAATCATAATATACTGAGATATATTCCTCTTTGAACTGTAAATGGGGTTGTGTGTTGGGAATATACGATTAGCCTCTCAGCTCGGTAATGCTACAAATCTGAAAATGCACCGCTTCAGCCCCCAATAAACAAATAATCTAGGCTCCTGAGCCCAAACCCAAGCCCATCTCCCATCTCCTTGGATTAGAAGAGAATAGAATGTTCTCTTTAATGTCTGAAGAAGACCTGCATCTTTTTCGCCTCCCCCCTCTGTTCCCCCTTCTCCTCTCCTCTCCTCTCTCCTCCGCGACTCCTCCCCTGCTCTCCATTTAGCCAGCTTAGCCAAATTACCTCTTAATAAATGCACAAAGTGAGCCTTCTTCTGGGGCGGCATAATTGAACCGTTTTCTCCTCCAGTCTAAAGTGCAGGGTATTAATGAAGGTGATAGGAGAAGAGGTGGATGTCAGAGAAGAAAGAGTATGTCTGTGTGTCTGTCTGTGTGTGTGTGTGTGTGCCTACAATCTTGGGTAGTGTGTGGCTGTGTGTGTGTGTGTGTGTGTGTATGGGGGTGGAGGGGGGGTTCTGCAGTTAGCTGAACACACACACACACACACACGTACTGCACGATTTCAGAACCTTTTCTTGTTCATATGGAAATGGATCTGCGTGCTTTTACTGAGCGTAGCGGGGTTGAGGAGAGAGGGAACCGCGGGTGTCTATAATGAACCTGCAGTTATCTCTCCACCCTGCTCAGCTTCTCCAGCTCTGCTTAATCCTGCGCACCTACCTGCTCATACACACACACGCATGCACGCACACACACACGCGAGAATGCATTCATGTGCACAAGCACGTGTACGCATGTTTTATTTTGTTTGCTGGTGTGACATACTTTAGAAATAGAGATATATTTGATAAGTGGTTCCTTGAAACGTCCTGTTCTCTGAGCATGTGGGTTTGAGGGCATGTTTGTGCGTGCACGAGTGTGTGCGTGCATCGGAGCAGGTGTTTGAGTGTGTGAGCGAGCGGGCGTGCGGAAAACCTCAACTCAAAGAGCGACCGCCTCGCTTGTGAGAGCGTGCGTGTGCAACGTTGACCCACTTGCGCGGCAATGAATTTGCGATTCCTACGCAAACGCTGTGTTTGTTTGACCACACGTCAAGACCCGCGATAAGGAGATCCCAGCGGTTCACCCTTCTGAGACAAAGCAAAGAGGGCTACACCTTCTCGCCTTTCAACACAGGGTGATTGTCATCTCGTAGAGTTTATGGTGATAAATGGCCGCACGATGCTTTGATTGGTGGTGGGCAGGTGTGATGAGGAGGAAATAGGACACAGATAGGCCACATCCAGTCAGTCACTTCAAGGGGCCGAGGGCCAGTCTTGAAAAGACAAGCTGTTAGTGAAGGTGTCTAGCATACTCCTCCCAGTACAACCTTCCTACTGAGCCCCTCTTGCAAGGACGCATGCTGTAAAGAGACATTTCAAATGGTTGTTGTGACTTTGTGAGTGTGTCTTTTCCTGTTCCTTGACAGTATTTGTGGGGAATGTGTCCATGTGGTTTGTGTTGGCATGTGTTTAGCGTGTGTTTAGCGTGTGTTTAGCGTGTGTTTAGTGTGTTTAGCGTGTGTTTAGCGTGTGTTTAGTGTGTGTTTAGCGTGTGTTTAGCGTGTGTTTAGTGTGTGTTTAGCGTGTGTTTAGCGTGTGTTTAGCGTGTGTTTAGCGTGTGTTTAGCGTGTGTGTCGAGCGCAGGCGTGTACGTGGAGACTCTGAACATGACGCAAGGCCTCCAGATGGACCGCAGGACGATTGTGGTGCATGAGGCGTTACGGTATCGTCCTATGTGTCTCTGGAAAAGGCTAAAATCATCACAATGCTCACGAACACACTGGCTTCTTGCCAAAGCTGGTCATCAGTTAGTAGCTTGTGCTGGAAAAGTGATCGTTCTTTAACTGGGTAATGAAAAGCTTGTCGGTGGGGAGTGAGGAGGTGGTGGGCAGGGGGTTGGGGAGGAGGGTCGTGGGGGGGAGTGGATTGAAAAGGACGGGCCCCTAAGCTTTCTGGGGCCTGGTAGTGAGAATCTGTCGAGAGAAGAGCTGATAGGAGATCAGGGCAGGCTATGTTAATGTGCTTAAGACACTGCGGGAGGGGGGGGGGGAAGGAGGGCAAAGACGTCTTAGAAACGTATCTGCGGGGATGAGGAGCCTTTAAGTACCCGTGAACTGTGGACACGGTGGTGATAGGGGATGACCAGATGTCAGGCTGGCGGAGGGGCCATGGAGAGACGGGCCGAGGCGAGAGACTGCTCCACCTGGACGTCACCTCTCTCCTGGGCTCTGACCTTGTGCGCTCCAGAGGGGAGGAAGAGCAGGAGGAGGTTGGCCATGTACACACAAACTCACACACAAAAACACACGCGCACACACACACGTATACACACACATGCATCCAGGATAAGTAATTATGAAGCAATCAGACATTGAGGATGCGCATTGTGTGTGTGAACTGAGGTAAGGCAGGGCAGAACAATGAAGAAACAGATGAACAAATAAGGACAGTGAGCTTTTTGTCAGCACTGTGATAAGTCAGTGTCTGCTTGCTGGTAGTGGGGAAAGGCAGCCAAGCACCTATACGTGACTAAAAGATTATTGTCAACTGGCTGGGTATTTGTGCAGTAGCCCTGCGCTGCGAGGTCACGTTCATTAAGACAGGCAGTCAGCCAGAGACGAGAGGATTGAAAGGACTCCGCCACACTTGGGAATCAGACTTTCTGAGGGACATGAAAAGATCTGAAAAGACGAAGGACTGGAGAGCGGAGAAGGAAAAATACCCCCCCACCACCACACTTGTGCAAACACATACACATGATGCACACACACACACACACTCACACACACACTGGCACACATTGACACAGGCACACACACACACTCATACACATACTCATCCAATAGCTTTCCATCTTCACAGAAATATACCTCCCCTTTTGTTGAATGGCGCCTGTCCTCCATCGCTGTTTTTGCCTCTAATTTGATTTCTGAAATCATCTTTTGTCTCTGGGGTTGACTGACATGTCTGTTGCATTAATGGATTCTTAATGAATACCTGATTCCTGGATAAAAACTGCTTCCTACTAGCCCTGAGATAATACATCAGTAATTAATTTAAGAGATGTGCAATAATTGGTGTGGAACATAATTAAATGACGATTTGTATTGCCCCCGGCATCTATCATGACAGCATTATCCTTTTTTCACTTAGCTATTTGTCAGTGTATTGCCATCTTCCACTGCTAATTATTTAGTTTGAATTCATTCATTCAGCGACGGCCTATTGAAAAGTGGCGGCTGATTTCCCCAAATAGTCTGAAGTGTGTGTGTGCGCGCGTGTGTGTGTGACCGTGTGTGTGTGACCGTGTGTGTGTGACCGTGTGTGTGTGACCGTGTGTGTGTGACCGTGTGGGGTGTGTGTATGTTTGTGTTGCATCATGTTTACACTCACAGGATTGACGATGAGGAGGTACTGCAGTGTGGAGCAGCACTCAGAACTGTGAGGTGGAGGAGGTTTCATCGGGAGGTTGGATGAGGAGGTCAAATGAAGAGGTTGGATGAGGAGGTCAAATGAAGAGGTTGGATGAGGAGGTCAAATGAAGAGGTTGGATGAGGAAGTCAAATGAAGAGGTTGGATGAGGAGGTCAAATGAAGAGGTTGGATGAGGAGGTCAAATGAAGAGGTTGGATGAGGAGGTCAAATGAAGAGGTTGGATGAGGAGGTCAAATGAAGAGGTTGGATGAGAAGGTCAAATGAAGAGGTTGGATGAGGAGGTCAATTGAAGAGGTTGGATGAGAAGGTCAAATGAAGAGGTTGGATGAGAAGGTCAAATGAAGAGGTTGGATGAGAAGGTCAAAAGAAGAGGTTGGATGAGGAGGTTAGACGGGGCGGCTGGACCGGCAGGTTGCAGGAGCATTCCTATCTTGACAGGGTCTCTCTCCCTCTCTCTCTCTCCACTTCTCTCTCTTTCTTCTCTGTCCTTCTCCCCACTCACGCTCTCGTTGCCTTCTCTCTCTCTCTCTCTCTCTCTCTCTCTCTCTCTCTCTCTCTCTCTCTCTCTCTCTCTCTCTTTCTATCCATCTCTTGCTTGCCCACGCACACCTCACCTCTGCCCTGCCTACAATCTTTATAGTTTAATTAAGCCCACCTACATACAGGCAGATGTGTGTGTCAGAGGTTCAACAGATCTAGGTATTTGTTTAAAGCCATACAGGGTTGAGGAGTAGGGTTGAGGAGTACAGGCCGGGATATATTTAGGTGCGAGGCGCGTTCCTCTAACACAACGTCATTGAAACAAGCCATTGCCAAACATATATAATTGATTAGCTGTCACTGAGCGACACCCCTCCCTTTTGAGCAATAAGCCTAATGCTTTCCAGCCACCTCTTTCAACCAACATTACCTGACTCACCACCTTTCTAAACTACAACTCCCTACCCCCGCCGCACTCACCTGTTGAATTACCCCAAGTGTGTGTGTGTGTGTGTGCGTTTGTGTGTGCGTGTGTGCGTGACACCTGCTTGATTCACGTTGTTTGTCTACTTCAGGTAATAAGGGTTAACAACTGATTTATATGGCCCAGGAGCAAACAGATAAGAAGAGTCATTTAGTGGGGCAGAGTAACACGAGTCACTAGACAATACAGTCACTTTCTCTCTGCATTCCTCAACTCCTCATATGACTCAACAACCTGCAGAACCACACCAACTGTAAGAAGGTTGTATTCCTAAATGTCATTTCAATTCACAACTCGACTTTTGGAAATGAGTTTTCAATACTTTTATAATTTGCAACAAGAACAGCAACGTTTCGCGTCTAAGTTACACGACGGTTAGCTCGCTAGCTAGCTACTGCGTTTATTTTGATCTGTGATCATACAGACACGTGCAAAACCTCATCGCTGTGCCTCGTTTTCAGTAGTATAGTATGGTACTGGTACGATAGGAAGAACATAGCTAACACTGCTACGTTTTTTCACTACATTACAGTTGTGACATGGAAGTGTATGTAACCCTAATGTATAGTGTTTGTTTGTCGAATATTCTAGGTGTAATAGTTGTTTTGGTTCTCAAACAAGAGTAATTGGACAATAGTCTTTTTTGTTCTGATTTGTTTTGACACCGGCCACATTAGGTGTTGAGAGCTGTGAGAGAGCGTGCTGTCTGTACCACTCATCCTACACAGGTGGAGTTCCTTGATAAATTGTGTTTTTTACGCTCTTTCTTGTATTTCCTGCTTCCTCTCTCAAACACTCTCACAAGCACCTAGCCCCACTCCCGCAGAGAGAGACAGAGAGAGAGGGAGGGAGAGAGACACAGAGAGAGAGGGAGGGAGAGAGAGACAGAGAGAGAGGGAGGGAGAGAGAGACAGAGAGAGAGGGAGGGAGGGAGAGAGACACAGAGAGAGAGGGAGAGAGAGAGACACAGAGAGAGAGGGAGGGAGAGAGACAGAGAGAGAGGGAGGGAGAGAGAGAGACACAGAGAGAGAGACACAGAGAGAGAGACACAGAGAGAGAGTGAGGCAGAGAGACACAGAGAGAGAAACGCACAATGACACTTTTGTTTACCCAGCATTCCCCTCAAGAAAAACAAGTGTGACATTTTCAGCCCAGGTGTTCTTTGAGTTGGCCTGTTAGGCTGAAGTACACCATGTTTGTTTGCTCTACCGGGGAGGGAATCGTCTCTCATAATCACCTTCCGCTATTTGTTTTCATTTCCCAAATATCACATCAAGTTATATTACCCAACAGCTTCGATTAGGTTCATCTGTGCATGCTATCAACAATCACGACGTTGGACGTTACACATTATTTATTTTGCTGGCTTTCCCATAAGCACCTCAGCAATATTGGGCACGTATGTATTATGCATTACGTCTGTGGAGAAGCTCACTGGCTATTCAGACTCGCACAGCTATGAAATCACTGCTAAATTACCTTCATTGTCCCCCTGACGACAGACACAAAACTAACTGGCGGGATTGGGGGAGGGGTCTTCATGGGGGCGGAGAGGGGGGGGGGCGGTCAAAGAGGAACAGGGCGACACTAGACGGCGGCCTTTCCCCCCCTCCCTCCCCCCCGGCCCCCCCCCTCCCCCCCGGCCCCCCCCCCCCCATTCTCCTTTTTTAAGTTCTATTGATGCTCTCCCATTGACAATGCTTGCATAGTCACTCAGTAGACCTCAATGACCACCTCCAAACACTCATAGGGAGGGTCCCCTGGATACACACACACACACACACACTCTCACTTTCACAGGCACACGCTTTTCCCTTCCCATGGCTTTTAAATCAATCAATTAGCCGGCAGCTACATTGTGCCAGAGCTTGCTTGCAGTTGAAGTTTTGAACTTCCTTCTCCGTGCTGTGAAGTTTTAAATCTACAGCTGGGGGTAATGGTTGACGAAAATGCTGGGTGGGAGAAATTGAGTTTACAGAAAACTGTTTTAAACCAAACGTGGAATTGGTAAAAGCCTGACTCTCTTCTCCATCTTGGCGTTAGGCTCCGTTGTCGTAAGGATTGGGACATGGAATGCATTACGTCAAATGGGTCAGACAGGATAGAAGAGGTGAAAAGATCAAACAGGCTGCGTAGCCAGGCCTCCTTGGCCCGGCTATTGATTGTTCGGTCGGACAGTTTTTTGAAGACAGATCTACAGTTTTTTTTTTTTCTTTCCTTTGTTAGGTTTGGCAAACATTGAGAAAAAGACAAGAGATAAGCAATTATATCTGGGGAAAAATATCGCACAAAACAGTTGGTGATAGGGGTCAACCTTATCTGACAGAGAAGGCCTTATCTATCCATATGTACTCCATCAGTGTTGTTGATCTGCAGTTGTCAGTCACATAGAGTATTTGTGTGTGTGTGCATGTGTGTGTGTGTGTGTGTGTGTGTGTGTGTGTGGCCATGACCTACCAGAGTGATAGCATTTATTTGAACAGGAGACCATAGCAAGGAAATGTTCAATGTTAACTTCACACTGTGCCACATTCATTTCTTTCTTTCTTTTTTTGTGCCCCTCTGAGGGAGAACATGTTTTCAAACGACATATTTTCAAAAAAAAGAGAGAGATTGTATGCTCCAAACCAACATTTGTGTGTATATGTGTGACTGCGTTTAGGGGAATGACCTTAATATGTGTGTCTCTCTCTCTCTCTCTCTCTCTCTCTCTCTCTCTCTCTCTCTCTCTCTCTCTCTCTCTCTCTCTCTCTCTCTCTCTCTCTCATTCTCTCTCTCTTGCTCCCAACTCTCTGTCTCTCACTCCCCCTCTCTCTCTTTGATATTAGAGGTCTATACGAAGGTAAGTGTATGTTGGTGTGTGCACCTGGGTTGTCCCTATTAGGGCGTCAGATGGCTGAGCGGCTAGGGAAGTGTGCTATTCAGAAGGTTGTTGGTTCGATTACCCGCCATGCCAAAGGACGTTGTGTCCTTGGGGAAGGCACTTCACCCTACTTGCCACTGGGGGAAATGTCCCTGTACTTACTGTAAGTCGCTCTGGATAAGAGCGTCTGCAAAATGACTAAATGTAAATGTATTCGGGTTGGCCCATCCCAATTGGGATGTTGTGGATGTCTCCTGGGTCCTTGTCACCCTCCTGTTGGACCCTGTCCATGGCTGGCTAGGGAGAGGCCAGGACAGGTTAGCTCAGGCTTGTTTGCTTTCATTTCTGTTTTATTAATAGGATTAGGTTTCCTGGCAGCGATGGCCTCAGTTCAGGCCCAGAAGGACTACCTGAGATCCCCGTTAGACAGCAGGCTTTTCTTCACCAGCAGGCCTCCACACTGAGGTGTGTGTGTGGGGTGTGGGGTGTGGGGTGTGCGTGGGTGCGTGTGGATGTGTGTGTTGAACGAAAGATAGTCAACACTTGGTTATGAGTGCCAAGCAGGTCACTGAGTCTCTCCCTCTCCCTCTCTCTCTGACGCTTTCTGTGCTAAAGAGCTAAGCAGTCAAACAGAAACACCCATGAATAAGTCCGGCCACAAACATTCCTTCATAGCTGTTGTCAAACCTGTACGACACACACACAAGCTTCACATCTTCCAGTAGTCTGACCAATAACCAGCTGTTACTGCACATAATGTGTTCTGCGATGTTCCATAACAATGGCAGCTTTAGACAACCCCTTGTTACGTAGTAGAATGGATAGATTGTACGGTAATACCCTAAGGTCATTAGTTTAGGTAATTTATTTCAGTAAGAGTAACTACTTTTAGTTTGTCACCATAACACCAGCTAACATTTAAGCACACATAGGTTGGAACATGCTTCCAGGAAATACAGTGAGTAATAAGTTGTTTTTGGTTATACACAGTGACATGTGCAAGAAACTACAAGCTTGGCCTTCCTTGCTCGTTTTGAGAACATCCTGTTCTTGTGGCATTTGTTGTTGTTGAAATTGTTCCCTTTCTGGAACAGTTGCTTGCCTCGCCCCTTTCCTTCCCCCATCCAGCCACCTCCTAACTGTTGTGCCTCAATTTGAAGATGTAGCCCAAAGAACATATTTTAAAAAGAAAAATGCAAATCTCTGACAAATGTGCCTGAGGAAACTCCATCACCTCTTTGATTCGGAGGGAAATCCTGGGATGTGCTGCATTTCAAGCCCAGGCAATTACACCGGTTGACTAAATATCGATGTACAGTTGGCATATTAAAGAACACGGGTAATTGGAGAACATCACTACGGGACATGCGGCTCGTCGCCGCGGCGACGAATCGGATGGCAGACGGAAAAAAGGGGTCCGGGCAGATTTCACAGCCACGCAATGGGAGGTTTGTGAAGTCGGCCCGCTCGCCCGTCGCCCTCCTCCAGGTTCAAAGGTAGCTCGCCGCGTCGCCCAATCACCAGCCGTGCTAGGTGGTCTGTGTCGTTTCTACCCAGCGTCGCCTCGGGGACGCGGCGTCGCCAACCATTTCCGATCGCCGTGGAAGCGGCTGTGTGGTTGCTAGCGAAGCGCGGTCGCGCTCAATGATTGTTGTAAGTGATGGGACTGGGAGACGTGTGTGTGTGTGTTTGAAGCACGAACACTCTCCCAGCGCGCTCTCGCAGAAGCAGACGAGCAGAGCGCTGCTCCGCCTCTCCGCTGTCGTCCCGAGATGACACGGTGTCCATGGAAACCATCTATGCCATTCCCAGATTCTAAAGCAGGGGCAGCTGCCTGTGCCAAGCGGCCCTGTGCGTGCCAGGTTACCTGCGGAGCCCTGTGCGTCAAAGTAGCGTTCCCCCGGCCAAGGGGCTCCCCTCCCTGCACGCCGTGCGAGGCGAAGGAGGAGTCCACACCCCTCTGACCCTCCCCTCAGGCACCAGCCAGGAACGGCATTGTCCTAGACGAGATGACAATTCCATTAAAAAATAAATAAAAAAAACATTTGTCGTATTTTGTTGTCGCCCCCCGGCTGCGAGGAGGGTCATGACACGTTTTCTCGGCAGGGGGGAGGAGGGGTGCGCTTGCCTGCGTGTGTGCGAGCAGGTTCAGCAGTCAGAGAGCTGAGGTCTTGTCTGCAGAGTGGGGATGGGGAGGAGAGACCCCCGTCCGGGACCAACACACAGCTCACGCTGCCAGGTTTCCCTGCACACGCACACACACAAACACACACACACTCATGCAAGCGCACAAACCGACAAAGACACACACACTCCGAAGGAGGAGGAGGGGGGGGTGAATTAATAAACATATCTGACAGGCCCATCGTTGCCGAAGGGCATGGGTTCTGCGGTGTTTGCCAACATTGCTGCGCGGCTCAGGCCCCCTGAGGAGAAGCGATTGTTTAATGATTCAATTAGCAGGCGAGGCGCTAAGTGGCGCAGGCTGATGGGGGTGATAACTGATCAACATTTCTAATCCACCTCAGTGGAGGCAAACACAGAGGCTGAATCAAGCTGACGGCTGTCTACACACAGGTGGAGGAAGATCTAGGGGGGGGCTGTGTGTGTGTGTGTGTGTGTGTGTGGGGGGGGGGGTGGTTGTGTGTGGATTTGTGTGTGTGTGTGTTTGTTTGTGTGTGTGTGTGTGTGTGGGGGGGGGGTGGGGGTGGTGGTTGTGTTTTCTTGGGGGATTGTTCAAATGCCACTTTCACTTCCTGAACGGCTCAAGGTAAGGTGAAAGGTCACCATGTGACCCTGAGGTCAGTGTCATGGAATGGCAGTGTGACATCACAGAGAACCATTCACGTCTGGAAGGTTATAGCCTCAGGATAGCCTCTCGCCCCCAAAATACTGAGGACTTCATACCACAGTGGTTGAAAGACAACATTTGGACTCTCACAGCTCACAAGATTTCCTGTAACTAAGGCATTGATTGATTCATTCACAATTATAACCATATTTTCCTACAGACACCAAACCGAATGGAACGCGCTCTCTCCCAAAACCGAATCAGCCATGTTCTGCATACAAGCTAAACTAAAAACGAGCTGGAGAATATATCTGTTGCCTAAATGTAAGACGGCCATTGTGAGAGAATGTGAAATTGAAAAAACGATTGAGAGTTGTTCCTCCAGGGCACAGGCGACTGGCTCTCCTTTGTAAGGAGATCATGGCTGTATCTTCATATAGACCTCTATTATCAAAGAAAGAGAGGGGGAGTGAGAGACAGAGAGTTGGGAGCAAGAGAGAGAGAATGAGAGAGAGAGAGAGAGAGAGAGAGAGAGAGAGAGAGAGAGAGAGAGAGAGAGAGAGAGAGAGAGAGAGAGACAGACAGACAGACAGACAGACAGACAGACAGAGAGAGAGAGAGAGAGAGAGAGAGAGAGAGAGAGACAGACAGACAGACAGACAGACAGACAGACACAGAGACAGAGAGAGAGAGAGAGAGAGAGAGAGAGAGAGAGAGAGAGAGAGAGAGAGAGAGAGAGAGAGAGAGAGAGAGAGAGAGTGGGACCTCAGCTCCACATATCTCTGAGTGATAAAACAAAGGTCTATCTATCCATCCGCCCTTATCCACGGTCCGACACCCATGTCCATGGCGGGTGGTAAAGCCGTTAAAGAAGGGCTCTCTGTTTGACGAGGAGCCTTTGAAATCCTTTGGTGTGCCGGGCCACAGCCCTCTGACTGCCCCCAACTTAGCCTTTTGATCTGCAGTTTTCTTACTGATATGCCATCCACTTAATCCTCTCAGCCAAGCTAGTCCCTGGAGAAGCTGCACAGAGTCTTACAGGGGAGCAGGCCCAACACAGGAGCCAGGGAGGAGGAGGAGGGGGGGAGGGTGGAAGGAGAGCTGAGAGAGAGAGAGAGAGAGAGAGAGAGAGAGAGAGAGAGAGAGAGAGAGAGAGACAGAGACAGAGACAGAGACAGAGAGAGAGAGAGAGAGAGAGAGAGAGAGAGAGAGAGAGAGAGAGAGAGAGAGAGAGAGAGAGAGAGGGAGAAAGTGAGGGGAAAGCAGGTGAAAGAGTGGGAGAGAGGGGACGGAGAGAGAAGGTGGGCGGTAAGGGTGGATGAAGAGAGAGAGAGAGAAGGTGGGAGGTAAGGATGGATGAAGAGAAAGAGAGAGAGAAGGTGGGAGGTAAGGATGGATGAAAAGAGAGAGAGAGAGAGAGAGAGAGAGAGAGAGAGAGAGAGAGAGAGAGAGAGAGCGAGAGAGAGAAGCAAAGCAGTTGTGCCGTATCACCACCACCCCCTCTTCTCTCATAATTGCACCATCTCAAAAAAATAACCCTAATGTGTTTTTCTGTCACAACAAGCACAGCGGAGCCAAATCGGAGCAAAGGGAATGTATTATTCAATAGAGGCACTTGTAAATTGTAGGCCTGGTCTCACATTTCTCTACCTGGATCCTTCCATCTGCGTGCGCTCGGACGGGCGTCTCTCCCCCCTCTCTCTCTCCCCCCTCTCTCCCCCCTGTCTCCCCCCTGTCTCTCCCCTTCTCTCCCCCCTGTCTCCTCCCTCTCTCTCCCCTGTCTCCCCCCTCTCTCCCCACTCGCTCCCCCCTCTCTCCCCCTCTCTCCCCCCTGTCTCCCCCCTCTCCAAGGGATGGTCTCGTGGAGGTGGACGGGTAGGAGTTTGCGCCGGCAGGCGAACGTCAAAACCAAATAACAGTGTTTGGGTAGAGATGGAACCACACTTCGTCAGAAGCTTGGGTTGCACACAGCGCCTCTACCCCCCCCTCCCCCCCACCCCCAACCCCCTCCCCCCACCCCCTGTGAGCTCCACTCC
>NC_140376.1:4262500-4275000 GCF_054491055.1 Hypomesus nipponensis | reverse complement strand
CTCTCTCTCTCTCTCTCTCTCCCTCTCCCTCTCCCTCTCCCTCTCCCTCTCCCTCTCCCTCTCCCTCTCTCTCTCTCTCTCTCTCTCTCTCTCTCTCTCTCTCTCTCTCTCTCTGCCAGAGAGTGAGTCATTCAACTACCCACCTGAGTATGAGTGTCAGAAACATTATCTTTATGTTTTGGCAGCAAACAACATCAGTCGGTCTTGTCTGTCAGGAACAGCGACTGACAGGAGTAGCATTTTTCCCCACCGATAAACCTCCCCCGTCTCAAACCAAACCCCGGCCCATACACACAGTGTGTGTGTGTTTGAGGGGGTGGGGGAGGGGGGGGGGGTGAGGGGGGTCTGGGATCGGCATCTCGATGTGTGGTCCTGTGTGGCTCTGACTGGCTGCTGCTCTGGGATCTGTGCCTCCGCATGCTTCACCTCTCCTCTCCCCCCACCCCCCAACTCCTCCTCCCCCCCTCCTCCCCCCTCCCTCAGCCTGCTCTGGCCCGTCAACAGGAAGTGTCTCCCTGACTCTGCCTCTGTTTGGAGGAGAGAATGCCTTGTACAAAATCCCTCTGTCTGAATTGAAACCCATTATAGAGCACTTAATAAGAACACAACGTGTGCACACCGCTTACCATGGTTCCGAGTGAAATACCAGCCAAGTCGAACTCTTGTTGTTACGCTAACCCTAATCTGTGCTTTCTTCATTTAATACCAGGACATTTCCTGCACAAACCCTAAACCCTGACTGAAGCCCCAGTCCTAACCCAGTCCTAACCGTCACCCTTCTTCACAGACTTGCAGAAAAATGTACAGTTTCAGATTTGCTGATTTGCTGAAGATGTTAGCCGAGTCACTCAACGATTTCTACCCAAACAATGTGTCAAAGCACCAGCACAGACCAAATGAATGGAGAGCCATTGTGCCCTTTAATCGCTCATGTCTCACGCGGGGGTTAAAGCAGTTAATGCCAGCACACTGGGGACTTCCTCATGCTTAATCCAGGTGGTGTTTCAGGTGTCGCAGTCCAGGGAAAGTCTCCTTTCTGTGTTTGTACGGCTGGTTTCACCCTGGGCTTGCAGGTGTCTCACTGAACATTGACACAGGTCCTCTGCTGTCTCCAGTTCTGTGAGCTTCACTGTCTGTCTGTCTGTCAGTCTGTTTGTCTGTCTGTCTCACTGTCTGTCTGTCTATCTGCCTGTCTGTCTGTCTGTCTGTTTGTCTGTCTCACTGTCTGATTCTCTGTCTGTCTGAATCTCTGTCTGATTCTCTGTCTGTCTGTCTGTCTGTCTGTCTGTCTGTCTGTCTGTCTGTCTTACTCTCAATCAGTCTGTCTGTCTGTCTGTCTGTCTGTCTGAATCTCTGTCTCTCTGTTTGTCTGTGTAGTTGTCTGTCTGCCTCTCTGTCTCCCTGCATCTCTGCCTCTCTGTCTCCCTGTCCGTCTGTCTCCCTATGGTAAAGTGCTCACCGTGTCGAGGCCGGTGCGATAAGAGCCGCGGGGGGGGGGGTTAAGAATGAACGCGCCCCAGACAGGATTGCACCGGGCCCTGAGACGGAGCCAAGGATTCTGCTCTTGTCAGCCGCTGCATCTGTGTAATGAGGTTTGGACCGGCCACCTCTAAGCCACTCAGGTGCTGGTTCACGGACCGTTTTTACCTCCTAATCTAAAAGAGTCTCCGCCGACCGCGCTTAGCGACTAGCGCTGCCTGATTAGCATACGGGCTAAGCCCTGGAGAAAGCCCTGAGAGCAGCAGAAAGCTATCTGACCTCAGGATGGGCCCACGCATGGAAAATATTGCATTGCCCCCCTCATAACATGAGGATTAAGCCCACATATGATTACACATTAAATTACCTGGCCAGGCACTGTCTGTCTGTCTGCGCATTCGTGCCCTGCTTGAGGGTGTCAGCACGTCGAGGGTTTTGCACAAAGTTGGCAACAACTACTTCTTTTTTTTTTTTTTAAGAAAAAAAAAAAAACCTTGTAACCAATTGGTTTTTGACTGATACAGAGTGACATTCTGGCTGGCTTACCCTTTTCTTTAGAAAAAGGAAAGATTAAGACAATCCGTTGCAAGCCACCTCGACTTTGCAAGGTGCTTATAAGGACTAAGAGCAAAGAGGATTTCTGCTCAGGTTTTCACCGATGATGCAAAGGAATCTGCAAGCATTACTCCTGCAAGCATTACTCCTTCCCACCTGGTCTCCGGCCCACCTTGTCTCCGGCCCACCTTGTCTCCTGCCCACCTGGTCTCCTGCCCACCTGGTCTCCGGCCCACCTGGTCTCCGGCCCACCTTGTCTCCGGCCCACCTGGTCTCCGGCCCACCTGGTCTCCGGCCCACCTGGTCTCCGGCCCACCTGGTCTCCGGCCCACCTTGTCTCCGGCCCACCTGGTCTCCGGCCCACCTGGTCTCCGGCCCACCTGGTCTCCTGGTGGAGGGCACACCAGCCCGTTACTTTGTTTACTGGCTCAGTGCCCGTCCATTGCCCACCGGCCCCCGGTCCCCTGGCCCCCACGTTCCCCCGCCCCCCAGCCACCCAGCCCCCCAGCCCCCCAGCCCCCCACTCACACAGAAGAGCACCCGTGGTGCACACACTCCGACACACACACTCTCTGATCACCCACACACACTCCGACACACACACTCTCTGATCACCCACACACACTCCGACACACACACTCTCTGATCACCCACACACACTCCGACACGCACTCTCTGATCACCCACACACACTATGACACACACACTCTCTGGTTGCTACCACACACACTCCAAGACGCACACTCTCTGGTCGCAAAGCTGTCTACCCGGATACCCTCTTGTACAGACAAACACGTTATACATGTATGGACATGAATTCACACACACACCCACAAACACACACACACACACACACACACATTGAACTCTCCCTCACTTAATCTCAATCCATCTCACCCACTTCTGCAAGCAGCAGCGTATACACCCTGTTTCATGCCGCATGTGCAGCATCTAATCCCGACATCACAGCAATCCTCATTCATATCTGGTTCCCGCGGTGTGTAAACCTGCATCGCGACGACGGGTATTTACCTCCGCAACACCTTCTAAACTCCTCCACTTCACACACCTCAATTCTAAGCTGATTTCTGCCAACTTTGAGCTTCTCTCTCAACCCTACCCCAAACCCATCCTTATCCCTCAAGACAGCAGGCGTTGTCTGTGTTTACCATGACAGAGGTGGTGGACATTTATAATACAGAGTGTGTGCGGAGGCGTGTGGCCATAAGGTGGTGATGATCTGGTTTTATTTTCGGTTTCCTCCATGCAGTTTGGGACACACGCACGTGCACACACACACAGTCTGTTCCATTGACATTACTGTAATAGGTGCTGCGTGATTTATCCCCTACTCACCCTCCTATAAAGCATGTCTCTGGAAGTCTACTAGACCCATCCCTGGGCCCCTAGCAAGCAACGGGAGAGCTGGGGTGCCCACACCAGACCCACACCCCGCCTGGACCCCCCTCTCCACCGACCCACCTCCACCCGAACCCGGATAACTGTGCTGTACGTACAAGAACTGTAACAGCAACAGGAGAGGCTGGGCAAAGGGGTCTGCTCTGAGAAGGGGACAGGATTGATGGTGGAACAGATCGGTGCCAAACTGACTGAAAAGAGACAGAAGGTTCCTTCCCAATCTGCGTTTTCATGTGTGTGTGTGTGTATGTGTGTGTGTGTGTGTGTGCCCGCTGCTTGGTGCCAGTCGTCCATTCATTTGCACCAGTCAGGCTTCAACACTCAATCACCCGTTTATCTTCAACTGTCCACCCCCATGCCACCCCTGCCCACACCCCCCCCAAAACCAGACAGATGGTAGTGCCACCCCTGCCAATGGAACGTGCCAATTCCACAACACACACACACACGTGCACACCCGCACACAGACCCACACCCGTAAAACACACGCAAGAACACACCCGCCCAAACACACACACACACACACACAGAGGGCAAGAAAAGAACAGCACTGCTAAATGATTCAGCTGTATGCACATGACATTAGCATATAGTTGACCTGTTTGGAAACTTTCACGCTAGACTCCCATACCTCTGGAGCCAAGTCCTTATGATGAGATGTCCTGTTTACCCCAGCAGAAGGCTGGGGAGGGGGGCCGAGGGGCCGGACCCCAACCCCAACCCTAACCCCAACAAAGTCGCCAGTAAATAAATATTCTTTTGAGGGAGTAAAAGCCACTAAAACATCTTTTGTTTCAGCGAGCCAGGAGTCCGCTCGGCAGAGAGTCGCCCCGATGCAATTTGTCGTCCGGGAGAAATGGCCAGTGTAGCTGTCCAATGGCCAGATCTGAGATTTGTAGCATCTCCTTCAGGCCATATGCCATGATTGAGTTCACTTTTTTAGTGGCGGTGATACAACACGAAGCTGGTTGAGAAAAAACAAGTACTTTGACATTGAGCAGGTTCATCTGCGATATTTTCTATGGATACTGTTTGTTGTGCCATGTGGGGTGTGGGGAAAGGGAATCATTTAAATCGTGTTTTATCGTTTTTTTACATATAAATCGTTTTTTTACATAAAAGTTTTTTTACATAAAAAAAGTTTTTTTTACATAAATGTTTGTATTTTTATTTTATGTATGAGCATCTTAAATCCAAAGCAAGCTAATCTGCTTTTCAACTTGTTATCCAGAATCTCAGTGGCGGCTGTCTGTTCTTTGGTGTAGTTGTGGTTAAACCAAAGACATTCCTTCCTTGTTACTACCAAGGTCTGGCCTGGTGGATTACCAGTGTGGTTCAAGTGCACTGGCGTGTACTAACATGTTATACTGTCGTCTAATCAGAGACATAGCTGGGATTAACAGAGCGGTCAAAGTCTCCCGTCAGTAACAAGGTACTATTCCTTCTTCCAGTCTTCGATGATTCACCTTTGTTTGAGCAGGGGGACTGACTGAGAGCCGTTTTTCTGTTCCAGGAGTATAGACAAAACAACACACACATGAAACACACACACAAGCATACAGAGCTTCACAAGACAGAACAAAACAGCACGATGTAATAAACAGAGGAAAGAAAGAGGCCGCTAGTTAAACCACATGCTCCCTCCTGTGTTTCAGGGCCTCCACTGAAGCAGCAAGCAGTTCTGTAGCTCCATATGGCCTCAACCCCTCCTCCCCCCCTCCTCCCCCCTCCACCCCCCCTCCTCCCCCGTCTGCAGTCTGGCCCTCCAACACACAAGTGGCTTTGACTCGATGTAATTGACGTAATTACACCGGGATCATGATACAGCACAATCACTTCTCTTTCCCCCCCACCCCCCCCCCCCCTCCTCCTTCCCTCCTCGTCGTCGTCGTAAACGTCTCCCAGGCGAGGGCGGCCTGCAGGTCTCTCCAGATGCCGGGAGCCCACCGCCCCTGTCTGGAGAGACCGGGGGTGGGGGTCAGCAGGTCCAGAGGCCAGCCCGGGCGCTGGGACAGTTCTCTTGGCGTCCCGTTCATCGTTAGAGGGGGAGCTCAGTCCAAATGGGCCTCGTCGTTTGGGTGCTCAGAAGAGTCTTCTTGGCTGGAGTCGGTTGTGAAACCCGCTCCGCTGTGATCTACAACTGTGGATCGGTTATCCAAACACCTATCTCACCCCCCCCCCCTCCCCCCACCTCCCACCCCTCTCCCCTACCCTGCGGCCTGAGAGTAACAGTAGAAGAGGCGATTACACCTGACTCTCCTTGGCTTTTTGTTTCTGGTCAATAGAGCTCTGCACCGGGTCCAGAGAGGTGAGCCCGTTCCGGGAAGGAGGGGGGGTACACAACCAGGGAGGCCCTGATCGCAGCCAAGCCATTTCTCTCTCATTACTGCTCTCTCCACATGCCAGCTGTTCTGTCCTTAAAGAAAATGCTGTTGCATGGGGATCTGCCTGAAGTGCTTCAGCGAGATCAGAGAGAGAGACAGAGACAGAGAGAGAAAGACAGAGAGAGAGAGAGAGAGAGAGAGAGAGAGAGAGAGAGAGAGAGAGAGAGAGAGAGAGAGAGAGAGAGAGAGAGAGAGAGAGAGAGAGAGAGAGAGAGAGAGAGAGAGAGAGAGAGAGAGAGAGAGAGACATAGACAGACAGAGAGAGAGAGAGAGAGAGAGAGAGAGAGAGAGAGAGAGAGAGAGAGAGAGACAGAGAGAGAGAAAGACAAAAGACAGCGACAGAGAAAGAGAGAGCCATGGGCCAGGTCTGTGATGTCTGTTTCCCTGACAGATCCTCAGCCATGTTGGTCCATTCTATATGCCTCTTCTCGACCCTGAGCAGAGTTCGTAAACAAGGCACTTACCGCCGTAATTACGTAAAGTAGGTTTGCTGACGACAGGCGTGACCCTCAGCCTAACCATACACGGGGAGTTACAAGTTTGCTCTTTCACTCCGTATCTAGCGTGTAGATTGTTGTATTTTTTCTTTAGTCTTCTACTTTTCTGTGACAATAAAACCGAAAGAGCGAGCAGCAACCGGATTAGATATTGAGTTGTGTACGTTCATCCTTGGGATATTGATTCTTGAGTCTTGAGATCAACATCCACTATACAGTTTCTCTATAACATTTCTCAGCAGAAATCTGTTCTTTTCTCTCTGGCCTGTCATCCAGCATGGACCATTGTCAGTGAGCCTCTGCAAATCAATATGGCAACACAATGGCGGACGGAATACTGGAGTCGGAGCGTTTGATAGGCTAAGCTCGGCATTCTGGACATGATTGGCTGACAGTTGTTTGAAGTGTTCTGCCCCCAGACAGTGGCCTTCGCTTCATCTTCAGAACCTGGAGGACAGGACTACTACTGTGGTCCGCTTTAACAGAAATCAATATTAAGAGTTGCCATTGTGCCGAAGTATATGATATTTCAGCTGTTAGGTATTCCAATATGAAGGTTGGTACGATCTTTGGATGACCATCTCTTTAAAAGTTTTTTTTTTTTTTTTTTTGCACTCTAAGGTGTGGGATAAACTGTGCAGTCAGTCTGCTTGAAAACAAGTCAATATTTTGGACAGCTTTACTCTATTTGTCTTGTCACTGATGTGATGTATAGTATGCGTGTGTGTCTCTCTGTGTGTGTGTGTGTGTGTGTGTGTCTGTTACAGAGAAGGCCTAATCTTCGCAGCTTTCCACAGGTGAGGTCTGACTGGATTCCACTCAAGCTGATCTGTCCAAGTCAGGAGAAATGCATTCTGGGGGATGTCAATGTTTAACCTTCTTAAGCAAATAAGAGTACACCTTCAAGTATGAGGAACAGGACCTATACTGGGGGAGTATTATTTACAAGTCACTTTACGTTGGACAGACCAACTTATCCAGTTATTAATATATGTTTTTTTCTCAAATCTTTACCATGATCATTTCAAAGAATTATGGAAGACTTCTAATTGTCTGGAACATAAAAAATAAAAACATTTAAAAAACCAATTTTTCAGATGGACTATATTCCTCCATAAACCTTTTGTACAAAAATTCCAACAGCTGAATCATCTCAAGGTGTTTCTCATGTGTAACCTGCTACCTTCACACACCCTGCTAGCTGGCTAGCTGGCTGGCTGCCTGTCTGCCTGCCTTCCTGCCTGCCTGCCTGCCTGTCTGTCTGTCTGTCTGTCTGCCTGCCTGTCTGTCTGTCTGTCTGCCTGCCTGTCTGTCTGTCTGTCTGTCTGTCTGTCTGTCTGTCTGTCTGCCTGTCAGACAAGCACATATTAAACCGCCCTGCCCTCAGTCCACACACATCAATAATGAACTGGGAACATATCACGAATCGGACACTGATGGAGTGCGTTCAGGTTTTGCAAAATACCTCCTGCATAAATAATTGAGAGAGCCGGTCCAATCAGGTGGTCAGAGGAGTGGAGTAAGAGCTTGGACAGCCAGGCTGGCAGGCCAGACACTGGGCCTTCAGAGGTCTCGCCTCACGCCCTCCCTCAACCAGACCGGGGGGCCCACTATAACATATTTAACCCTTCCCAGGGAAGGTCTCGTTGAGATTTACGTAAAATACAATTTTAAAAGAGTTCTGATCATAAGTCATTACACCATGACAAACTACTAACTAGTAAAAACATATTACTGTAAAAAAAAAAAAAAAAAAAAGTGTGTAAATAAATATTATCAAATCCAACATAACACTGAATCCTCCGGTGGTGAGGTCCACAACGTGAGAAGCAGGGCCAGTACCAGTCATACCACATTTGGCGCCCTGGGCAACATTTATCCCCATCACCCCCCCCCCCCTCCCAAGCATAACACGGACATACTGTATGACGTGGCGCGGCTGGCGACCTTTGCTGGTAGTGCAGGAGGGTTAATTAATGGATGCACTTTGGAAAATGCCGCCCCCCTCTCCATGCCGCCCTAGGCGGCTGCCTATGTCACCCTGTAGGAAGGACCGGCCCTGAGCTGCAGAGGATGTGTGGAGGTTCAGCTGCTGTGTGGGAGCGTTCTGCCTCCTCTGACACCTCCGCCTGCCTCTCCTGCCTCTCCTGCAGCCTCTGTTCTCAGGTGCGTGAGCGCGGTCGGCTGGAGGGATTAGCGCTAATGCCTGGTGTTTAAAGTAATCTGAGCATCACTCTCCTCCGTGCTCTCTTTCCATCCCCACAGCGCTGAGACAACAAACCCACACAGACGCACAGGTGTGCACATAAACCGTAGACACACACACACACACACACACACTTGTGCACTCACACGCCAGTGTCCAGAGCTACTGCTGTGAGTGTGAATGTGAGGGCGCGCAAACTTACCAAAATAAAGGATGATGAAAGTAGCTGTTTGATGTTGTGGTTGGGGGAAGTCTTGTCGAAGTCAAAGAGAGCCCTGGGTAATACAGGAGATCATCAGAGTAGCTGTTGGATATCACAGCTTACTGTGTTTTAGGTGATGGATGGGCTTGTGGTCCTGTTCCTGTTGTGTTGCTATAGTTACCTATGTACATTTGTGTTGGCAAATTGCTGTTTGAGCGCCTCTCATGTGAATATGTACATACACACTCTAACAGTCACATAATGGGAAGATTGTTGAATTCTCACAGCTATCTCTTCTCATTTGTGGACAGTCTCAGGTTACACAACAGTGGCCTGACAGGAAGTCTGATTGTGTGAGTGTGTGTGTAGGAGAGAGAGAGAGAGAGAGAGAGAGAGAGAGAGAGAGAGAGAGAGAGAGAGAGAGAGAGAGAGAGAGACAGAGAGAGAGAGAGAGAGAGAGAGAGAGAGAGAGAGAGAGGTTGTGTGTGTCCCAGATTAGGGGCAGAGAAAGTCACCTACTCACACAGGCTTCATCACCATGCACACAGAGTCTCTTCTTACCTCCAGGGAAGGTGTGGTGACTGCCTTCCTGGAGTCAGGTGACACCGACTGGGAAGCAGGGGGCTTGGGTCAGCTGTAGCTGGGACTGGGGCTGGGACTGGGACTGGGGCTGGGACTGGGGCTGGGACTGGGACTGGGACTGGGACTGGGACTGGGACTGGGACTGGGACTGGGACTGGGACAGGGGCTGGGGCTGGGGCTGGGGCTGGGACTGGGGCTGGGACTGGGGCTGGGGCTGGGACTGGGGCTGGGACTGGGACAGGGGCTGGGACTGGGACTGGGGCTGAGGCTGGGGCTGGGACAGGGGCTGGGGCTAGCTGTACGTGATCTCAGATTGTCCCTCTTAAAAGATGCATGTATGACCACAATAACCAATCATTCAATTATCCAGACACGTCTAGAAGGCCATTTGTTTAAATATTTGATGACTTTATGACATGTTTCTGAAAGCTGTTGTTTGTAGAGGATGGGGCCTTGGCTGTTGTCAAACTCATTTGTCAACACCTGTGTGTTCGTTTTGTTGGATTGCTTAAGCCTGCAGTGTCTTCAAGATATTTACGGAATTTTCCTACAACCTCCCACGTTTGTCTCTGAGATAATTGATTGTGTTTGTGGCCGTCAGAGAGAATGATGAATTCTTCAGTCTGCTAGTGACAGACTACAACAAACAGACAAAAAAGGAATTTCCATGCCACGGTACTTTTTGAGAGAAAAACAACGTTGAATTTGTTTCTTGTCATCCTATCATTGCATTGATACGATGCATAGATATATCTGAGTGATCAGTCATTAAATGAATTGATCCTTATTATACTATTATTCCTAATACTACTATATTAACACAGATTATCAACAAACACATGGTAAATAATAAAACAATGGTCCTGAGCCAAGCAGAGATTATTTGCCCTGCGTACACATTTCCACAGGTGTCGTCATGGGGACCACTCCCAGAATGTATTCTCCTCGTGCAGCCTCGTGTCACGTCAGACCAATCAGCCGTGACGCAGCCGTGTCTCCGTGGCAACCGGCCAACCGCGCTTGGAGACTTTGCCACAATACCTGTAGATCCCCTGAACCGGAATCCAAAAATTGAACTCTTCACCTCTGGCTTATCACCGCCCAATGTGAGCCTATCGGAAATATGAGCGTGAATCCACCTGGTGCCATGGTCATGAACAGTGTTCAATCCTGTTCTCTTTCATGGACACGTGGGATCCAGCCAAACAGCAAGTCATCTTGTTTCGGGCCAACCCACAGGAAGTCTCTCAGAGGCTGTTGTACTGTCAGACACCGGGGAAGGTCACGGGTTAACACATGTAATCAGTGTCTGTGATCTGTGTTGAAAGTCATGTGCACAGGGTTATAGAACGGTAACCATTCTGTCCTTTCAGCACCTCTCTAAACGGCAGTTGTTCTCCGACGAGCCCGCTGAAACAGCAGGTGGAAGGGAGGAAACCCAAACAGGAGGTGTTTGGCTTTTATGTAAAGTTACATTTCCTCTCCTCCTTCCCTCTTCCTTTCATCTGTTCCTCCACAGATCAGTCCTTGGAGTAGCTTCCTGGGTCATGTGTTGAACGGAGCCTGACTGAGCCCATAGTCACCAGCAGACGGAACCTTCCAGACTCAACCACGGTGTTTGCATGAGGGGGGTGGTCATTGTGTCATCAACACTGCTCCCCCCCCTCACAAGAGTGATGGTTTGACCTGGATCCCGTGTTCCACGTGGTCCGGTGTGATCACGAAAGAGCTGGTAAAACACCTGTTTACATTTACATTTACATGTATTCATTTAGCAGACGTTTTTATCCAAAGCGACTTCCAAGAGAGAGAGTATATGTGAATATCATTGGAGGAAAGGAAGGAGAGAGGAGATAAGGTGGGATATAGTAGGTTGTTGACACTTCTTGCTGGTCAGGAACATAAAGCCCTAGTATTTACCTTGATGAAAACTTGCCAGAAAAACCATGTATATACACTAAATCACTGTTTAAACCACAACACCTGTTGCTGTTTGTGTTTGTCTGTGCGTGTGTGTGTGTATAAGGCGGAAGGGTTGAAAAATCTGCCAACCACCTTCTCTGTAGACACACCTGAGAAGTGTCTTAGATTGGGGATGAGTGGAGATGAAGTGGAGAAACCCTCACTCTTTGTCTCTCTCCCCCTCCCCCTCCCTCCCTCCCTCCCTCCCTCCCTCCCTCCCTCCCTCCCTCCCTCCCTCCCTCCCTCCCTCCCTCCCTCCCTCCCTCCCTCCCTCCCTCCCTCCCTCCCTCCCTCCCTCCCTCCCTCCCTCCCTCCCTCCCTCAAACCTCCCTCCCTCTCTCTCTCTCTCTCTCTCTCTCTCTCTCTCTCTCTCTCTCTCTCTCTCTCTCTCACACACCACCATCCATACAGGACAGGGATTAATATTTCATCAGGAATCTTAGTAATGATCTGAAATCGGAGGAAGCTCTCGGCTTGAACTTTTATACTAATTCAATAATTAGAGGCTGTGTCTGGCGCGGGCTCAGGTCCAACCTCCGCCCATCACCCGGGCCCGGCTGGAGCAGGGGCTCCAGGGCCTTGGGGTCAACACCTGAGTTCACCTGATAATTAACACGTCAGCTGGGACTTTGTCACCGGAGCTCAGGCCCACGCACGGTTCCCAGAGCTTGGGTTTCACTCTCCGCTGCTCCTGCCCGGCTCCCCTCCACTGCCTCCAGCATGCACCCTCGCTCTCCGTCCCCTCCACTACCTCCAGAGCGCACCCTCGCTCTCCGTCCCCTCCCCTCCTGTGAAGCGCGGCTTGTCTGTGTCGCTCTCTCACGAGGTGTCTCCGAGCGAAGAGTACGCACGGGGGAACGGGGGGGGCTGTTTTATGTCTTGATAGGATGGATGGAGAGAGAGACAGGAAAACAGAGAGAGAGGGGGGAGGGAGAGAGAGAGAGAGAGAGAGAGAGAGAGAGAGAGAGAGAGAGAGAGAGAGAGAGAGAGAGAGAGAGAGGGGGGGGGGGGGATGCAGGACATGGCCTGAGCCGGATTCGAACATTTAGGCCCTTTACCATTCAGGCATCAGCATTGATAGTACACACGCTCCTACCGGTCGCTAGATGAGATACTGAAGAGAAGAGAACAGAATAGAATATGCCTGTTTGATGTTGTTTTGTTGGCGGTGTTTGGTGATGACATGGTGCCCTTCTGGGGGGTTGGTTGTGGGC
>NC_140376.1:4195000-4257500 GCF_054491055.1 Hypomesus nipponensis | reverse complement strand
ATCAGCCTAGTCATGTGTACCTGTCTATTAAAACACAGCTCCAGTGGAACTCCTCTATCCATGAAGAATCTGTAATCATTAACACACACCAAATGTTGTCCCAGTGCTTAGTGTGTGGGTCTGTTGTGGCGGCCAACAGAGTGGGTGTGTGTTCAGGGGTGATCAGAGACCAGTGATTTATCCATTAGCAGAGGCTTCACTGTTTACCTGCTGGATTCTTATCACTACTCAGACACTGCTGTTTACCTGTGAGGTTTTCACCTGGTTGCCTTCGTAAAGAACACCTTCTCAGACTCTAAAAGCTTCTTGTCTGCGTGCCTGCCAGTCTAAGGGCCAGGACGAGATGATCTATTAGCTGCCAAGAAGAAGCCCAGCAAGGCGTTTTTATGCTTGTTTTTTTGTTGCTTTTTTTTTTTTTTTTACACGAAGGGGGAAGTGTTCACATCTGGGTGAAACCCACATTTTGCGCATGTAGAAAATAAAAACAAAGCTGAACTTTAACAGAAAAGTCTTGGAGACAAGCAAATCCAGCTTTGAGAATGATATATATACATATATATATACATATATATATATATATATATATATATATATATATATTTTGTACTTTCATCTCCTCTCCACCCCATGCTTAGATGATGCTCACATGAACCTCATAGATGTTGTCACAAATTAGGCAGCTGGAACATCTGCAGTGTAACCGTGTAATCGTAGCATACCCACTTTTTGAGGTTTCTTTTCCAGCTGTTATTATTTTAAGATGATATCCGGTGATAAACGAAACCTCTATAAATATTTAAGTTAGCGAACCATTAAACGCATGTAAATATTCCTTCCAAATCCTTTTAAAGTAATCCTCACCATGCCCAATGAAAAGATTCATTATAAAATGATCAGCTTTGCAAACGTTCTAGGATTTTTTACTTACTGTGTGTGTGTGTGTGTGTTTGTGCGTGCTTGTGTGTGTGTGTGTGAGTTGAGAGTGTGCGTTAAAGTGCGTACACGTCACAGTGCATCTCATTTATGTAAATTGACATGCCATTTTTTGGGGGGGGGGCTGGGGTTGCAGCAAAACTGACATCATTAAGAGTGCTGTAATCCTGGAGGAAAATAAACAGATAGAGACCCCATTAATAGAGTGTAAATTGGTGAAGTGTCTAGGCGGATACAAGTGAAGAGGGATGAGCCAGACTCTAAGCATCTTTTAAAACTCCCAAGTCAGAAAGCAAATGAGCCGGCCCAGATAATTCAGTTAACACAGATATAATTACTTTGCTTTTGCTGAGAGCCGGAGGGGAGCTGACACAGCGAGGCAAGATGGAATACAGGGGTTACATTTCAGGGCCTGGCTGTTCTGCGTGTTTGTGTCTATGTCCGTGACTGAGTGTGTACATCGATGTTGTTTGTGTATGAGCATGAGTGTGCGCGTGTCTGTGCGAGGGTGTGTGTGTGTGTGTGTGTGTCTGGCAAATGAGACCAGGGTGCCTGTTTGAGGAAAGATTATCTTGACAAATTGGATAAACATCTCTGGTGTGACAGGATGCTGACGGAGGGAGGGTCGTCTGTGCATGCACACCTGGGGGATAGTTTGCTTAGCAAGAGAGACGGTGGAGGTAGAGGGTGGAGGTGTGTGTAGCCTTGCACAGACTGCTGCCCCTCCCGGGCAGGTAGCAACAGGCTTTCGGAGCCCTCCACTGCAGGCAAGAGCTCACATGTGGTTCTGGGGTTTACCTGCTATGGAGAGCAGGAGGAAGAGAGAGGGAGGATTTAAAGGGCAGACTGGAAGAGACAAGGAGACAGTGAGAGAGAGAGAGAAAGAGAGAGAGAGAGAGATAGAGAGAAAGGGAGACAGACAAAGAGAGAGAGGCAGTGAGAGAGAAAAATAGAGGCAAAGCAAGCTCCCCCCTCCCCCCCATCCCCCCCCTCCTCCCCCTCCTCTACCTGGCTGGTCTCTCCAGTTGTCCGTCAGCGCAGATGAACTCATGTGATCATGTGAAGCAGCAGCGCAGGTCTGGCTGTGATGACAGGTAGCAGCTGGGAGACTCAGGCCTTCTGAAGAACTACAACCTCCACACATTCACACTGATAGCCGGAGGCTGGCTGGCTGGCTGGCTGGCTGGCTGGCTGGCTGGCTGCCTGGCTGCCTGCCTGCCTGCCTGCCTGCCTGCCTGCCTGCCTGCCTGCCTGCCTGCCTGCCTGCCTGCCTGCCTGCCTGCCTGTGTGATGGATGTTATCCAGGGAATAGAGGGCCTTACACCTCATATCACCTCACTCTTTGTAGTTCCTGATACCTTGGCAGGGTGTTCTATTACCTGCTCACAGAGCAAACTCTCTCTCTCTCTCTCTCTCTATCTCTCTCTCTCTCTCTCTCTCTCTCTCTCATACACACTTTTTTCTCTCTCTCTCTCTCTCTCTCTCATACACACTTTTTTCTCTCTCTCTCTCTCTCTCTCTCTCTCTCTCTCTCTCTCTCTCTCTCTCTCTCTCTCTCTCTCGCTCTCTCTCTCTCGCTCTCTCTCTCTCTCTCTCTCTCCATTCTCTACACGTCCATCATGTCTCTGGGTAGAGTATGGTACTGTCTGTTTGACCACGGGCCATCCAGTCCTGTAGCCCTCCTCAACCTCTCCAGAGTCAGCCTGAGGTTACTTCTCCCTCCTCCTCTTCTTCCTCCTCCTCTTCCTCCTCTTCCCCATCCTCCCTCCCGTCACTGACAGGTCCATCTCTTTATAATTTTACAAGGGATTTGGTGATTTCCTATCTCCCCCAATTGGTATTTCCTCCGCCTCCACAGGGGGTAAGTTGATCATACTTAGCGGATTTAGCCCGGCCAAGTTTTCTTAATTAACTATGTAACCTACTTTCCTGTGTGTGTGTACAGTGAGTGTGTACAGTGTGTGTGTGTGTACAGTGTGTGTGTACAGTGTGTGTGTGTGTGTACACTGTGTGTGTGTGTGTACACTGTGTGTGTGTGTGTGTGTACAGGCTGGGCCTTCGCTGCCAAGATCAGACCCGGGAGGAGCAGGCCCGTCTCAGAGGAGCGGCAAGGTCAGCTTCCTGTACCGTGGATGACAGAGAGGAGGGCTGGTCTGTCCGCACCGCCCTACGTTACCCCCCCCCCCTGCTCACCGCCCCCCCCCCGCCACCACCCAAACAAGCGTGTCAGCTTTGTGTCAGGGTTAGCTTCCAGCTAGTGGCTCTTGTGTGAACGCCACCACAGTGCCCGGCTGTGTTTGCTAGCCCTCATGCCCCGGCACTGTTGGGGGGCACTGGGGGATGGTGGTGTTGAGTGGGGAGGGGGGGGCAGGGGGGGGGGGGGGGGCGGGGACGTGGGAGGTGGGGGGGTGGTTGGTACTGTCGCTTTCACAGATGGTCCTATGCATGCGTTTGGAGAGACTGTGTCTTCCCAACATGAGGACACTGTACAGATGGGCTGGTAGCCCCGTGCAATCCCCGACACTTACCCCGTCTCCGAGACACACACACACGCTCACACACACTCTCACCCGCAGACACTCTCAAACGCACACACTCTCGCACACACAAACACACTTTACAAAGCCCCACGTCCACACTCTCCCTAAACGCACACACACACGCACACACACTAACAAACACACACACTAACAAACACACACAGCGTGGTCCCAAACATCCACTACAATCGGGCCAGTCTGTGCTTTACTAAAAATAATCTACAAGCAAATAGCTTCCCTTTACTGCATGTGAGAACGTGTGAAAGGGTCCACTAATGAAGTCACAAAAGAGTTGGACAACAAGTGCGGAGGAAATCCAAGGCTCGGCGCATAAAAGAGCTTTGTGTGGGTCTCAGTGTCCCCTCTTCCCAGCGAGTGTATCATAGCTGACATTTCCATTCTCATTAGAGAGATTCCATGAATGGGGGCCGGAGGATGGATGGAGGCTGGAGGGTAGAGGCTGGTGGGTGGACATAGGGGGGGGGCCAGGGGATGAGAGGCTGGAGTTTGGAGAGGGGTGGATTACACTGTGGTCTGGAGGACCTCTGAGGCTGTAGGTTCGTATAGAGGTTAGAGGTTAGGGAGGTGAGGTTAGGGAGGTGAGGCCGAAAGATACGGTGCAAGGGTTTAGAGAAGTTGGAGGCTGTCGGAGGAAGCTGGGGGTTAGAGAGGCTGGGGGATATACGGGCCAGAGGCTGGAGGACAGACGCTGGAGGCTGGGGCTGGAGGCTGGGGCTGGTTGTGGATGGGGTCTGGAGAGGTGTCCGTCCTCTTCCACTGCATGGTTTATCTCACACAACCCACACACTCACATTCCTTACTAATGGGTCTGAGAGTTGTAATCTGGCTCTGTTCTGTCGTGGTTCTGTTGTGGTTCTGTTGTGGTTCTGTTGTGATTCTGGTACGGGTCCAGAGCCAGCCAACCCTAGAGCTTCTCTGGGTTTCATGTGTTTGTTGTTTGTCTGAGGCAGTCACAGTTTCTCTGGAGAGCAGGCTCTATGGATCACCTGACCATGGTCTAACCATCCACATGCACCCCAACCTCAGCAAATAACATTAGCAGCAGTCAGAAGTTCAGATGGGCCAAAATGCCTTACACAGGTATTCCACAGAATTCAACAAAAATCACTTCCTTTAAATATCAAGCTGTGCACTGAAAAGCATCCTCATCTACAAAAAATATGAAATATCGACGACCTTATACTCACAATGAAGACAGCTCTCCAGAAACGACGTCAAAGGAGACTACGCGAACAACACAAAAACACACAACCGTCTCAGACCGTGAGTGTTCGGTGTCCCCTGAAGGGTTAAATCCGAGGGGAAGGACCCTGTCTTTTCTCTCTGGCCTTGCAGGGCTAATTTCCAGATTAAGGACAGGAAATGTATTTAATCCCTACCGGCTTCATTAAACTCAAGAGCCTCTTGTTCTTCATGCTTAAACGCTTGCCCGAACCCCATACCCAACGGTCAATGGCAGAGGCAAACCTATTGAACGTGATTATAATCCTCTCCACCCTCAGAAAAAAAAGATATACATATAATTGTAATTCAACACACAACAGTTTTAGTTTACTACTTAGCATAATATTTTACTGCAGATTGTTTCAGCAAGCAATCAGTAAGATATGAAGCTGATTGAAACAGACGGCAATAAAACAATCAGTGGAACACTAAACAACGCACCACATTTCAGATGTTATCCTTTCTTTTGTTTTTTTTATCGTTTTTTCAACGTTATTCCAAGATCTTGGGCAGAGAGTGGGGTTCTGTAGTTAAAAACTCCTCCACTTCCATTATGGAATGCTGGGAATTGGAGGCGTGGAGGGCCAGGAAGGCCAATGGCTCGCTGCCATTCTCCATTTCATTTTCTCTCCCCCTGTGATCAGTCTTTATAATGCTGGATCAGAACAGACCAGAGTAGATCAGACCAGAGTAGACCCACGTTTCCAGGAAGAGGTCAGGGCCTCGGCTGCAAGAGGTGAGGCTAGGGCTGAGGTTAGGGCTGAGGCTAGGGCTGAGGCTAGGGTTGAGGCTGAGGGCTGACCAAGGACTTGGGAATGGGGCTAAACCAGGACTCACAAGCATCTGATTGACTTTACGAGCATTTTGGAGCTGTCACAACACAAAGCGGAGTCTCATGTTGAAACAGTAGAGTGTTACTGGAGGGTTGTTTGTGTGTCTGGTCTCTGTGGCCCAGTTCAGATGACTGCTAAGAGGAAGGACCGGCCCGATCCTATTCATTCAGTTTGTATGCTGCACCAGAAGGCAAGTAGCACTCCGGACTGAGATATGATCTGTTGACTACAAAGGCTCCTGTGACAAGCAACACACACGCGCACACACATATACACAAATACACACAAACACACACAGGCACGAATACAAAAGCACGCACACACACAGTTTTTACTGGGCCTTGTAGTCTGTATACAAGAGGGGCCAACTGTGGGGGAAATGTCAGCTTTCTGGTGACAGATATAATGCTTTTTTTATATATAAATATCATACTATCAGTCATATATTTGGCTACCCATGGTATTTATGGGAAAAGAGAGAAGTCCATGAAGAGGTATTTTAATGGTCAAGCAGAACCCCCAGCACTGAGGACAGAGATGCTGTTTGCTGTTTGGCAGCAAAAAAACATCCAACTGCCTGATCTGATTCCAGCGTTCTGGGACAATCGTTCAGTCACAGAGAACAGACAGTTAAGCCTGTGTGGGTACTGCACATACACACACACACATACACACACATACACACATTCTCTCGTTCTCTCTCCCTCTCTCTCTCTCCATGACACACACACACACCCTGGACACACACCCTGGACACATTTTCTCTCTCTCACAGACACACACTCACTGGACCCAACGCACAAGGAAGAATGTGTCCAGTCATCTGGGCAGTGAAAGGCCACATGTGCGCTACAGTCAAGAGATTCCTTAATATAGTCAGTTGAAATGCCTCTATTATGCTAACATATTGGTGTTTTGGGGACTAGCTACAAGCCCGTCTGAACAATGTGCTACTGTAATGATACCACAATGCGTTCCCTCTCAGTCGAAACTGAAATTTGCCAATTTCAGTCATGTTTTTTCAGTCATGTATGTCACTGTTAGATCGATATAAAATGTTGAATATCCTGGTCATGGTGCATGCTTTACGATACATTTCTGTTTGATATTTCATTCACTTCACAGATACTTTAATCCACAGTGCATCACAAACAGTGCCTGGAAACACACAGGGAAAGATCAGGGATCAGAAGTGAATCGTTCAAACAGTAGTTTGGTGGATAGACTCGAGGAACGGTCTGTATTTACGAGCCACATCGGCAGGTCACCACATCTCAGCTACCGGGCTCGGCGAAGAGTGTCTAAATTAGAGAGGAGAGGGGAGGAGAGGAGAGCAGTCCAGTTCTACCCATGGCTACCTGTCGGTTTTCCCCCTCATTTGGATAATGCTGGGTCATGGATGAAATTGCGTGTTAGGTGGCGGGATTGAAGTTTTAATTCTGTCTCTGTGCTCTGGGGCAGTTGATCTGTCTGTCCCCTCCCAATCAATTAACCAGGGAGGGAGAAAGGCAGAGGGAAAGAGACAGACAGAGAGATGGAGAAGGAGAGAGAAGGAGGCAGACAGAGACAGAAAAAGGAGAGAGAGAGAGAGAGAGGGGACCAGAGTCTGTTGCTATACTGACCTTCGGTTTATTCCTCACCTCCGTGGACAGGAAGGTGGAGACCCAACCCCCTCCTGAGGAGTAATCTCAGGGCAGCAGCAGGGTTGGACCGAGCTAACAATGTTTCTGTAGGCCTTTATCACTCCAAGGGAGGTTGTTGTTTAATTAGCCTGTACAACTGGAGTGTGACGCGTGTTCGCAGTATGCACCGTTTTTCTACTACATGCCCTGGCTGAATCTACCCACATATCTCTGTCAGGTGGAAACACTGAACTACAGTCATAGATGAACAAACACACGCACACACGTGTACGCACACACACACAAGCGTCTACACGCAGACACACACTCGGCTGTGTGTCAGAGGAGGGGGTCGGGAACGGTAGAAGAAGTCGGCATGGTGAAGGTGCTGCTGGAATCCTGGTGGGTGGCCTGAGAGGGAGAAGGGGAGAGGGCATGAGAGGGAGAGAGACAAACAGAGAGAGAAACAGAGAGAGACAAACAGAGAGAAACAGACAGAGAGACAAAGAAAGAGAGAGAAACAGAGAGACAGAAACAGAGAGAGAGAAACAGAGAGAGAGAGAGCAAACGATGGGTAAAGAGAGAAAGGAACAAACGAAAAAGAAGAGAGGCAGTTTGTTCTCACACTAACCTTCCCCTCATTCTACCCTACCACACATGATTCACATGTAACGCCCACACACACACCTGCGGTCTGAGTCCCATGGCTTGAGCGTACTACTGACGGAGTCAAGCTACAGGATGACTCACAAACAATGAGATACCACCACAGAGTTCTATAAGCCTGAGCTAATACCTCTCTTTGTCTTTTAACTGCTGCCCTGGTCAGAACAACCCAGCGTGTGTGTGTGTGTTTGTGTGTGTGTGTTTGTGTGTGTGTGTTTGTGTGTTCTCGTATTTGGAGGGGGGCGCGGGGAGGGCTATGTCTGTTTGTGTTTGACCTCTCCAGAGCTCTCTCACATACAAACATGCTCGCACACACACACACGCACACACATGCCTCTCTCCAGCTAATACCAGCGGTGAGAGGCCAGAGGTCAGCAGCCAGGGACACGTGACCGGTCACGGTTAATTCCAGGAGGACAATGGGTTCCAGCTCATCCCATTACACCTCCATGCCAAACCAATGGTTTGTTTTGCTGCCGGCCCTATCTCCCCTGACCCCTCCGCCTCGCCGCTTTAATAACGTTCCGTGTAAACCTGGCAGGACGCGCCAGCCAATCTGGACGCAACGCAGATGGACCTTCGATCGGTTCACTTGCGGGAGGGGTCAGACCGGGGGAACCGCACTGATCGCTTCTTCCCCCGGGACTGGAGAGAAGATTCTCCAATGAGGTCCTCTCAGAAGGGCTCGGTGTGTCCAGGATCTCTCTCCTGGGTGAAGTAGATCTCTTTACTGGCCCTGCTCAGTGCAAGGGGGTTTCTGTTTATCTGCTGTGTACACAGAGTCAACACAGGACAGATACCACAGACCGACACCGGTCACCTAATCAATGAGGTTAATACGGCTGTTTAATGGCTTGGGAGGGGCTGGGGGGGAGGATATGTGTGTTGTGGAGAGATGGATGGGTTATTAGAGAAGAGGGAGCGGGGGTAAACATGACCTGGAACCTTCCCAGAGAGAAATAGAGTTGTGGGATGAATGGGTGAGGTACAGGAGGGGGGGTGGGGATGGGAGAGAGAAAGAGAGAGAGAGAAAGAGAGAGAGAGAAAGAGAGAGAGAGAGGGGGGGGGGGTGTATGAGAGAGAACGTGTGTGAGAGAGTAATAGAGAGAGTCACCAGTGTAACAGAGACAGTTTCATCCCTTCAGGCAGAGGACTTGAAGCATCTACAGTAACACAGTTCCATCAGAGGAACTGTGCAGGGCCCTGGATTGGAGTAAATCAGCAGCAGTAAAGATCCTCCCAGTAAAGATTTTTTACCAAGACACAACAACACCATTAAATTGATTTAATGTGCTATGTCAAGACTGCAAACATTTAATACTTTATGAAACACATACAAAATGCACGAATGAACCAAGAAGCACGATTGTTTTAAAATCAAATAGATACAACATTTTAACAAAATATCTGTAAAACAACTCTGCAGAAGTGTATTTTTCTAAGACTCAGGATTCTGTCCTGTGATTGGTCCTGACGGAGCGTTTCCAGCGATCCAGGTGCATCATGGGAGGGGGTTAGAGGTCACCGTAGCATGACATCCAGACTTTCTTCAAATAGTGACATCACCTGGAGGAAGAAGAGACACTCATCAGTCAGAGAAAGAAAAGGAAGAGAGCGAGCGAGGAAGAGAGCGAGCGAGAAAGAGAGCGAGTGAGGAAGAGAGCGAGCGAGAAAGAGAGCGAGCGAGAAAGAGAGCGAGCGAGAAAGAGAGCGAGCGAGAAAGAGAGCAATAGTGAGAACAAATGAGAAGCGCCATAAGCGAGAGAGAGAGAGAGACAGGGAGAGAGAGAGACAGGGAGAGAGAGAGACAGGGAGAGAGAGAGACAGGGAGAGAGAGAGACAGGGAGAGAGAGAGGGAGGAGAGGGATGGAGGGAGGAAGAGGTTTATGGAGAGGGAAGGGGTGGAGAGGGAGGGAGAGTGGGCAGAAGGACTTCCAGGTGTGGGGGGGTATGACTCCCAGCTAAGACAAACACTGATTGGGGCTCTGAGTGGCTCTTCAGAACATCCTCTCACCATGAACACACATGCACACACACACACATGAACACACACACACACACATGAACACACACACGCACACAACAGCTTTCAAACAAATCACTCCTGGATCTTCTTTAACACAGTTTATGTCGTTTTACATTCGGTACATCTGGAAGCAAATACAATGAGATGCTTCATGGGAATCACATAACACAACATCTCAAGGGTCACACCCATCACAGCACATCCACATTTTACACCAAAGGACTTTGCAAGCCCTTCAAAGCGTCGTCACTGACGGGGTTGGGACTGAACATCTAGTCAAATCTGAACGGCTTAAACACACTCTGGAGTGTGTTTAGAAAATTAAAGGCCTGGGATTTTTTTCATAATTGTCCATTTTATCATTTTATTACAGCTAGCTTACTGTGATGGGCTCCCATTATAATTTATGAAATACAATTAAAGCGTGACTTATTTCAGGGGCCCACTACAGTGAAGTGTGTGTGTGTGTGTGAGGGTGTGTGTGTGTTTGTGTGCGCGTGTGCAAAAGCAAGTGTGTGTGTGTGCCTGCGTGTGCCCCTCTGTGCATATCTCAGTTCACGTGTGTGTGCGTGTGTGTGTGTGTGCGTACGCATGTGTGTGTGTGTTCACGTGTGTGTGTACGCATGTGTGTGCGTGTCAGCTCCAGTATATTTAAATAGCATTAAGTAATTGGAAAAACAGAACAGAACAGGGAAGGGCTAAATTGTCTTGGAAGATTCACGCGTCCCCCCCCTTACCATACATATTGTGGAGGGCTCTACATCACGCTTGCACTTCATAAGAGAAAAGGAAATAGTCTTTTAACTGATACAGAAACTAATTTGGGAGAGCTTGTCCAAAGAGATACCACTCGCACCCAGAGAACCAACACTTGGCCATGTCACTACCTTCCTCGCCAGCACCACTAATTAAGTTGATCTCTGAGCCCCACTGAACTAATTGCGTCGCCGAGATTACAAAATATGGAAACGGTGAAAAAGGCGAGCTCGTTCATTTAAATGCCGCCGTATAATGTTCATGTTCTCTACCAATATGTCGATGCCAATCAGTGAGGGGGTGTCTCGGGCTGCTTTCATATGACACTGTGTCTGGCTCTCACTCTAGAGTTCATCATCAAACTGCCCTCCCCCCCCCCCCCACCACCACCACCACCACCACCACCACCACCACCACCACCACCACCACCACCACCACCACCACACCCCTCACCCCCACCATCTCCTCGCTCTCCCTGCCTTTCTAAGACCTTCTCTCTCTCCCTCTTTCTCTCTTTGCCCTGCCTCCCCCCCAGCTTTCTCTCTGTCTTTCTCTCCCTCTTTTTTCCCTTCTCTCCCTCTCCCTCTGGCTCTCACTGTCCTGCCCTCCCCTCCTGTCTGTCCACGCACACTTAAGCAAGGGCTTCTATGGAAGCACATCGCTTCCTTTCACTTGGGGAACACAGCTCGTAAAACACAAACGTGTTGTCTTTGAAGGAAACTCCATCCGTGCGATTTGGTTCTGAAGACCCAGTTGGCTGCAGTTACCCCATATGAACACACACACATGCCCCAAGGGACGGCGACAGAGTGCCGGACAGGGTCTCTCAGAGGCGTGCGTCCTGTTTTCTCCAGCGGTAGCTCTCCAGACAATCCAGCCAATCGCTGTAGTTCACTTTTAGTTGTCCTCCCTTCTCACACTCCCCCCATCTCCCCCCCATTCACCCATCAGTCGCTCTCGTTTTCTCTTCTCTCCTCTCTCTCTCTCTCTCTCTCTCTACTCTTTTCCCAAATATTGTCTGTCCCCTCCCTCTCTCGCTCTACCCCCCCTCTCCTCCCCTCTCCCCCAGCCCCCCAGCCCCCCAGCTCAGGCAGACCCCGCCTTGAGGCCCTGATCCATTGTGAGAGCCCTGCCACTTCTGTTTGGCCTCTTTGTGTTCGCCTAATCAGCCGTGGCCAATGTGGAGCCCTCCAGCTCATTACGTATTCGCACTAGGAGGGAATCATGGGAAGTTCCTGCTGGTCTGACCCCCCCCCCCCCCACCCCTTACAACCCCTCAACCCCCCTCACTCCTGTACACCCTGCCCCCCCGCCCCCCTCCCCTCTCAACACACATACAAACACACACACACACTACTTTCACTAACCTCTTCTCATTGTCGTCCCAGGCTGGTTCACCTGGGTGTCTCACTGTCTGTGTTTGTGAGTGTGTGTGTCTGCGCGTGTAAGAGTGTAAGCATAAACGTGTGTGTTTTTGTTGAAGACTTTGGGTGACGGTTAATGGAAGGTGACTCAGTCACCTCACACAGGTACCCTGCCGATCCTTTCAACACCAGTCTGGAAGAGGACACGAGAACAGGAACTGTTCCTGACTGTGAACAGCGAACAGCAGCCTGTTAGATCAGCAGCTGTCATACATTCACCAGGTCCTCTGATTGCTACTGTTTCCCAGGCTATGAGTCAACATCAACACATTGTAAGGAGAAGATCCTCTTATAGCTGCCATGCTAATGAGTATCAGGGCTTTAACAAGCTCTTGCTCCTTATTTAAATCGCCTCTCAATTACAGTACCTGTACTGTACATCTGATACACCTACAACAACAAACTCCTGGACGCCTGCCAGCCAGCTTCTGGACACAGCTTCAGCATACAACAGAGGCACTTCCTAATCTTCTCTCTCTATTTTATAAGCCCGTTCATTTGGATTTTGTATTTGTCTGCATGTCTGTGCCTGCGTGCGCGTTTGTGAGATACGTGACGGGGGGGGGGGGGGGGGAGCAGAGGCCTTGGTTTCCACGGAAACCCCAGAGGTTCTTCTGCAGAAGTGGGAGGACAGAGGAGAGGTTCTGTTCATTCTCACTCCATTCGTAATGAAGGTCTGATTAGGGAGCATGTAATGGGCTTATCTACTGCTGCTGGGGCGGGGAGCGGGGGAGGGCTGGGGGGTGGGGAAGAGGAGGAGGAGGGGGAGGAGGAAGGAGGAGTGGGAGAGGTCAGAGGAGGAGGTAAAAGTGAGTGATGGAGAGATGGAAGAGGAGATGAAGGAGGGCGAGGGGTTTGTGTGCACTTCCTTCCCTGCAGGATCCCCCCCCCCTCCCCAACACACACACACACAGCCCGCTCCCCTAACCTCATCCCCCTGGCCAGTCCTCTGTCAAGACCCCCTTGGCCCCCACCAACAGTGGCACCATAGGTTCCTGGGGGGGGGGGGGGGGGGGGGCAGTAGCAGGAAGAAGTGCCCTCCCCCACGCCCCCATCTCACCCCTCCCACCCAAACCCCATGTGTGCAGTGACATTACTGTACAGTGCAAACTAGTGTTTATCTCCAGGAACCTTCCCCAATCCTACTGTGTTCCCAGGCCATGCTCTCATTAATTTTAGATTGGCTCTAAATTAAGTCTTGCACTTGCCGGCTGAGTTTTTTTTTAAATTAGATTAATTTATATTTAAATTGTGACTTGTTCTGAAACTGCAGGTCGAACGATAGATTTCAAATTCCTATTTCAGATACAAGGAGATTCCGTGACGTTACAGTCAACAGGCTTAGGCAACACTGGACCAACATTTAAACCAAGGTTTTAACCATTGTCTGTCATAAAATCGAATAATAAGGCAGTTTGCATCAAATCAATTCTCCTCTCTATTTCAACACACTAATCAAGAGAACGGAGAATTTACCTTCATGATTTTTTGCTGATTTCTCCATCTGTCTACAGTAGAATGGCACCACCTAGAAACGAACAAAAAGATGAGGAACTTTGTCGGTACAACCAGTATCTCAGACAGTGTGGTGGGGAGCGGAGTGAGAGGTGGGGGGGGGGCCAAGCATAGCCACAGACAAAGACACACGAGGGGCTGCAAGGTTGGAGCGAGGCATCTTTAAGGGCTTTAAAAACCCCAGGAATGCCATTGTCCCTGTGCTACACACTCCCCAGCTGCAGCGCAACACTCACTGGAGGAGGAGGAAGAGGAGGAGGAAGAGGAGGAGAGGGGGGAGGGAGAGGAGGAGAGGGGGAGGGAGAGGAGGAGAGGGGGAGGGAGAGGAGGAGAGGGGGGAGGGAGAGGAGGAGGAGGGGGAGGAAGAGGAGGAGAGGGAGGAGGGAGAGGAGGAAGTGGGAGAGGAGGAGGAGGGGGAGGAAGAGGAGGAGAGGGAGGAGGGAGAGGAGGAGGAGGGGGAGAGGGAAGAGGGGGGTAGATGGAGGAGGGGGAGGAGGAGGTGGAAGAGGAGGAGGAAGTGGAGGAGAAGGAGGAGGAGGTGGAAGAGAGGGAAGAGGGGGGGAGGAGGGGGAGGAGGTGGAAGAAGAGAAGGAGGTGGAGGAGGAGGGGATGGAAGAAGAGGAGGAGGGGATGGAAGAGGAGGAGGTGTGAAATCAGAACACTTTTTGTGGACCAATCCTAAGACAAAGCACACCATAGTTGACAGGAGCATGCCACATTCCACAAGCCCAGAGCCTCTGCACCTCCACCCGTCACTCACTGTCCGTGAATGTGTGTGTGCGCACACGTGCGCGCGTGTGTGTGATAAAGCAAGTGCTTCCCTGAATATGCTGAATATAGTGGCTCATGATTGGCAGAGGGTGGACCTGAGGAATGTGTGAATGCTTCTCTCTCCAGCGTCCAGCCTGGTCCAACCTACCATCTGTTCAGCTCTGGTGCTCTCCACAATCATCCTCACCCTCTGGCCTTCTACACTGGAATCACACACACAAGAGAAAGGATCATTAAACATCAGAAATAACCATGTCCACATTCAGGGTTCTTGTCCTTCTTCATCTGGAGAAGTAACTGTGAGGTGTGGATGCTTCACAGCCACAGTGAAACCACAGGTGGGGTGCGTGCTGAGCATGTAGGGACCAACGCTCATAAGGTTGTAACAGGTGTTGGCTCTGGACGGTAGGCAATAGCATTTCTTGTCTTTAGAGGCTTCCTACAACCTCACACATACCTCGTGTGCACTTTTGTCTTGAATCTATAAATACATGAGGCCGATGGGAAATGCTAACCCTGTGTTGACCCGATGTCATTGTTTCAATGATCCAGCTACGCTGACATATTGATAGTAGGCCCTATAAGCAACAAATATTTAGCTGTTTTCCTCAAGGCTACTTCCTTTTTAATTTATTAAAAGCACCCAGCTGTTCAAGTGTTGGTGTTGGAAACAGACATTTTGTTGGAAGGTACACATAAAGTTCCTCTTTCCTCTGACAATTGACGTACTGTCAGAACCAGGCACTTTGGGTTCTCGATTTTTCTGCTGGGCTTTTTACATGCACCGTTTGTATGTGGCTTTGGATGGAAGGGGCGTCTGAATGAATACAATGTCAAAAGTAAAAAAAAAAAAAAAGGAGGAATGAATGCGTGTATTAATGTCATGAAACGACCCTGTTACCATAGTACACTACCCCCCCACCACCACCACCCCATGAAAATACACGAAACAAGCTCCAGTTGACAGGGAGGTTTGGGAGGTGTGTGTGTGTGGGGAGTGGTGGGGGGCGGAGGGTGGTTGCAAGGGGAGGGGCGGGGCCATACAAGCTCTGTATTGGACAGTAGATAGAGAGGCCTTGTTATTGACAGCGCTCTGCAGCTGCCTAGCTGGCTTTCGGAACTGTACAACACACACACGCGGGCGCGCGCGCGCGCACAGACACACACGCCCTCTCACACACCCAAAACGAGCACACACTCATTGATAAAGTCTATCAGACAGATGGACTGTCTATATATATACTGTGACTTGTCAATGTACTGTATGCTAATGTACTCCACGGTACCGACTCTCTTCACAAACACACAGTGCCCTGTTCCTCATCTTCCCATCTCTGTGTGAGCCACACACTCAGTGTCCACAGTGAAGCTGTCAGGGGGCCCAGCGTGGCTCTCTACAATACCCTGTTTTCCAGCTTCACTGTTTACTCAACAAACGATGCCTGATAGCTGCATCCGCCTTTGCAATGACACAGCATATCTGCAGCCCTATGGGGCAGACATCCCATAGTTGTTGTTTCCGCGGAGACACCGGAGGGTGGGATTGAGAGAGGATATCATTCGATGTGGCATGCCTGAGGACTAGACATGGAGAGAGGTGAAACAGGGTGATTCCTCGGAGTGCCTGTGAAGCTGTTTGTGGTTTAGAGAGCCGGTCAACTGTCTAACTGGGCCCCCTCACATTCACATATACTTATATCAACTCCATATGTAATCCAAATTTGCACAAAAAATAACTGCCTGTGGCAAAGACAAACAGAAGCTACTTTGAATGTGGAGAGGAGAGGCCAGGGAAAGAGAGGAGAGGTGTGGAGAGGAAAGGTGGAGAGAAGAGGAGAGGAGAGGAGAGGGGAGGGGAGGATCAGCATTATATATTTCTACACGTTAGACCAACCTGATCATGATGGTGCAGTATGGTGTGGTCCTTATCTCCCACTCTGTAGATCCTCTAATCCGTGTAAATATAAGTCCATGTAAATGACTACTGAGGGGAAACTAAACAGTTATAAAGCAGAAGTGGTGCAGTTGGTTTTCTGGTGTGTTGTGTTGTGCCATGTAGCACTGCTGTGTGCTAAGTTGTATTTCTGTTGCAAAGTATTCCTGTGTGTGTGTGTGTGTGTGTGTGTGTGTGTTTGTGTGTTTCTGGGTGTGTGTGTGTGTGTTCCTGGGTGTGTGTGTGTGTTTGTGTGTTTCTGTGTGTGTGTGTGTTCCTGGGTGTGTGTGTGTGTGTTCCTGTGTGTGTATGTGTGTGTGTGTGTCTGTGTGTGTGTGTGTTTGTGTGTGTATGTGTGTGTTTGTGCATATGTGTCTGTTTGTGTGTGTGTGTTTGTCCCAGTGAAAAGCGTTAGAGGCGCTCATCCTGGCCAGGGCCCCATAATGCAGTGAACGGCCTGGATTTAGCAGCCCTCTTTGTTACCCCCCTGAGCTGCTGACATCACCTAGTGCTGATGGGCCCAAATCCCTGCTTCTCCAGCAACAGCACTTTTGAAACAAAACTGCCACGACACTGATGAGTAATGCCAACTTGGCCAAAAAAAAAAAAAAAACTCATTAAATCACACACCGTCTGACAGGCACATGTGTGTCTATACCTTTTGACATTCCTATTTTTGACAAATACACACACAAACACACACACACACACAAACACACACACACACACACACAAACACAAAAAAAAACACACATACAAACACACAAACACACACACACATACATACACACAGTTCAGAGCTACCAACAAATCCAAATAGTGTTCAAAAAACACACAGATTAATCTGCCCAATGTTTGAACATGTTAACATCTCTAAATGGCAGCCATTAAAATAACTTTGCTTATTATCACTTTTAAATCTGATCTGGGGTAGAGATGGAGGGTTCGGGGTGAGTGAGTTTGACTGGCTGGTAGCAGGTGTAGTTAGGGTAGCTCATTTGTTTTCAATGTGTTTCACAGAAACGCACATATTTGTAGCTGGCTCTACATGGTGCATTGCTTGTTATATGTACATGATTACTAACACTTTTAAATAAAAACATTGACTGGGCCAAGATCATTCTCAGTTTCTATGGCTACCGACACAAACCAAACCATGTGTCCAACATTAGGCTCAGTTTTATTTATTTTTTTGCGCTACAATGAACATACATTCAAAAACCAAGGGCACTATGCCAGGTGACCATTTCAGTCCAATACAATCGGAAAGGTCTTTCAGGATATTGAAACACGTACATAACAACAAGTTATTGAAAGTGTCTGTATGAGTTGGATAAAGTGGGGAAGCCATTCCATGACAATGAGCCAGCCGGCCCGCTTCATGGACTTCTCCTCTTGTTGAGCTGCGTAGTCACTGCCCAGATAGCACATGTCTCTCTGTAGGAGCGAGGAGGCAGGGCTGGGATGATACCAGCTCTCAGACACATCGCTAAGGCCCCACTCAAACACAATCAAATACAATCACTCACAATAGCATCCTCGGGCACTCAAGCCAATCTACACCACCCCCTTCTCTCTCTCTCTGACTCTCTCTCTCTCTCTCTCTCTGACTCTCTCTCTCTCTCTCTCTCTCTCTCTCTCTGTCACACACACACCCTCTGGAGAGTATCAGTGTGTTTAACATGTGACAAATGGCATCATTTGGGGTGCCGTGGGGCATGCAGAGCACAGAGGCTGTGAAGAGCTCTTTATACACACACACACACAACTCCTCTGGGACCAGCCACCATCATCTCAGAATCACTCAGCAACCTGACAGTTATTTGCAAGGCTGCGAGCACCTCAACCATTAGAGGAAAGAGAGAGGGTGAAAGAGAGAGAGAAAGAGTAAGAGAGAGACAGACAGACAGACAGTGAGAGAGAGAGAGAGAGAGAAGGACAGAGAGAGAAAGAGAGACAGAGACAGAGACAGAGACAGAGAGAGAGAGAGAGAGAGAGAGAGAGAGAGAGAGAGAGAGAGAGAGAGAGAGAGAGAGAGAGACTGCTTTTTGTTGATGATGCTTTCTACTCTCTGTTCTATTTGTCTGGTCAGGATCACAACTATTCTTTCTCTGTCTCTTCCACTAGAAATCCCCTTCAGCATTGTTGACTAGACCTCATTCACCTCATTCTGTTGTTAAATTGTCTGTATTTTTTTCTGTTAAAAAAAGCTATAGTTGAATGTTTTCAGAAGCCAGGAGGTAGATACAAGTTGTTTCTACTTCACAATACCACTTTTGGTCTGACAGATAGGCGGTGTTTATGGATTAGGTAGGGGTATCAATAATAGCGCTGACCTAATCTAATCTTTCCATCTACAGGAACTCAAATTTAATCTGCTTCCTGTTCCTGTCCGTGTTCCTAAACGTTCCTACCTAGCAAAACAAACAGACACTGAGGGTCAACACACACAGACAGACACACACACACACACACACACACTTCCACACACACGCACCTCTCTCCTAACCGCTGAAAACTTTTTAATAAGTTTTTAATGACCACTCCTAAAGCGCGCCCCTTTCTGAAGAGCTACTTTACAGCCCACCCCCGCCGCCCCCCTTCACCCTCTCTCGCCCCACCGCCCAACTCCCGGTGAAAACCCACGGCGATCTGTCAGCGCCAACTAAATTCTCCGGCCGGTCATCAGCCCCTTCTCTGCTGGACAGGGTCGCGGGGGTTACAATCGATTTCACAGGCCACCTAGAGAGACCGGGCCACAAACTGACGCTCAAAATTTATATCAGAGTTAGAGCTGCCTACCACCCAGGGCTCCGGCTTGGGCCAGCAGGCCCACTGAACCCTGCCCCAGTGAGCCTGTCCTGGGATGGGGCTGGGGGCCTGGTGACCCCGCAAACTGACCCCCTCAAACTTCAACTGAATTGTTCTGGCAGTTTCCACGGTGACGAGGCACTCCGAGGCTTTACCCTGCTCAGTGAACGGAGACGGAGGGGGAGACTCTCTCGGCGGGCTGACAAGCAGGCAGAAAAGTTTGCCGCATCCCTGCATTTCACTGGGTAGCCAGCTTTTACACAAGGCAACTATTGTACTGTATTTGAGGTTATATGTCGGATTGTATCCGCTGATGTACGTCACACTATTGTGTCAATTATAAGATGTCTATATTTTTTTGGGGGGGGGGTATATAAGTTAAATCAAGACAGCTTTAGAACTTTTTTAACTTTTAACTTTTCTAATCAAGTTTTACATAATACAAGTAATGTTTCAAAGGGCGTCACAAACGCCCATAGAGAAACACCCCCCCAATTCCATCTTTAAAGATATTTTAGTTTATTTAAGATATTTAAGTGCAAATGTTATGTGAACACATATCATGACTAAATACACTGGAGATATGCCTAAATCGTAGCTAAATTGTAGCATGGCCTTGGGTTTCTTAGTCCATGATTGTTCAAGACAGGTATTGTGTCAACTAGACATTTGAGTAAGATAATTTGAGACATCTTGGGGAGACACTACATTAATAATTCCTTATACAATAAATCAATAAAATAATAACTTGAACTATGATTTATAATCAGTTTTCAGTAAATTCGTTGATTGAACTCTTAACTGTGACAAATAATTGTCTCATGAAATGGTTCATTTGGTTAATAGGGACTTCTTAGAATCCGATTACGTTTTAAATCTTCACACTTATAAATGAGAGTTTACGTCGTGATTTGAGGGATCGATTGAAAGATCATCTTCGTGCTTTGAAAAGTTGCCCTAGGGTGACGTGATGATGGACTAACGAATGTTCTGATTCCATGTCTGGATGCTTCTGTACTCAGGCCTAGGGAAGTCACACGTACTTTCTTGTCACAAAATCAATATGAGGAGGCCCAGCTGTCACACATCGTCGTATCCTCACGGAATCAGAATTTTATCGGACAACATAACAACTCCCTTTGCTCCTTTCCTACAAAGGCTACAGTCATTTTAATGTGAAGATATGGTGTAGCCCAGGACGGTCGTTTAAAATTATTAAAAGAGAGTGGAACCGATTTTTTTCCACCCTACGGGCTACACTATTTCACCAGACTTGTTTATTTACTTTTGTAACTAACTTTTTAGACTTTTAAAAATTGTTATCTGAGGAACAAGTATTATTTTTAGGACTAAAGTGTCTCAAAGATTGTGAGGACAGTTTTTCCTGTAGACTGAGAACTGGTTCCGCCACGTTATGCTAATGACTGGGGCTCCTCGCGCAGGGACAGTGAAATCTCATCCCGCCTCTAGATTCTCTTTTCAGGGGGAGATGTCATTTCGCAGGGGGGGGACACACAATGACGAGCTTGGCAGTGACAGAGCTCTGATCTCCGCGATAGGGAGATAGCCACCTGATTAAAATGGTTTGCTTGTTCCCCTCGGTCACTCGATCGGCGTGTGAACCGCTCTTATTTACAATCAAATGCGGTGACCGGGCAGCGCCCAGAACAGCCAAGCCTGAACCCTCTCTGCGCCCCTGCCATGTATTTACTAAACCCACCCTGCCACAGGTGCTCTTTAAAACCATACGGAACGCTCCCACAATACTGAGTATACGTTCAATTATTCATGGATAACCACCGTGCCACAAAAACAACAATAATCGGTCTAACAGTCGTAATAAAGACATTTCCACTTAGTAGAAATGTGCTTGAATGTTGTTTTTACACCAATTTGTAAAACATTAGATATCCCCTGGGCGTTGTAGAGCCTGAGTGACTGAGCATCAATATTTGTTTCTGTCCTACGAGCCCATGACTGTCGCCTAAGAAGAGTCATGGTTCATTAGCAGTCACATGAAAATCCCTTTTGGTCCCTGAAGACGTTTTCGCAAATGTGTCCCTCTTCCATTCCAGAGCACTGTCCGTCTGTCAACGAGCAGAGAAGGGGAGAGGAAAGGAGTGTGGAGCACAGTGAACAACCGATCACTGCTCGCGCATCATAGCCTTAGGAAGATCCTCAGAAACGTATGGAATTACCATAATCGACTTTCCCATTTTGGTTGTAGTGATAGAATAAGCAAGTAGTTGGGGGATATAATTTACTGTTAGAAAGCAGTCACGCCTGGAGTTGAGTATATTTAACACTATTAAAACGGTCAATGATTAAGCGTGAAATAATTAGTTGTTTTTTTTCCGGTCAGGCCTATGAATTAGAAGCCTGACCACATATTAGGAGGTTATTGGTCTGTTTGTGTACAATATACACATTCAAGTGCATACAACATCTAAAACCTCAGACTCGTCGGTCTCTGCTGGAGGTGTAATTCGGGGTGTTATTTAGCAGCCAAAAGCTTAATATTTTATAACTTTGTCAAATTGGTTCTCCCAACACATCTCTATGTAGCCTACAGGCATAATGTCATTGTTTCTGTAGCTAAACATATTTAGGCTACTGTCTTATATACAACCATCCCTTTTTACTTTAGAATTGATATGTATAATGGTGTTAGGGTGTATGTTCTTATGTCAACAAGCCCACGCGCCTTAGCCAGTGCTGTAGCCCTGCCCCTATTCATAAGACGCTGGCATGTCCAGGAAGGCATAAAGGCTCGTTGTAGACCCCTTTCACTGACAAACTTTTGTAAACCCTTTATTGTAAAGCATACAAAAGTCAGTGATAAGCAGACTGTTTCTGCGTGTTCCGTTGGAGATTTTTTGGGAGTCGAATTCCACACAAAAATACTACAATTTCGTTAGTTAAATATGTAGGCTCTATATAAAACAGAGTTTAATAAGAGTTAGTGCTGGAGGCAACTGATGAACTATAGTCTGTAAACTGTAATCGAAAACTCGAATTGGATATTTAAAACTGATGCATACTGTGTGTATTTCTGCTGTAGGCCTGGTGTCATATAAGCTTATATATCCCTAAAATAAAGGAAGATATATATTGGAAGATAGCGAGAACTGAAAATAGCTTGTTGCTGTTCACATGTATGGGTTATGAAAGGATAGTGGGGGACAGCCATGGCGGAAAAAGAACGAGACAAGGATCCAGATCATATGTCACATTTAACTGGTTCTTTTGCGTAAAATACGCCTTGATAAGACGCTATGTCCATTGTCTGCTTAACGAATGGTAGCGGTCTTAACACTATTAATCAGCCAAACCGTGTAAGCCTATACATTTCAAATGTATTTTTAACGCGCGTAAACACTGTAATGAGCATTTTTTTTCGAAGCAAGGAAACTATTTAATAGTCTGCTGTGTGAACCAAACGCCCCACTCTTCCGAGCTATGCCAGCGGGCCATGAAGAGCGAGTTTGGTCTGCATCGCCCCGCACACCCCTGCTGACTGAACCGCTGCATCAAAGCATATATTGTTCCAGGCATGGGGTGGACCAAGAGCGGTGAAAACGCAGAAACACTTGCTGCGCATGAGTAAACTTTGTTCCTGCACCATAATAGCCTCCATAAAGCGAGCCGCTTTCACTTTTCGACAAGATTAAAAACGAAGGCTTTCAGCCAATCGTGAGACAGTCCGTCATCACCTGTTGAAGCTATACTCCACTGTATTGACATGTGGACCTTAAAAAAACACTCCTGGGAAATAATTTGAGAGACAGAGACACCGCTTTGCTTTTGCTTTCTTTTACTTGTAGGCTATTCCTCCAATACTACAATAGGCTACCGCTGAGAACAAAAATACAGCCGACAGATATCAGTGGTCAATGGCAATATGGATCTGCGTCCAAATAGGGAAAAACTTTAAAATGTTCGCTGTTCACTTGTATTGTCCAGCTACTGAAACAGGAGGCAACCCACAATTAGATCAGCATTGTTCATTCGCAACAACACTGCATAGAAAAGGGCTGCTCTGCCGAAGCCAATCCATGCAGCCAAGCGTTTGACATTATTAAATAATAAAGAAATTGTGGTTTACATTGTTGTTCAGGAAAAAGGGCCAATTACCCGCTGTTATACTATCATTGAGTGTGTATTAACTCGAATTAGTCATAAAACAATGTGTTTATATTTAAGTTTAAGATGCCATTTTAACCAGCATTGTTCCCTCCTAAAATAGATCCTATGAATAATTAGGCTAGATAAACTAAATGGCGAACACAAAGGCACGAGTGGTCATAAAAGCATAATTCAAGGTGAATAACAACTGATTAGAAAGCAAAAAGAAAACATGCCACAAATTGCAGCTCAACAGTCTGCTAAATTACTATTTTAACCTTCAAATACACGATTTGTTCATTTAAAATGAAAAAGGTTTTCATGCCACAAACAAACGAATTATGCCTTCGTGACATAAACATCAAATTGTGCAACGGTGAAGTTAAAAAAAGACCCAATTGAAGTTTAGGATTCAACGTTTTTGTCTTATTTTTTAAAACAACTGATTTCAATCCAAGTTTTAGAGTCTCTGAAACGTGAGAAACCAACTGTTGTGTGTTATCAGCGCTCCGTCTTGCGGCTTGATTAAAATATAGTCAAGTACCAGAGGCCTCTACAGCAATTTGAGTACAGTGCTATATTGTATTTAGCAGCGCACTGGTCCTAATCCAGTGAACACTGGTGCCCGTTCTAATCCCGTCTCCTTCAAACGACAGAATATGTAATGAGTTCAGGGTCGGTATCTTCGAATTTAAAACCCATCACCCAGCAAATTAGGGCGTGTCCACGACCAGGCAATAGGGATCCGTAGATGGAAGATTGGGAGAGAAAATAGTAGGCTATGCGTTTTTGTTCCGGCATTTCTATCGTTTCAATACAAAATGAGGACAACTAACCAATATTCTTTCAAAATAATTTCCAACATTTTCATATTCGGTACACATTTTTGCATTTTTGTTTAGTGAGTAGAGCGTTACTCTTATTATGTAAACTACACAGTTATGTCATAACAACAGGCTATAAAGCTGTCGTTATAAATGATTTTAGCAAAATGCATGAAAATCCCACAGTAAGAACGTTGGGAGTAGGCCTAATTGGGCCCGTCGCTACACTCGCCGAGGCCTGCTCTGAGAATGTGTGAGAGGCGCGAGGATGATGGCATGCTGGCTGCCAGTGTGTGGTCTATTGAATAGAATGCGCATTTTGGCCGCGCGGGGAGAGCCCCCATCCCCCTGCTTTCCCGCACCTGCACTGGATCAGCCTGCGACTGACTGCCATTCACTCTGGAGAGACTGTTAAAATAAACGACGCCTCTGACAGTTTTCAATTCAACACAAGTTACAATACTAGGCTACATCTCACACAGTTGTCCACTACAATCACCCACACACTCACCACTCACCCAATACCTGCAACAAGCAAACCAACAGAAGTAATCACTAGAAATATATATTTTTTCTTTCTCTGAATCTACTAGAATGTGACAAGACTCAAGCTCAGAATGATTTGTTGGCCTTTCAACAACAAAACAACCACATTCCAACGGAGTTAAAGTGGAATAAATTCAACGCGAGGAAAAGCATAAAGCATAAGATGTGTACGCTTAATTTTCTTAAATTTCCCCGGCAAAAACCACAAACTATTTCACTACTGTCAAGAATAAAGATAGGCCCATAGTTTTGGACGTTTAATTTTTTGGGCTGTGTTTTCCTAATTTTGTCATGAACCCTATAAATAAATCTAAGAAATACATTTCTCTACAGTTCTAGTTTCTGCCCTAAGTAGCAAGCTACTCCTACTGTACAAATTCTGGTGACGTCATGCGTCCTCACAATTAGCAGCCTAAATCTGGTAGGGATCTAACCGGTCCCATTTATGTATGTGAACTGAAATTTTACACATATTGAATCTCATTAGAAACGAGATTTTGATTAACACAATAAAACTGTGTCTAGAAAAAACTAGTCTATGAGCCTAATATAAATAATGATCACGATTTCTAAATCCATGGGCTATTGATTGAGTAGCCTTTTATGATGGAGGAACCCTAAACGACGTTGGGCCCCCAATTGTTGATGATAATGAGTGTCTAGACAAGCAAGCCCTGTCCCACTGCAATGCTCGATGAGCTGAATGTTATTTTACAAACTCAGGCTATCATAGATAACATCAAGGGGAGGGGGGGGGCTAACTTTGAGGAAAACATAGCGCGCTCACCACCTGTTGCAGTCCATATATCCCGGAGGTGAGGCCGGTAGCCTCTGCAGCACTTGGATGGAGCATCCGTCTATGAAGTCCAACGGCATACTGCACTCTCATCTTAAACACAAAAAATATAAATGCATCTGTAAATAGTTTATACTGTGTGTGTGTTATTGCGAGATGTTTATATACATGGTGTCATCTTGTCACGTTTGAAAAATTGAGAAAGACAATAGCACAAGTAGTAATGTAAGCTACTTAATTTCACTTGCTCCATTTGGTTGTGGTTGCGCTGTCTTAAGAAAGGGTTCCTCGTCTGGCCTTACGCCCCGGGGAATAGGCCTTGAAAGCCTGAAACCATCCATGTAAAGGACACAAAAGTCTCCTACATTCAACAGGATCAGTGGTAGGCCTCTGGCCTATCATAAGTTTGTATTTCGCTTCCCCTTTATAAGTTATCCATTTGGTGTTTTATCGTATTTGTGTTCCACACATGAAGCCTAAAGGCCTATTGAACATAATATGAAATAAACATTTTATGGAGAACAGACTGGAAAAAGCTTCTCTCTTCCCAATCGTCACCACACATGCGCGCCCGCCCGCCCGCCCGCACGCACACCCACAAACACACACACTACAAGGCCTAAACACACATCAACAATATTGAGGCGTATATCAGTGATGCCGTTAACACCACACACAGACACACACGCGACCTTTAAAACTGCTGGTTTATGAAACATGTTAGCCTATTACAACCAATTCTCCTGGTCGTATAAATAATTAATGGAACTACCGCTCCCTGACCCTCCGAGAGTCCGGCAAGGCCACGTTCGAAGGAATAATACTTTGGAATGAGCCCTCTTCAAATATTCATTTAGCGGTTAATGTGAGCTCACGTCCCCTGAGACCTGCAGTAATAGATGCTTCCCAGCCTTGGCAAGACACACGACTAATCTACCTCCGCACTCCACACAGAATAAAATACTTAAACACCCCCCAGATTTAAAATGTTATATTCAAAGACCAATCCATAATCTAATCCATGGGCTAATTTAAAGTAACCCCATGGCGCAGGACAGAATATTGAAACATTTGAGGGCAGTTGTATAGGCACCCGTCGCTCCAAATATTGTAGATTGATCTGTGTGAACCAGGGTTACGAAAAAATATGTGGTTCTATTACCATTAACACTGTAGTAAATACGCACTAAGGATTATGTGGTTATTTTATCATGAGCATGCAATCATTTGATTCCTTCCGGTTTACCTTCAATTTAGGCCTAATTGAACATTTAGAGTGGCTAGCCAAATCTAACAATTTGATAACATCTTAAATGCCAAACTAATTGTCAGGTTCAGAAAGATTTAATCTTCTGAAATGAGAATAAATTGAATCCTATCCCAAAAGTTATAGTTTAAATGCTTATGGCAATACATGTCCGTAACATAATGTCACTATTTCTTTGGTATGGTAATTAGAATAGGCCAATCCAAATATTAAACTGCAAACAGGCCTTAACAGATTGTTGTTGTTTATGACACACAAACATTTTCATTTTTCACCATCTGAATCAGAACATTAAATAAATCGCATGCACTTGATTGGTTCCTGATACTAATTAGTAGCCATGTTAAGAAATATCTAAAGTTTAGAATAATAATTTAAAAAAAAGAAGACTACCTTTATGAGTATCTTCAACATTTTTGGCGCATAATCTTCCACTCAACGAATAGGTTTACAGGCAACAAACTTTTGCCGGTCCTTCTTTCCAATCCTTTGGCGCATATCTCGTTTCACTAGAAAAATGAAAACGTCGTTAACCCCTGTCTTATCCTACGTTGACATTACGGTGTTAGCGCGTGCGTGCGCAAAACAATACACAATAAAGCAAATACAATAAAATATTATGTTATGATTTGTTCTGTCCGTTTTAAATACAAATACTTTGTTTTCTAACAAGAACAATATTGACAGTGTCTCCAGTGCCTGAATAGGTTAAATGTTTAAGTCTAATATTATTATAAAATCTTAAATTGATTGATAAAATATTAATTCAAAGTGAAGCTAGTGCTACGAAGCATAATGCAAGTGATCCATTACATGCTTCACAAAATTGCGTAAGCGTGGCGCGAGCTTTTCAAATGATTCAAAAGAGAAATAAAATCAAAACTCATATCTCAAGTATCCAAATTTCCAAAATTTATTCATTTCAAACTGCATATTGAAAAAAAAACTCAGCTGAAATTTCTTACTGTTATAATGATGATATTAGTTCGAATATATATACATGGGGTTTCGGCAGCTGCGTACAGGCCAAATACATCTACGAGAATGGGATTTGAAATAAAAACTTCAAATATCACAGTAAATATACAGAAATTGTACAAATCATTAGAAAATAAAGAACACAAATGTCATACTTCTAACAGATGAAAAGTGGGAGACAAAATATAAATAAACAATTGTGTTTAACCTGCATATGAGAATATGTCTGTTTACTCTTTTGACGAAATTAAAATGGTTAAGTAATGTTGTTCTTCAAAGAGAAACATTTACCTGCTTCGCTTTATCCCCCTCCCCTCCAATATGCAGTTTAAGGAGTATTGAATTCAATCCCAGTGCTGCCATTTCCAGAACAGAACTTATGTTTATAGAAACAGTAACCTTTGTTTTCTTTAACAAACATTTCATTTGATTGAATGTTCCTCAGATAAATACTGTACAAAAGGTGATTGAAATAATAAAACATCTGATTGAGCCTCCCACTTTCTACTTTCCAAACTCTTACACCATTGAAAACTTTCTCAGTGTCTATCGTTCCTTTGGAACGTTTCTTTATAGAAAGAAAAAAAAAGGTTTGTGTTCTCTCCAGGAGTTCTATACATCTTTCCCACCCCAATTTGCTGTACAAAAATAGTCCAGAGTAGTCCAATTTCTCTTATAAAAGTACATTTACATGTGTGATAAGGGGAGCGTGCCGTTAATCGTCGTGCCGGGCACAGGTGCACTCTGGTAATGCTGGGACATGTGGAGTCTGCTTTGGGCCGTTTGCTCGGGTACCTCAGCGCCCGGTAAGTACATGCTGATCATGTCCCGAAGGTCCCCCGTCTGACACTGACCAGCCCGGGAGTGAGAAGACGACGTGACAACGGGTGGACTGGAGCTGGACTCTGACTTGACCACCGAGCCCATGGAGCCCAGCGTCATTCCTGGATTCGTCTGCTGGGAGTAGGACATGCTATACGTGGGGGACCCGTTCATGTAGGTCTGGGAGCCGGTCATGGAGTTATACTGGAGAGCACTCATGTCGTAGCGGTGCATGGGCTGCATCTGAGCCGTATTGTGTGCGTTTAAGCCCGGGTGCTGCGGGTAGCCAAGCTGTTCCTGCATCATGCCATAACCTCCATTGGTCCAGCCGTTCATGTGAGCGTAACTGTCCATCCGCTGGTTCACCCCTCCGCCTAACCCGGCCCCTACACCCACTCCTGCACCCATGCCATTACCGCCCGGCGCGAGGAGCCCACCTGGCAGAGTGTATTTGTCCTTCTTCATCAACGTCTTGGTTTTCCGGCGGGGTCGGTATTTGTAATCCGGGTGCTCCTTCATGTGAAGAGCCCGGAGACGTTTCGCTTCGTCGATGAAAGGTCGCTTCTCGCTCTCGGATAGAAGTTTCCACTCGGCCCCGAGTCTTTTGCTAATTTCCGAATTGTGCATTTTGGGGTTCTCCTGTGCCATCTTTCTCCGCTGTCCTCTCGACCAAACCATAAAGGCATTCATTGGTCTCTTGACGCGGTCTGGGCTATTTTTCTGGTTGTTTCCCGATGAATTCGTGTTCCCAGTCCCCCCAGTATTGGTCTGAGGTGCAGGGGGTTTAAGTTCTGTTTCCATCATGTTATACATTTTAAACAGATTTTTATGAAACTTGCCAAACCGATGAAAAAAATGAGAAAAAACTCCAACCAAGAGGTAGTTAGGAAGTCTGTCGGGTACAGTAACTTTACAGCAATAACCGTACGACTCTATGCCTTCACCCAGTAGGTCCTGTTGTGTCCACAAACTTCTCTCTTGGTCTCAAAGAATCAACAAACTACTTTTCCCTCTTCGCCAGAGCCTTGACAACTCCTGATACTTTTTGAACAAGTTAATAGACAACCATTCATGTGATGGGGATGTCAGCGAATAAATGGGCTTTTACCTGACCAATCACAGCGCGACTGTTCTTTATTTAACATAAATGGGCGGGGTTACTCACGGTCAGTGGTGAGCGCTGAGGCAGAGGCTGCTTTATCAACCAATGGAGGCTATATATTTATTACGGCAAAAAGTGCGAAAGTAGGAACACTTGGATGGCAAATTATTTGTTTTTTTTATGCCTACTCGAATTTGAGACCCACAGCTTGCAAGGTATAGGAACATGTTTGCTTGGATAAATACAGTATTGGACAAATTCTACTTAAAACTTGTCGATTAGGTAGGGTAAAGTATTAAAAGTAGTAGAAATTCGAAATCAAATGTAATCGATTTTGAAATTGTCTACATGCTATAATAAATAGGAAATACTACACCTTGAGGCTACTTTTTTATATTGTCAATCATTTATATTACTAACACTAACAGAAAAATACAGACAAACTGGCATGCTGGACCAATCAGCTGGTTCCAGAATAATGGTAATAACGTTATAATTATACTAAGCCTGTGTATTCAGTAAAAGTGACTGACTGAAGCCTATGTAGCAGTGTTTAAGCAGCTCTCGGGGCTGTGGTAAAGAATACGCTTACAATACAACATTGGTTTCGGGTTTGCAGTTAACTTACCCTAAAGTACACCGATGAGTATGTTGAGGTTGGTTTTGTATTGAAAAGGTAATCTTATGTTTTCCCTTTGAATGGGTGAACTTCAATTGAAGTTAAGTTGAATGCCAACACAGACGGGAGACATGCCCATCACAAATAACTCGTTTTGTCTCGGCTGTTGTCACTACATCAGCACAAACAAAAGCACGACTACATTGAACTTCCAATCCGTTGTTAAGAACTTTGTAGTTGAGATACACTAGTCACATGGAAAGGCATGAAGTTAGGGTCTACACTTGAAAACACGGCGATACTGGCAACCATAGCAAAGAGAGAATCAATGAAAATATGTGTCAGAGATGTCTTATTTATTTCTACTGTGAAATGATATCAATAAACTCATGCTCAACTAGCTTAATGATTAACAAACGAGAGTTGAAAAACAAAACCTGGAATTTAACGGTATGACGTAATCATAATTGTCAATATGACAATAAATTAAGCTTAATATTAGAAAAATAAGGAACCCGCTAACTTTAAGTTGAATGTTGAAGTTACAGTCATTGTTTGACTCCAAAAGTAGACCTACAGGCTGTGGAATCACATTTCGCTCTGGGTGAGGCTTAGACAGGGCCAGACACATTTCAACATGCCATCAGCGCCGTCTGCTGGCGAAAATGTCAACAAACACATGAATCCCCTCTTGGGTTGTGGGTGGATAGACCACAAATAAATCGGTTTTAGCAAATAGCTTAAAAATACGCCTTAATTGAAGTGTACCAACAAGCCTTCAAGATTAGGCTTATTATACCTGCATGCTATTTTGTTTTATGGTTCCAAATTTAGTATACGTTTGGTATCTGTAGTAGGCCTAGTAATTACGACATGGAGGGGTCAGCATCTAACACCGAGCCTATACTATTTCAAATAATATTTGTAGGAGACGCTTGTTAATTTATTAGATTTCAGAATTCTATATAAATATATCTGTTTACACCTGGCTACATGTCTGTATTGTAAAGACAAACAAACATATATTTGTAAATCATAATTGGCTCAACATAACAGAATGTTAAAGCTTTTCTAAATAAAAAATTGGGTATTTATTTCGGTGATATGAAAATAAGCATTATATAGGCCACCTTGCATGAGATTTAACTCGCGCGTAATTGGGCGAGGAGAGGCGGCACAGCGGACCATTATAATGCAAGGTTGAAATAGCCCTCTTCGCTATCTGCATCTGAGTGTGTTCCCCGCTATTCCTAATCTTCTTATGATAATAAAGAAACAGCGGGGACCCTGAAACATCTTGAAGAATGCCTCGCTAACCGGAATGTCCCTGCAAGCGTAATGAGCTCACTATTTGACAACTAACAGCAACCCAGACAAGCACCGTTGGATCAGTTGTAAGACCTTACTTTTATGTACCAAAAACATAATAATATGAAACACACACATAGACATTTATAGAGCAGAGCGTGTCAGCGTTCGCTCACAAACGAAAAACGCGTTTAGGTTTATTGAACAGACAAACCTGCAACAAGTAATATTGATAGACTACCACCTTGATTCAAACTGTCATTTTGAAACCCAATAAAAGGTGAACGTGAAGGTCGTGGGTTTAGATAATATAAAACTAAAATAGACTACATCTAAAACCAGTGCGCATGCACTTTTCCCTTGCCAAAGCTGGGCTGTAAAACCAACTCATGGCCGTGATAATAATCCCACAACTAGGCTGTAAAAGCCTGTAGGTCCAGTGTTGATCCCAATGCTCTTACAGTATTGTCTCATAAGGTTCATTCTGCAAAGAGACCTTACGGCGTTGACATCTGATGACATTATGACAATTATGTTACAATAAATGTCTAACAAATAAATGGTTTGAGTGACTGTGTAGCTTGTGTGTGTATATGTGTGTGTGTGTGTGTGTGACAGAGAGAGAGAGAGAGAGAGAGAGAGAGAGAGAGAGAGAGAGAGAGAGAGAGAGAGAGAGAGAGAGAGAGAGAGAGAGAGGTGGGGGTGGGGGTGGAGGTGGGGAGGATCTCTGAACGTCCACTAGGGGCCGTGCCAGTGATGATGGAGCACCAAGAAAAACGTGAGCCTGTACTTTATAAACCCGCACACATCCATCAGATCAATCAAATATATCATGAATTGAGATAGAAGACCGTTTAAATAGACAATGTTCAAAACCACAAACACCTTACAATTAGCAGTCATTGCTTATAAATTATAATGTAGTAAAGATTTGTTTTTAATTAATTAAACCGAATAGGTAAGAAGAATACACAAATGGAACTATACTTGCAAAATTGGAAACCGACACATCAAATAATAATTCAACTTTAACTGCGTGCCATAAAATCACGTATCAATTCGCATGTCTTGCGCGTAAAAACAAAACTATAATTTAACAAATTAAACTAGCTGTACAAAAATTATACATAGATATGAAAACCATGGACTAATAGTGTTCAAATAAAATGGATCAAAAAATGGATCAAATATTAAATTATGAACGCAATCTTTAAACTCTGTATGACACGTCGCGGCAGAAGCTCACAGTAAGCACTGAACCTCATGATGCGATACTAGATCACTCGACTGCACCGATGTGTACTCTCTGCATACGCGCGCGCCACAACTCCCCATAACCGAACCACTTCATCCTGCAATGATACTTACGTGCCAGTTTGGGTGTTGTCCTAACATCGGCATGATGGGCAGAAAAAGGAGGATGCAACGGTATCAATCCGACTCAAGAATCTTTTCTTGGTTGCTAGAGTTTGCGCTCTGGTACCCGGCCGGTGTAGCGGTACGGTCTCCCAGTGTTTATCCCCTTCTCTCGCCCCAGATCTGCAGGTTATTTCACCGTGCTTTGTGCCTGTGCTTGGCCGTGCATCCGCTCCAGCTCCTCGCGTGCAGCGCTGGTCTTTGGTTGCCTCTCCTGTAACAAGAAAAGCCGTTTATGGCTACACACAATCTGAAAAGGGGCCGATTTAAAAAGACGAAGAATGCATCAAGAACAACAAAAGTCAGTTATAGCAAGACTGCCTCGCCACCCCCCCACCGAACATAATGAGTGGGAAAAGCTTTATATTTTTTCAGTGGGTATTCAGAGATAATTTGAAGCCATTGTTTCTGGTACAGATGGTTCTTTTTAATACAATAACACTGCTCTTTGTGAATACTACCCACAATAAAAATCTAAAGCGTTTTCCTGAATAACCATTTTGTTTTCTCTTGTATGGGGCTAACAAAAGCGGCCGTGAGGTAATGGGCTTGCTTTATTGAAAGGCTCAGAATGGGGATTTGATAAAGAATTTTTTTCTTTTCCTTTGCAGAAAGTACACTGCAATGTCAAGAGAGACTGACATGGTTTGGGGGGAAAAAGAAGGCAACGTTTCTAAAAGGGACTTCAGGGACACATTTCTGAAATTAATCTTTAAAGGATGAATATTAATCAGTGGGTCTACATTCCCAATACCCATCTGTACGGACGACCAAAAGGTTTTACATGGCCTGCTTATTTGTGAGGTTAAGAGTGGTGATTGAATGTGGCTTCCTGGGAACATCCATGGAGGAAGGTTTCACATATAGGCTGGTTATGGTATCCAATCCAATCAGGGGGTGATGTCAGCGGTAATTAAGCTATGGGTAATCAATAAAGTGCTTACAGAGCCACAAAGGAACCAACAGACGCATCCAACTTCACCCGAACAAAACAGCGCATGCCTCCAGTCAGGAGCTGAATTGACTCTCCCTGTCAAAGAGACTTTGGGCCGGGCCTGTGCCTAGCTCTTTATCTGCCCTGACAGCCCAGAGAGGAGGTATCTGGAGACAAAAGGTTTCACTGCAGGGAAAGTTGTTACTTATTGGGCCTGTGTTTGTCGACTTTTCCACAGGAATTACGGCCTTCCTCCTCATCCGTATAGCTCCATACACACAGACAGTAATCCAACCTAATCCTAGCCTGGGCTTTGTCTTCTCATAGAACAGGGTTCACCGTTAATCCCTAAGGTGCTTCCACTCAGAGGGCAGCTCTAATGACTTCAATCAAAAGTCTCCCCTCGGTAATTAGCCTGCTAGGTTGCTAGGTGCTCCAGGCTGGACGGCCAGAAGAGGTGGTCAGTTGTCTAATAACATCAACAACAGCAATAGTAGTACTAGTGAAGATATGATTGCTGCGAAAGAGAGAGAGAGAGAGAGAGTGAGAGCGTGTACAACCATCGTCCTTACGAAATCAGAGCAGTTACAGTAATCTATAATAAAAAATAAAAAAAACTGTTTCATGTCTCTCTTCCAAACTCACTTTCAAAGCTCTTTGGCAGCCTTCCCCTCCCCACTGAGAGTGAAGGGAAGGTGTCGTGCCACTAAGTATTATTGTCAAGAGGATTAACAGATTTGCTGTTAGTAATATGGCTTTGCCACAGATCACATTATTAACTTTATCTCTCGCTATGAATCAAAGTCATATGAAAACTCTTGCCTTGATTTTTAATTAAAAAAAAAGAAAAAGAAAACAGAAAAAACGATTGAAAGCGTAGCCTGACACAATGCAGCGTGGGTATTGTTTCTGCGCGAGGCCCTAATGGCAGCTGGGGCCGACACAGAGAGAGAGAGAGAGAGAGAGAGAGAGAGAGAGAGAAAGAGAGAGAGGTGGAGAGTGAGAGAGAGAGAGAGAGAGAGAGAGAGAGGTTGAGAGTGAGAGAGAGAGAGAGAGGTGGAGAGTGAGAGAGAGAGGTGGAGAGTGAGAGGGGGGGGGGAGAGAGGGGGAGAGAGAGAGGGAGAGAGAGAGAAGGAGACAGAGAGATAGAGAGAAAGAGAGAGAGAGGGAGAGAGAGAGAGATAGAGAGAAAGAGAGAGAGAGAGAGAGAGGGGGGAGAGAGAGAGAGAGGGGGAGAGAGAGAGAGAGGGAGAGAGAGAGGGAGACAGAGAGGGGGAGAGAGAGAGATGGAGAGAAAGAGAGAGAGAAATAGAGGGGGAGAGAGAGAGAGAGAGATAGAGCAGGCTTAGCATGTTTGTGTACGTCGCCGTTCTAGAATGCTAATGCGTTTCAAACGAAAACCGTCCATTCACACGGCCGCCGCGGCGGCATAGGAGTGAGTCCTCACAGCGTACCGCGGCAAGGCCGGTGCATTTCCATATGCATGAGGGCCACGTTTTGGCGGCGCCGGTTTTGTGTGAATTTATTTAGTACAAGCCCGGTCTAATGGGAGGATGACACTCAAGACCCCTATGCTTTTCTCTTTATGAGCGACACTGAATCTGTAATCAATGAGTGAGTCGCTCCTCTGGTGCCCACAAGGCCAGGGGCCTGTCACTCATGTGTCACATGCCTCCCCCATGTGAAGCAGCCCTGGCCATGAATAGAGAAAGGGTGGGACACACACACACACACACACACACACACTTAGACTCTTGCTCAGTCTCTTACACGCAGACGCAGAAGCAAGGTCACACACACACACACTTGCACAGTCACACACACAACCAGGTACAGACATACACGTGCACACATACGCAGAAATATACACTGGCACTTTCCTTCACACGGTCACACACTGGCACATAAACTGCTATAGCGACCTACGCCCACATACGAGCGCACGTTTGCTTTCATACACACTCTCACACACTCACCTCCAGTTTCTCACACATATGGGACTAACCGGGTGCCAATTCTGCCGTCTGCCTTCAGACCAAGAGGCCATCCTCATGATCTGAAGGTAAAGGGAGGTCTATCTCATCAAGGGAGCTTGGCTCCAAACCACCTATGTTACACTAAAAGGAAGGTTAAGGTTCGTATATAGTGTTAAAGATAGCCCCTAGCTCCCCCCGTTACATAAAGGTGTTATTGTGAGTCACCAGGCACAGAGCAAACAAAGACATTAGAAACAGATGTATTATATTTGCAAATCATCTCGCTCCAGTGGCGTTTAATGAAGAAAGGATGGAACTGGGGAGATATGAACACACACACACACACACACACACACACACACACACACACACACACACACACACACACACACACACACACACACACACACACACACACACACACACAGGTAGCTGCAATTGTATCTAAGACTCCAATCAGGAAAGGTAGACAAACAGGAAGTGAAAGACCATGCATAGAGGAGTTGTTGTCATAACCTAAAAAGGATAAAGAGGACACATTATCCTCTTTTTGAATACTTATCATTTGACAGACAGCAAGTGTGTGTGTGTGTGTTTGTGTGGGGGGGAGACAGAGGGGAGACAGAGGGGAAGGGAAAGACAGACAGGCCTAGAAAGAGACCGCCTCCAGCGGGACATGTCCATCCAGGGCCCTAAAGGTCATGTGTACAGGGTGGCCCTAGACGTGTCCACCAAGCCACAGCCCACTGCTGCACACAAGGCTGAGCGGTTAGGGAACCGGGCTAGTGAACAGAAGGTCGCCGGTTCGTTTCCCAACCATGTCAAATGACGTTGTGTGCTTGGGCAACCCTTCACCCGACTTAAAAAAAAACAACAAAAAAACAAAAACAAAAACGTTTGGCAGAGAAGCGTGGAAGCCCTGGTCATTTCCAGAGACAGTGACCTTATGGCACAGTCCAGGATGAGCTCCCAGTCAGCTGGGCAGACAATAGGTTGAATCAACTTCACCCTGCTCACAGGCAGAACCAGAAAAGTCCCTTTGGAAAACAGCCATCCAGCACAAAGCCGTAGAATAGAAGGGGCCCCCTCCCTCCGGGCCCCATCAGCTAGAACGATACATGACCACAGTGAAACTAAACAGAATAGATTGAGCAAAGTGCACAGACCCACAGATGAAGCACCGCTGCCATCACTGCCTTTCCACAGCCGAAGGTAGTCCTCACCATCACCACGCACACACACACACACCTACAGTACACACCTACAGTACACAGACTTACACACACACACACACACACCTACAGTACACACCTACAGTACACACCCACACAAACCTACAGTACACAGACACACACACACACCTACAGTACACACACACAAGGATCAAGAGCACACACGCCTACAGTACACGGACACGCATGCAAGCATGTTACACTCACGTAACACATACACACACAGACCTCCCGGTCCCCCTTGCTCCATACGCACACACACACACACACACACAACAAGGTTACACACACACACACACATACCAGTGGGGTTTGTTTACCGGCCAATTTGAATTCAAATAAAGCTTTCCCTCTACTGACTGCACATCATTATCCAGGAGAGTATAATCCAGGCGGTGGATACAGCCTCCCTCTAGCAGAGCCAGACCTTTTGTTTGGGATTACCTCCAGCTTAGGCCGGAACAATGAGAGATGAAGCACTCGCATCATCCTCGCTAATTAAGTGTGGAGAGTCATTTAGCCGCAAACGACGACACCCAGCCCCCCCCCCCCCCCCCCTCCCCCCCGTTGCATGATGGGATCATACCTCTTAGGCCGTATGCCGGTGGACACGGATACGGGATGACAGCCTTCGGAGCGTAGCCGCGAGCGACCGTCGACGCCGGGAGGACAGGTCTTAGGCGCTAGCGACATGCGCTAACAGCCAGACGAGGAGGATGATCGATATAATCCTCGGGGCAGCACACAGGCACGGGTGGAGGGTGTATATGGGGGACACGTCTGATGAGCTGTTTCAGACGGCATCGAGGTGTGCGTGGCCCGTCTGACGTTGTTGAAGCCACGCCGGCCAGGACAGGCCACGTTAAGAGGCACAGACAAGGACTCCCCCCACCCCACCCACCCCGCCCTTATTCTTCTCCCTCGTCGAGCCAAACTCTCTCCTCCAAAGCCCTGGGCTTGGGTTTTGGGTAGGGGCTACTGGGGTTGGGCGAGGGAGGGCTGGTGTGAAGCCTGGTCTGGACCAGGCCCGGTCCCCTTGCTCTGTGGGTCCGGACCAGGGCTGGAGCAGATACCGAAGCCCCCCAGACAGCCTCCCTGGCCAGGCATCTGTCGTCCTGATGCTGCCTGCCTTTGATGGAGGTGGACGGCCTCCAGCTCCAGGGATCAGCCGGCCCTGTCTTGTGGTGGACTTTGCAGCAGCGAGGGAATGCCTTTTATTTGAACAGAGTACCAGATGCCCACAGCCTCCCCACACACACACACACACACTTGCGTGCGCCCACAGGCAGGACAATCTGCACACACGTCTACATGAGTGGTTGCATTGAGACGCGCACACACACACACACACACGCGCGCGCACACACACACACACACACACACACACAAACTAATCCTGTTTCCTGACGGGACATGAAGACAAAGAAAGGATTGACTGGTGTTTAGTATTCATCTGATTTACAGAAAATACAAAATTCCCAATATCTACTCTCCAAGTATTCCATTCCATAGATGACAGGAAAGTGTCATTCCTATACATACTGTAGTAAACAGTCATTTTTATCACAATTTTACGGCTGCCAAGGACAGGACCTGAACAGGATCTGAAGACGAAAGCCTTCCCACTGATAAAAAAGGGGAAACTATATAAAGATATATAGATAGAGATAGATATAAATACAGGATAGAGACATACAGAGCGAAAGCGAGAAACTGAGACATAGAGAAGAACAGTTAGAGAGAGAGACAGAGAGCGAGAGAGAGAGAGAGCGAGAGAGAGACATATAGAGAGAGAGACGTAGAGGGCGAGACTTCACACCCAGGGTCTAATATGAGAACAAGACTTGGGGACTCGGACACTGTGAGAGTCCTCAGACAAGCCGTGACTTGACACACATTTCCCAGTTCCTTCGTCGTCTCAGCCCTCCTTTAAACACTAGTTGTAGAATTTCACAACTAGACCATAAAGGGCTGTGCTACGCGGGAAGATAAATCACCGGCGTTTGCCTGTCCGCGAAAAGCAAAGAGAGAGGTGGGCTCGGGGGGGGGGGGGGGGGGGGGGGGCAGGGGACGTCCATTCTCACCCCCAGGAATGGTCGACATTCTCTGGGAAAAGCCCCTGGAATGGAACGCGGACAGTGTTTAAACGACATCATAAAGAACAGAGAGGCACAGGAACGAAACGGATGGCAAGTGAATGCAACAGTTTGCAACATCTGCCTCCGTTTGTGTGTGTGTTTGCACTTCTGAGTCGGTATGGCACACATATGCTTGCATGCCTGTGTCTATGTGTGCCTGGGTGTAACTGCATGGTTGCATGCCTGTGAGTGTGTGTGTGTGTGTGTGCGTGTGCTGCCAAAGAGCGTCTAGCTGTCAGCTCTTTACCTCCCACTGCTAACATCTGCTCTGCTCAGTGTTGCCATGTAGCTCTCTGGTACACACACACACACTAATAGAATCAAATGATCCCATGCTGCCAGCCCTTATCATGTTACACACACACGGCTCATTATGCCCCGACACACACACACACACACACACAGTTCCGCACAGGCACAGACAGTTTTGTGGCAAGATCATTATCTGTACATAAGATTTACAGTGACAATAGCAGAAGGATTGAGATTTGCTGTAAAAAGCCAAATCCCAAATCCAACGTTTTAAGAACGATGATTCCATAATTGTACATCTCAGACCACTGAACACAATCATGTTTGACTTCCAGTTCAAAGGTTGAATTTTTAGAGGCCATGTCTCACCCTTGAGATGGTTAGCTACCTAGTCTGGAAAGTCTCCACTAAAATGGCTCTGTGACAATGACAAGGGTTTCACTCCAGTATGTGCACATTATAGATTTGAGCACTCGAGATTTTCGGGGTGCTGAGTTTGGACAATGACCAAGAGTCCACCGTCCTTCTGCACGTAATGAAGGGACCTCTCACTCAACCATGCCTGCACTAATGTAAATGAAAAAGGAGTGTGTGTGTGTGTCTCCGTGTGTGCGTGCACGTGTGTGTGTATAAAGGAGGCCAGAAGACAAGAACAAAGAGCAGGGTCTGTGTTCACAGGGGTATTGTTGCTCAGTCACTCTGGCCCATCCCTGACACACATCTAAGATGTCTGCTCCTTGGCCCAAACGCCGGCCTCCACACCACTGTCGCCAAATCAATAAAAATGATCTTGGAGTCCATACGCCATTTGGCCGAGCTCAGCCTCGTGGCTTCTTCTTTAGAATATAGAGGCCATACTGTACAATGGAGGAAGAGAGCGCATGTAATTTGCCAGGCTAATCTGTAGCACTTCTCTATTGATTTCCCCCCCCCCCCCCACCCCACCCCCCCCCCCACCTCCCTCGCTGACTTCTTAGCCTCGAGTCATTACTGACACAAAAACTAACTTCATCCGAGTGTTTAATGCACAGGTCACAATAACCCCCTTTTCTCTCTCACCCTCTGGTGAATCCACTTTTCGTCTTCTCGCGTTTTCCCCCCCCTGACATCTTTTCTCACAGGTCACCGTTCTTCCACTTTAGAAGAATGTAGAGTTGTGCAAATGTTGACCTACCCATTTCACCCCCCCGTCCCCGTCCCCGTCCCCGTCCCCCCCCCGCACAGGACTGTCTCAATACGATCTGTGACATGTCAGTGTCATCTAACTGGGTTATGCTTATATACGTCAAGTCTTTTATTTTCATAAATATTACATTTCTGTTCCGTTTTTTTATAATGTTTAAATGAAGTGAAATCATATTTTCGTTATTGCGTCTTATTTCTTTGATATTGCTCATATTATGAGTCAAAATGGTTTAAGATGTTTCACAGGGAAATGGAATAGATAATCTGATCAGTGAGCATTTCTGTATTAATAGGCACATGACACCTTAAAGGCAAAATATCAAATAAAGTTACAATGTCATCATTGGACATTTCAGTAAGCTACCCACTTCACTCTTCAAACAACCTACATCGAGTATCCACAACGATTTAACAAGAACACTTGTGATCGGAGCAGATAAATGGGGTGTAATCTCCAGGTAGAAGCAGTGATGGTGATTTGAGGGTCATTTTGTCTCAAACCACTATGTTCTCCACAGTCACAGCCTTGTAGTGTATTTTCTGTGTAGCATAGATAGCAAGGTGCACACACACACACACACACACACACAGCTTCACACACGCACACACAGCTTCACACATGCACACACACACCTTCAAACACACACACGCAACTTTCAAAGACAGGTCCACGTCAAAGCATAACGAAACACCAAGCCCCCTAAGCCTATTACTTTATTCATCACCCCAAAAGGGTCCTCTAACACCACATACCCATACAGGTTTTTTTTTTTTTTCTTCCCCCGTCGATATCAGACACCTCATTTAATAATCCCAGCATATCCTGCCCTATCGCACTCAACACACTCGGAATCTGAATCTGTTTTCTTTTCCGTGTTGTTGTGGCTCGGGGAAAGTATCGTTTACACCAAAGCTTTTGGGGAGGAAAAAAAGCTTCCTGTCGGTGCCATGTGTGTCAGACCCTCTCCTCCAGGCTTCACTCCCTGACACTCTTATCTGCTCCAGTCAAATGTATTTCCTTATCGAGGTGGAGTGAGGGGGGGAGCCGTCTGACAATACGGCGTTATCATGCGTCTTCAGCCCCGGCACGGCTGTCATTCAGACCGTCGGACGGCCGACCGTGGCCGTGATTGATGGATGGGTTTCCCAACAAATAAAACCTGGGATCAACAGCTTTGCACCCTCACTCCCCGGCGCAGAGCCGAGTGAAACATTCCCGGGTAACAAAGGCAGGATTACGGATGCATTAGCTCCCCATCGACCACAGCCCTCCTGGTCCTGTCAATACTTTGCACATAATAACCTGGAGGGGCGATAAGCAGACAAAAGGAAGGGACAGATAGATAGGGGGAGAAAGAGAGTGAGAGCAGGACGGTGGAAATAAATCAATGAGGGGGGGGGGGGGGTTTGTTACTCTAAGACGGACCCGGCCTGCCTACCTACCTGTCTGTCTGCCTGCCTGTCTGCTTGTCTGCCTCTGTCTGTCCATCAGTATGCCTGTCTGTCTGCGTCTGTCCATCAGTACACCTGTCTGTCTGCCTGTCTGTCTCTGTCTGTCCATCAGTACGCCTGTCTGTCTGCCTGTCTGTCTCTTGGGCCAGGGTACGGCTGGTTGGAGGGGTGCCTGGATGACCTAGGGGTGATAATGGAAGCTGACACTAGGACAATAAGACCCTCCAGAGCCATCTGGGGCAGGAAGATCTCTGCAAACCCAGTCGGAGAGTGAGGTACACAGAACCCCCCCCCCACCCCCCTTCAACCAGGGACAAGAAGGGAGACACAGAGAGAGACACAGAGAGAGACACAGAGAGAGACACAGAGAGAGACACACAGAGACAGAGACACAGAGAGAGAGAGAGAGAGAGAGAGAGAGAGAGAGAGAGACAGACAGACACAGAGAGAGAGAGAGAGAGAGAGAGAGAGAGAGAGAGAGAGAGAGAGAGAGAGAGACAGAGACAGAGACAGAGACAGAGACAGAGACAGAGACAGAGACAGAGACAGAGACAGAGACAGAGACAGAGACAGAGACAGAGAGAGAGAGAGAGAGAGAGAGAGAGAGAGAGAGAGAGAGAGAGAGAGAGAGAGAGAGAGAGAGAGAGAGAGAGACACAGAGACACAGAGACACAGAGAGACAGAGAGAGACAGAGAGAGACAGAGAGAGACAGAGAGAGAGATAGAGAGAGACAGAGAGACAGAGAGAGAGAGAGAGACAGAGAGAGACAGAGAGAGAGATAGAGAGAGACAGAGAGAGACAGAGAGACAGAGAGAGAGAGAGAGAGAGAGGTGAAGCTACCTGTCTAAACACTCTGGGGTCCATCCACCTCTGTCAGCACTCCTCAGCTCAGTGGGACGACGACAGCAAGGGGGATCTAGAGAGAGGCCTCTCCTCTGCAGCTTGGGGCCCAGGGACACTAGTGGGCAGTCAGGGACGCACTACCGCAGAAACTCTAAAGGTGCTGGGTGTTGAAGGAGCTGGGGCCCATCCACAGTTTGTCTGCTTGTGAATAGAGCCAGGACCAGGGAGCATCAGGGAGCATCAGGGAGCATCAGGGAGCATCAGGGAGCATCACCACCTCCCCCCCCCCCCCCCCCGACAACCCTTCTGGAGAAGCTGTGCTTGTAGTCTGAAACAACACAAGGTCACCTACGACGAAGGCCACATACACACTTTTCTCCGCGCTCACATCTTCTCTCAAGGTCACCGGCGTGATTGACAGCTTGACGTGACACTTGTGTTGGATTCTAAAGGCCCACGCGGCCCTGGGAAACAGTGCGTGATGGGGCGAACCTTCAAACCGCCCCCCCCCCCCCCCCCCCAAAAAAAAAAAAAACATGCCGGCGTATTCTTTCAATTTCCATTCCATCGGAGACGTATCACGTTGGAAGATTTGTTGTTACACACACACACAACTCGTCTCAGAGTTGAACCAATTGCAACACGGTAGAGACCCTCTTGTAATTGTTTCTCTGAACCTCATTAATTAATTTCACTTCTGTTACAAAAACCCCCGCATGTCTGTCTGGTTTTGGGGGGGGGGGGGGGGGGCGCAGGTAATACAGAGAGGGAGAAAGAAAAGAGAGGGAGACAAAGAGAGGCAGAGAGAGAGACAAAGAGAGGCAGAGAGAGAGACAAAGAGAGGCAGAGAGAGAGGCAGAGAGAGAGAGAGGCAGAGAGAGAGAGAGAGAGAGAGAGAGAGAGAGAGAGAGAGAGAGAGAGAGAGAGAGAGAGAGAGAGAGAGAGAGAGAGAGAGAGAGAGAGAGAGAGAGAGAGAGAGAGAGAGAGAGAGAGAGAGAGAGAGAGAGAGAGAGAGAGAGAGAGAGAGAGAGAGAGAGAGAGAGAGAGAGAGAGAGAGAGAGAGAGAGAGAGAGAGACTCAGAACTCAAGCTCTGGAAAGTTAATGAGAAATGAGACAGGAGGAGGCAATGCATGTTCTGTCTTAAGAGGGCTGCAGCACAAAGACACAATAAGCCCCCTGAACAAACAGGCACTTAAAAAACTAGCCGAGAAACAGTGAGCAAATTCAATTACAGAAGTAATTAGGAGATATAGGGCTAGGCTGTAGTCTGGGACTGTGCCAGAAAACATGAATTAATAGGAGAGAATGGGAGGAGGCCGCTGTAGTAATTAAGAGGCAATCACCTATGTCAATGAAAAGCTAAAAACACAGGACGGAAAACTATTAATTCGACGATCAAAAAATATTTCGAAGATGATTAATACAGCAAATTCATTTTAAAAGACTAATTTCTGGAAAGATAGCAAGACAATTGCACATAATGTGTTCCTCTTGGCATTTATATTGCTAATTAAATTTTTGATAATTTGCTGGCATTTTCAAATTATCTGTTCAGACAGCAAAGGCGGCATATGGCAAATATTGTTTCTGCTGTTTGACAGCTCTCTGTCCTTAACCAACACTCTATAGACGCCCCACTCCAAACCTAGCATTCAAATCAAACAGAACCTCAACGTAAACTACCGTTTCATATCAACTTCCTTTATCGTGAGTTGCCCTCTTCATGGTCCCCACCCAACTTCTACAGATACAAAACAGAAATTAAATTACCAGATAAGAATAAAACAAATAAGTACGTTATTGATTTACCCCCTCCTCCTCGGGGAGAAGCTATGGTTTCCGCCTGGAAGGGTTTCGCATCAACACAGGTTATTTGTAAACTAATTACTCTGTTCTGAAAATCCCCGCAGATGAAAAGCTTGTGTGTCTAGAAATGCACAGAAACGATCCGGGAAAATGAAAGCAGGGATGGGGATTAAAGCTGTGTAGCAGTAAAAAAACAACAGACTGCAGGGGGAACAGTGATGACAACACTACTAGTGAAGCAGATCCTTTTACACAGAGACGTATGAGTGTACAAATGATGAAGTGCCTCAAACCCGCGTTCACACCCCGCAGATAATCAATCGTCTCTCATATCAATTATCCCCCCTCTCTGAATATAGATGGGGTGTAGACTGACATCTTAAAATGACCAAGTCCCAATGTTTACCTAGAGACACGAACATCTACATTGCCGAAGGAACACTTGAGTTCTAGAGGGTCAGTCAATGTTTCAATTAAGTCTATTAGGGAACTCATATTTGAGGAAAATATGACTAATCTTACGATTTTCTGACAATAGGTTCAATTGCAATTCTTCAATTCATAAAATGGAGGATAGATTAGACAGTTATTTTTAGTTTAGTTAGAAAGGCAGAGTACTGCAGCGGTCAGTGTGTCAGCTTCCGGTCAGGAAACTGAAGAGGAGCAAGTAAAACTCCAAGAGAGGAATTAGCATGCTCTCAGAACACACACACACACACACACACACACACACACACACACACACACACACACACACACACACACACACACACACACACACACACACACACACACACACACACACACACACACACACACACACACACACACACACACACACACACCAAGGAAATACCTTCACATCAAGGTAGTCTCACTATTTCCATCATATTTATCTTTTATAAAAGGAATCGGGCATCCAATGAGCTTTGAGAATTGTAAGTTTCAGATCCTTAATATGGATTTAGTTTCTCTTTCTGTAAAATAGCAGATTTCCATACACACGATTTACATATTCATATACGCGTTCGCTATTTAGAGTCACTCTGCGACTGATGTGAGGGGAAAATATCCACTTAATATTATCAGCTCTGTGGATCTGGACTCATAAAAGCCCAATAGCCTGAGAGGAATGGATAACACTAATATGCTTTCACTTTTCTATGGGAAACTAGTCTCATATTTACACCAGAAGGTATAGCATATACGGAGAGAAGCTGAGAGAGGAGAGCGTGGACACAGCCCGAAGCTTTAACTCCATCTCCTTGGCCAGAAGACCAATTACCACTTTAAATAGAGCTAATATCAAAGATGAACTGTCAAGATGAGTGCTCTATTCTCCACCCGGCCAGGCCCTGAGGGAGTGCTACTGAGCCCAAAACAAACTGACTGCAAAGTGATTAGGCTTTTTAATCTGGCCGGATCATTAATGATCAAACATAGAACAACCCCCCCCCCCACATACACACACACACACTCAGATTTCCAGTCTTATGAGAACCCTCCTCCCCTTTCAGATTAGAACGTGTGATCTCCGGGTTTAGAAAAACGATTACGCCAATTATAAACGTTATCTAAAAAAATTAAAAAAGATGCTTTAATTTCCCCCATTCATACAGTGTCCATAGGAGCCTCATAGCTGTCAATGAGCATGATTAAAACTGGAGATTGCAACACTGCCAGATCTGTCACATCTGGTGGCATTGGGCACCCGGAGACGTGAGCCCAAGGAAACGAGGGCTTGAAACTTTTCCCTCTTCAAGCTCTGGCATCCGATTAGCGCCAAGCGGGGCGGGCGGGCGAGCGAGCGGGCGGGCGGGCAGACATGTTTGGTAGAATGCCAAACGATCCCCAAGCCCATCTGTGTCCCCCCGACCCTTAAGACGGCAGATGCAGAAGCAGATTGATTTCCATTCAGCTCGGCGCACAATCACCAGCACCCTCGGAACTGTCAAGTGCTGCTGTCTGGGACTTGCTCTTGCTATCATTTCCTGTCATTTTTCGACGACTCAAATGAGCCAATCGATGTGCAATAAAATCACATCTGTAGCCCAAATTAAATCATTTTCACCCTATACAGGGGAAAACGTTTACCTACAATAGACAGCGAGGTAATTACACATCCAGAGTACTTGCTCTTAAAAACCTACTCCATTTAGCATCATCGGATTAAAACAAGATGCCTTGGGTTTTTAAGTCTTCAAATTGATATTTTTCTTCCCTTGTTTTTTGGTTTGTTTGCCACAATATTTTCCACAGAAGTTTGGATTAGAATGAGAGCCTTATCAAGCCTGTGCAGTGTGTAACATCCCATCGCCCTGCTGGTATTCTCTCCTTAACTTAGCTGTCTATCTGCAGTGTGTGGTGCTCCTGATGGGCTCAGAGGTCTGCAGTGGCTTTCTGTTTGTGTGGAGTTATGTCCCTCCCCAGTGACTGCTATGGTTTGTAGGGGCCCTGGTTGAACCTCTATCAGCTGCGGGAGAAGGCCCTTGTTAGGCCATCTTCGGAATTTCCCCCTCCACTGTGCAAACAGGCAGAATGCCGCAGTGCCAATCACGGTCAGTGACTCGTCATCATCACACTGTGACACACTTTTATATTCACTTACACAGTATATTCAGGCTTGAGTAATACAAATCATTCCAAAGTTAATTGTGATGAACATCAGTTGAAATCCGGTTTCTCGGGAGGTTATATGACTGCATGGGAAGGATGTGACCCCATCAGAAATTCTCATAAAAGTCGTCTTTGACGTCAGTGCGACCGTCTCCAAGCCAAGACAGCATCGTCCTTTGTGATGCGGTGTGTGTGATGCTTTTAACATCCAGTCACTGGGAGCTATGCTCGAAGCTGCCTCAGGGCATTTCTACAACTCGTGCTTCTCTATAACTCAGCCTACAGTGCAGGATGGAACCCACACACACAGCACTGACACAAATCCATACATACATACACACACACACACACACACACACACACACACTGACAAAATCCACACACACTTCTGAGACAAATACATTCAATAACGCTCAACTTCATGTTCAAACTGCTTTGCTGAGAATGCCAAATTGCTATCATCATTGGTGGCGAATTCCAAATCAGCTTTCCTAAAAATCCCCCCACAGAAAAATGTAACAAACTATTGTTGTTCTTTGTCTTGATATTCCACATAATCTAATCCTCTTTCTCTCTATCCCTCCATCCCTCCCACTGTCCATCCATCCATCTCTCCGTTGTAAGACCAGGGGCCAGCAGATTCAACGCTGACCATCACACACACACACACACACACACACACACAGAATTCCTCAGACGTTCCTTTAGCTGCGGCATGGGCGGGAGAGCCATGCTGGGGGAGGGGCCCTGGGCAGAGCCGGCCCTGGGCAGAGCCGGCCCTGGGCAGAGCCGGCCCTGGGCAGAGCCGGCCCTGGGCAGAGCCGGCCCTGGGCAGAGCCGGCCCTGGGCAGAGCCGGCCCTGGGCAGAGCCGGCCCTGGGCAGAGCCGGCCCTGGGCAGAGCCGGCCCTGGGCAGAGCCGGCCCTGGGCAGAGCCGGCCCTGGGCAGAGCCGGCCCTGGGCAGAGCCGGCCCTGGGCAGAGCCGGCCCTGGGCAGAGCCGGCCCTGGCTCGCTTCGCCTCTGGTCTCGTTGGGGGCTCCGGAAACTGGACTTGGCTTTGGGGGCGACCCAGCACTGGCTGGGTAGGATTGGGAAGATAGAGGGGCTGTTTTGTTTGGGTTGAAGGGGGGGGGGTCTTAGTTTTTGGTCCAGCAAACCTTCCTGGGTCTGGCTGGTGTTGGCGAGGGGACGAGGGGAATGGGGAGGGGGGAGCTGATAGGGGAACTAGCAGGCCCCCCTCTGCTGCTCGATGCTTTACCCTCGCCAGTAAACAAGACTTGAACGACTGCTGACTTCCACCGTGCAGATCACCAGCTTGATTTCAATCGACAAGCTACTTAAACATAAACAGCAATCCCGCTGGCCACTGAGGCCATGTTGAATCCGTCGACATCAAGACCAGCCCGTCATCCCTACGCATCCTCAAACGTCTTGGCAGACACTCAAGCTGTTATGAAGTCTTCTTCCAAGTAAACTAAAGTCCTGTGATCAAAGTGGATTTGTAGCTTGTTAGAGCAGATCAAAGCTCTACAGATATCCACAATCAAACACAGCACACTAAAAAGAGGCAGTCTAAGCTCCAGCAACCAGCAAAACAACATTTCCACATCACCACAACAAAGACACGGCAAAGAAAGTCGGAGGCGAAACGTGTTATTTGAAGCCAAAACATATCTATATAATATACCGCAAAAAATAAAGCAATCGCTAATTCAGTGGGGGCTGTTTGTTTATTTCACGGATGTTTTATCAGCCTATCTCTGTCCCCCCCCCAAAAAATAAAATAAAATAAAAAGATAGAAAAAGCCTTGTGTTTTTTTGTTTTTGGATAAAACATCAGGCGTGGAAATAGCAGATGTGCTTTTTGGACCGAAACGTCAGCATAAAGAAGACAGAGAGCACCCCCCTGGCCAACGGCACCTACATTAACATCCATCCTTCCTTTTGAGAAAAACGTCACTTTCTTCCCCCTGCCCGACAACTTGGGGGCCCTTTTGTTTGGACGTTCCACTCTCCGAGAGAGCGGTAATGGCCGAGACGGAGGAGGAACGAGGTGGAGAGGGAGGGATGGAGGGAGCGCCGCGGCCAAATACAAAGGCGGGCGAAGAAAGAAAGGTCTGTAATGCTGCGTGCCGGCTCTCAGACCTGCAGGGGGAAGGAGGCAGCATCTTTAGGGGGTACCCGGGCGTCACTAACCTCCTCTGTCCATGCCCAATCAAGCCCCTCTTCTTTAGCCAGGAGGGCTCCTCCGTCCCCCGGCCTTCACTCAGTGCTGCATGGAAACCCCTCTGGACTAATTGCTAGATTGGACCAGATTTTCTAGTTCAGTTCCACCCTGTAATTGTCTGACAATGATGGGCGAGGAAGGGGGACACTTCGGGGCCGCTGCTCTCTCTCCGCGCGAGGCCTGCGGAGGAGACGTGGCTGAAGGTAGGTGTGTGTGGGTGAGAGAGAGGGAGAGTGCAGAGGATTGCACGGGTTAAGTCAACCAAGACAACCCTCCCCCTTCCCTTATAGACACCCCCCCCCATTACTTTCTTGTTTCCGTGGCGCCGACTTTAGCTGCCCAGAAGCCTCTGAAGCACTCTGCCAACTTCCGCTCTCTCTCTCCCTCTCTCTCGCTCCCCCTCTCACACACACACACACACACACCTTACATCCGCTGGCACACCCCCACAACAGGAAAGCCTACATATGGTGCTGGCCTTGTGGAAGCACTCAACAACTGAACATGAACTTATGATAACTTCTATCACACAAGACACCGAGAGGATATTCCACAGCAGGTTACTCATGTCTTGGGCAAATGAACATGAATGCACATTCGTGTTACTTAATACACTCAAGACATTTCTCATAAGTCATTTTTCACCAGTTTACCTATGGGATACTTCTCGGCTGCTTGAGATGACAGTAATAATATTTTCACTGGCTTCAGATGAGTCTAAGAAGAAGACATAACTATGGGTGTCCGGAGGGGCCGCACACACCTGCCTCTACCAGCAGAAAACAGCCCTGCACCTCCATGAGCTGGATCAAAAACACCAGTAGTGAAGGGGTAGAGAGAGAGAGAGAGAGAGAGAGAGAGAGAGAGAGAGAGAGAGAGAGAGAGAGAGAGAGAGAGAGAGAGAGAGAGAGAGAGAGAGAAAGAGAGAGAGAGACAGAGAGAGAGACAGAGAGAGAGACAGAGAGAGAGACAGAGAGAGAGACACAGAGAGAGACACAGAGAGAGACACAGAGAGAGACACAGAGAGAGACACAGAGAGAGACACAGAGAGAGAGAGAGAGAGAGAGAGAGAGAGAGAGAGAGACAGAGAGAGAGAGAGAGAGAGAGAGAGAGGGAGAGGGAGAGAGTGAGAGAGAGTGTGACAGGAGCGGGAGACAAACCCAGGCGTCAGTGGATGCAGGCAGCAGCATCTCTGGAGGTACGATCAGAGATCACCTACATTCAACATGAAAATACCAGGACAGGCAGCATGCTTGCCATCAGACACTGCAAGGCCAGGCACACCCAAAGACAGAGAGGGACAGAGACAGAAGCAAAGGGAGAGATAGGCAAACAACGCGTCGGACGGCTTACCTTTCCCCCCTGCCATTCCTGTCCTCGCGTTGGGCCTAGATCTTCAGCCCCACCCCCTCTCCCAGCCATATCCACCACATCCCCCTCCTCCTCCACCCTCGGCCTCCCCTAGGACCCTCATCCCAAGCTGGGCCGTAGCAGGCGGACCCCAGCCCTCCCCGGCCCCAGCCACGGAGCTCCAGCCCGGCTTGTGAGCGGCCAGGAGAGTCCGGCGCTACAATGTCTTCCCCTCTACCTCTGCCTCGCTCCAGCTCTGCCTGTGTCTGTGTGCAGGGAGAGCTAGGAATGCACTGGCTTTAGACTTTTGTCCAAGCTGTAGGTCTTTTTTGAGTGAGGCAAGATTAGTTCATACAAAACTCAACAATACAGGACTGAAACCCATTGTTGATATTCAACATTTTTCACATAGCAGAACAGAATAGACAATACGGTAGCTAGGAAACCACGGGCTGGATTACAGGCTGATGATATCTCAGGCTTCCTCGTCACTGGAACCTAATCCTCACCCCACCGCACACAGCAAGCACAACACCAAAATCAATATCACTAGGGCTGGGTCGGGCTGTGCGAGTGTGTGTGTGTGTGTAGACGGTTTAAGGGTGTAAGATGGCTTTGCACTATTGTACACTAGTTCAAGGGATCGATTTGGAGAGACAAAGAGAGGGAGGAAGTGGAGGAGCATCCATTTCCTGTTGAAGAAGCAGAACCAATTAGCATAGAATCAAAAGAGGAAGTTCATCACTGAACTTCCGGCCAAAAATTGATTAATTTAATTGAATTTGTCTTCCTGGAAGTGAGTAAAAGTATGCAATGTGAGAATGCTAGGACAAATATACAGACTCAGCAACGCGCCCACATTTCGATTAGGACTTAATGTGCACTGGTGGCGCTTAAGTAACAAGCTTAATGAGCTGTGACAAATATGATCACCCCACGGCAATATTAAACACATGCTCGTCTGGGCACTGAGAGTAGACTGAGGTCTCACAGTTCTCTCTCTCTTTCCTGTCTGTCTGTCTGTCTGTCTGCCAGCACCTGCACTCCAGATCCAGTCTTGGGCTGATGTCCGGTTGCCAGATTTTCCGGGAACCCCCCGAGTCCTCAAGGTAGCCAGGGGAGGGGAGGGGACGGGAGAGGAGAGGAGAGGAGGGGGAGAGGAGGGAGAACAGAGACCCTTTCCCTTTTCATCACTCCTCCAATTGACCAATTGACAACTGATTGATGGTTATCTTTTCACCGTGACAAAGGCGAGCATTACCATATCTAAAGCCGTGTACAGTAAAAAGCCCTGGGGTAAATGACATGTTCCTTCCACTCTCTCTCCCTCTCTCAGTCAGTCCTCGCCATGGCGGGCAAACAACAACAAAAACAACTTTTTGTCCACTCAGAGACACCGTAGATCTGGGTCTGGCATGCCAGAAGCATGGGAGACTTGACAGGCTCTATAAAGGAAGCTGCACAAAAGGAGCTGAATGAGGGATGGGAGGCTGCCTGCAGCACTACAGGCCTGCTCTCCAGATAGAACCCTTTCTCCCCTATAGAAACCAGGAGGAGATCTGCAGAAACACACACATTAGGACTGAGCTGAAGGCTGTGTGTGTGTGTGCAGGTGTGTGTGTGTGCGTAGGGTGTGTGTGTGCGTGAATGGGTGTATGTGTATGTGTGTGCGTGATAAACCAGCTCTGAATGGGGAAAAAGGGACATAGCCTGACCTTGGGGGGAGGAGGAGGGGGGAGGAGGAGGGGGGGAGGATGTAGAGAATCTTTTCAAACGAACACAAAGCGCCCTCTGCATCCACATAAACAGGCGTAATATGAGGAGCAGAAGTGGCTTATCGAATCTCCGCTCGCTGAAAACACGGCCGCCTGATGGTCTAGAATACCATGTTTACACCCAGATTAGCCCCAATGAAACACTTCAGAGATGTCTGCAGATTATCATCCAGACTGAAATAATCTACCTGCACACCCTGAGATAAACGCTCATCTTTTGAAAGGGAATGACAGGTTTGTGTGGCTGTTTTTCTCAGTTCAACCACAGCAGCCCAGGTTAGGGTCCTGTAGCACCTATGATGGTTGAACAGTGTGCTAAGGACCAGTTCAAGATTCGATGGGAGCAGTAGTAAGATTTGGGTTAGAAATAAACAGACCACAGAATAGATTTCCATAAAATGGATGCTAGCTTGTAGCTACTCATCGTAGGGTCTTTACAACACAAGACCAAATAGTCTTGAAAAACAATTAAATAATACAACCCATATATTGACTTTCTTTATATTGTAGTTTGGCTTTGAAAAAACATGATCCAAAGAAAACTTACCAATTCCGTTCAACGAATTTCCCAAAACAAAAAGTTTCACGAAGACAACCAACACCACGGTTAGCTTACTTTTTTCTTGTTTGCTCTTGATTATTTATTTCTCTCTTTAGTAAATCCGTTTTTATAAACTTTTGCTATATTTGTTGGAGAGTATTAACAAACTTTAACTCTGTTTTCGTTCTTATTTTTGTAATTCACCTGGGTTACACCCTTCCCCTTTAACTCTATGCAAGTCCCTTTGCATAGCAACAGGCTGAACTGTAAAGGGTTCAGGCATCTCAACATAACTAGGCTCAATTAAAGAGTTGGAAACTACTGTGCTCAAACTTTGGAACAAAGATTGGACAATTGAGACGAGCAGATTTCCTAATTCAGGACAAGTTAACCTCTTAGACTTCTCTTTTATTCTTGTAGAACGTCTAAATAAATTATCCATATTATATTGATCATTCTCTGATGTCGTTTCATTCATAACTGCATCAGTTACGTGTTCAACTAACTGAGGCTCTATTACTTCTTCAGGTCTATCAGATCTTAGGTATGTCTTTTTCAGAGTCAGATATAGCTGTATCACCTTGTGTCTCTAAATTCACCTCCATAGGTACACTGATTTTCTGACCTCACTTCTGAACTGTCAATGTTCCTAGGTCAAGATCCACTTCAGGGTATTCAATTTCCCTTTCTGGTAAGGAATCCATCCCAGATATGCACTCTTGGCTGGTAAAGACTTCTCCTGCGGTAAAGTCTATTCAGGTCTGGACGAGTTTTGGTTTGCAGAACCACTGGAATGTTCTTGTGGATGTCTTACAATGTCACAATGTCGCGTAAACCTTGTGGTTGTCTAGAGTGGTGCATCTCCATAAGAACAAACCATATGGTTGTCATCGTCAGAGGTAATCTCCAGATCCTCCTGCTCTTCAACATCTTGTAGCTGGACTTTTGCGTGCTTTGGACACCGCATGATCTTCCTCAACACGGGTAGGTAGACAACCACATGGTAACAAGAGATCTCTATGTAATATTCGCAAAGGACCATCTTTATTGTCCATCTTGACAGTATAAACAGGGAGGTCACCTGCACGGCTTACGACAACATACACACTGGATTCCCATTTATCCGCCAGTTTGTGTTTACCTCAAAGTTTAACGTTTTTAACCAAGACTCGATCACCAATGTTTTGTGTTGACTCAGTGACTCGCCTATCAAATCTGATCTTATTTCGTTCACACTTTTTGAGTGCATTTTGATTGGCAATCCTATAACTCTTCTTGGTGACTCTTCAGATCTTGTACATACTGTGAATGTGACTTCTTATGGTTAGTTACAGGTAGATTGAAAGCCATGTCAACTAGTAGTCCACGTTGTCTCCCAAACATGAGTTCATATGGAGTATAACCAGTGACATCATTTTTGGTGCAGTTATATGCATGTACTGTGAACGGTTTAACAAAGTCACGCCCATAGCTGTTTGATTGTCCGTGATTCAAAATCAGGACCCTGATCACTATGAAGGCGCACTGGGAAGCCATAATGCACAATGAAATGGTCCCAAAGAGATTTTGCTACTGTTTGAGCCTTTTGGTTTGGAGTTGGTATAGCCACTGCATACTTAGTAAAGTGATCTGTAATCACCAATATATCCTTAGTGTTACTACGATCTGGTTCCAGCAAAAGAAAGTCCATGCAGACCAGTGCTAAAGGCCTGCTGGTCTTAATGTTAACAAGCGGAGCAGCCTTCTCGAAGGGTTTTATGTTGCACACAGCGGTTACAAGTCCTGATCTTTTCCTCAACAAAAGTCGACATCTTGGGCCAATAGAACCTTGATTGAATAAGATCCAATGTACGGTCAATGCCCATGTGGCCCATATCATTATGTAAACTTAATGATACTGAATACAACTGAATACAACAGCTCTCAACACTCAGCACTCATCGGAAAGAAGTGTTGGCTCCTTCCTGCCTTCTTCTATAAAGAACTCCGTCTTTCAGCTCCAAACGGTTCCACTCGCGCAGCAACAGAGAGAGCTCTGGAAGCTCCTGCCTAGCAGTGGGTGGTGGTTTCTCCTGTCTCCAACTGATAGACAACCTCCCTGATTCTGGGGTCAGCTCTGTTTTTCTACAAGCTCTTCTGACAAAAGGGGAATAACAGGACAACCATCCTGATGCTCTTCATCTTGGGAGACGTCTGGTATTGCACTGGAATTCATGGCAAGAGACTAAACCAATACAATCGAAGAGTACTCATCTTCAAGATCAGAAGAACGGACGAGGTGTCGATCACCGATGGCTTTGACCACATCTTTATGGACTTCTTTTAAATGATGGAGGGTAAACTGATGAATTCGCTCTTTCTCCTTTGAGGATACGTAATCATTTGAAAGTTGTTCATGAAGGAGTCTTAACGGATCATCTGCATCTTGGTTTTGTTTTCCTGCGCGGTACACCAGTTTGAATGAATATGTGGAAAGGGATGACAACCACCTGTAGCTTGTGGCATCCAGTTTTGCTGAAGTCAAGATGTAAGTCTGTGGATTACTATTGGTTAATACAGTGAATTCAGTCCCATAGAGATAGTCACTGAATTTCTCTAACTGCCCATTTGAGTGCTAGGAATTCGAGTTTATGGGCGGGATACCTAGACTCACTGTGGGACAGCCCTCTGCTAGCAAAGGCTATTGCCCTCTTCTGCCCATCTTGTTCCTGACAAAGGGCAGCGCCTAACCCAGTAGTACTTGCATCCGTGTGTAAAATGTAAGGGAGCTTGGGGTTGGCAAAACCCAACACAGGGGCCGAAGTAAGCTTTTGGATTATGGTGTCAAATGCCTGCTTACATTTTAATGTCCATCTGTTTCCAAATGGCTCCTTGGGATTATGATAGTCACTTTTTTTCACTTTCTTTTGATTTGCCTTTTGCAGTGGAAGATACCCCGCAGTAAGGTCATTTAGATGTCTGACTATACTTGAGTAGTCTTGGATGAATCTACGGTAATAGCCTGAAAACCCAAGAAATGACGCAATTCTTTGAGTTTTTGGAAACGGCCAAACTTTTAGTGTTTCGATTTTCCCAGGGTCAGTTTCAACTCCATGTTTGGATACAACATGGCCCAGGTACCGCACTGAGGTTTGGAAAAACCTACATTTTTCTGGCGATAATTTCAGGCCATATTCTTTTAGACGGTTTAGTACTTTCAGTAGTCTACTTTCATTTTCTTCAAGTGACTGAGAAAATGATCAAGTCATCAATAAAAACAAGAACCTCTTTTAGGTGTATGTCAGCCGTGCATCGCTCCATTAGGCGTTGGAAAGAACTTGGTGCATTTGTGATTCCTTGTGGCATACGATTGAATTCCCAAAACCCGAACAGACACACAAATGCCATCTTCTGTTTGTCAGATTACTCCATTTCAAATTGATAGTATCCTGACTTCAAATCAAGCACAGAGAACCACTTTGATCCAGTTACAGTAGAGAAAGTCTCTTGAAGGTTTGGGAGTGTGTATGCATCCTTTGTCTGCAAATTCAGCTTGCGATAATCAATGCAGAGTCTAACATCACCATTTTTCTTTCTCACAGAACTACAATAGGAGATGAGAATGGAGACTCTGATTCACGCACAACTCCTGAGCAGCTCTTGTAGATGCTTGCGGACTGCGTCTATATCTTGTGGGTGAATTGGTCTTGCTCTTTGCTTGATTGGAGTCTCATCGTGAAGCTTGATGTGGTGCTTCACTTTGCTTTTATGACCAAAATAGAGTTCCTGATGAGCAAACACTTCAGGCATTAAGTTGAGCCTTTTGTGTAATTCGTTCTCTCCATTCATCCGAAAGGGGAGAATTGTCAAAATTGAAACACAGGCTAGAGGTTTCAACTGTCTTTCAGGTGGTCTTGAGAATTGTCTGTAGACACCGAGTGCTTCTTCAGCTCAACGCTCTGTACAGCATGCACCTCTGCCACTACTGTCCTTGCTGGAATGATGATGTCATGACATTTAATTTTTTACCACAACTGATAGATGGTTATTCTGCCTGGTAGGTCAAGGGATCAACTCACGGCACACCAAAATTCCACCTGGAAGAGAGGAAGATGATGGTGGCTCCGTAAGGACTCATTTTTCAGAGTGGGACCCTCGGACCATAACTAATCCCTCAAGGATAACAGTTTGATTAGAAGGTATCAGCTCTGGCATTTTTCCTTTAAGTCTCATCAGTCCCAGGTTCCTGTTGAATGCTTCTTCATGCCCAAGTTCAAGGATGTTCAACACTGCTCGGTAGCCATGTTGTAACGGTTGGTGATTAGCTTGTTTTTTCTGACTAAAATCAGAATAGAGGATGTCAAGGGAATTAGTACCAATCAACACCTGTTCTTGAGCACGGAGATTGGGTAGAACCAATGCTAAGGTCTTTACGTCAATATCAGTCCCTACAAACTCTTTTGGGAACGTTATACCAAGTTCTATATAGCCTAGATAGGGAACTTCCTGGCCATTAGCCCCCTCAACGTCTAAGACTGTTTAGTGGTTTTATGGCTTGGCTGTTTGGCATTTTCTTTACGTGGGCCTACATTAGTGCTTCCCTTGGGCTTTTTGTTGCTTTGAGTCTTAAGGTGTGAAATCTGACTTTTGAGCTCAGCTATCTGTGTTTTTAAACTGTTCGTTTCACGAACCACCTCAGAGGACTCACCAAGACATGCTTCCTGCAGGTGTGACATCACTCGAGTCCTGGAGTAACCAACTGGTTGCTTAGCTGCACCAAGGTGTTGCTTAATACAAGTCATATTTCCTTCCTGCTTGTCATCTTCTGAGCGGAGAAGCAGCAAAAATTCTGAAAATGACAGTGGGGTTTTTTCTGTCCCAGACCGAGGTCCGTTATGAGAGCATTGTCCCAGCAACCTCTACAGAATTTCCTAAGAAACTGGCAATCAAGTGCATCGGCTGAAACACCACCTCTTCTCATGGCCATGCTCAGGGTACCTTGCAGCCTTGCAAGTAGCTGGATGGCTTTTCACCATGATTTTGCAAGGTTCCCATGGATTTGGCGAAGAGCTTGTTTCCATTTTCAACCATGCCATATGCCGAGTCTATCAACTGAACGTAATCAGTCGCCAATGCTTGAGGACTCAAATGCTTTAAAGGTCTGCAGCTGGTGGCATAACTATCAACGAATCTTCTAGTATGTTGAATATCTGACATGCCAGGGTCATTCAGGATGAGTTCTACATTTGCGCGCCACATGTCAGTCTGCTTCATTGTTTGGACAGGGGGATCTACCAGAAAATGCTCTGAGCCTTGTTGTTGCATGGAGTTGAGACGCAATTTCCTCATTCCTGAGTATGTGTTCGACAATTACCCTCTGCACATCAGTGGGGTTTACATCACTTAAGGTGATTGATGGGGAAGTCTTTACATTAGCCGGTTGGCCTAGTACAGATGCTATGGTATTGGTCAGGTTTTGAGGCGAAGCAGAATGCACCGTGGATCTACGGTCGTGCGGCTGTGTCATAGTTAAGTCTAACGATTCGGGACCTGTGCCTGTGTCAAGGTTTAGAGTTTTATCATGCCGAGGAGAAGTAGAAGGCGTACTAAGTTTAGTTAACTCCTCATTAAGTACTTCCTCAATAGATTTACCAATTAACTTGGAAATTGCCTGCAGTTCTTGGAGATAACTCTGTGGCGCTACTACTGGCGGTAGCGGCATATACCGTGGCTAAAGCCTCTACATGGAAGATAACCTCCGCTTGGCTAGGGGCTCTCATAGTTGAGAGGCAAAAGGGGTTTAGTTGACTTGAGAGATGTCTCATAAGTACATTTTATAATCATGTTTCTGTGGAACTCAGACGCTGGGTCATCCACATGGAGATACCGATTAATGGAACCAAAGTTTTTGAGATAGTCAGAGAGTTCATCATCTAATTCAGTATTGGTAAGGCCACCAACTATAAGAGTTAGTCATTTTCACACCTTCACACATTGGTACATCCATTTTCTATTCTGCCAGATTTAGGACTATTTTGGATCTGTGAAGTCTGTTTTTTAGTATTAAATATTAAGTTTCTTCTATAGTAACTGCTCCTGGCTGGCTCGCCAAAGAAAATGTAGCACCTATGATGGTTGAACAGTGTGCTAAGGACCAGTTCTAGATTCGATGGGAGCGGTAGTAAGTAGGAATGGGCGATATGGCCTAAAATCCATATTGCAATACACATTGCAGCCTCTTGCAAAAACAATATATATCACGATATATAAATTATAATAGAACCATTTCAGAACAGGTTACATAGAGCCCAGTGTTTCCCACATAGACTAATTTGTGGCTGTGCGCCACAGAATCAACACCGGCCGCCACATTGCGTTTTGTTATTATTTTTTAACGCTGTTTAAAACAAGCAGCGTATTCCTTCAGCTGCATTTCCTTTCCCTGCTCTCCCTCCGTCTCTGTCACTCACGCGTGTCTCTCACACACACAGAGACACAGTCATAACGTCAGCACATGCTAGCAACGACGCTAAGCGATATAAGCGAGCCTTCAACATTAGGAGGCTACCGTAGCTACAAGTCTAGGAAAGGTGAGATTACTTTTCGCAAGGTACCTACTAACATGTCTTCATCTGCTAAATAAGTGGGTTCCCCATCGTTCTTTTGGTGAGCAGTCTCATGAGCCTTACTTACCCGGCGTCATGGAGCCGACCAAATACTTATTTAGCACCCCCCAGTAGTTTGCTGCTGCTCGTCGGACGGCTTATATCCGAATCAAGTCCAAATAAAAGATGTTGCACCGGTCTTTTTCACCAGCTTCCACTTTCAGCCATAGCTACTCAAGATGATTAATACGATAATGCGTTGCAGTTCCTGGCTCTAAATTTTGTGGGTAGGTTGCGTCCTACATGCATTATCGTGATATACAATAGAATTACTTTCTATTGTAGGTCAAATTTGTATTGCATATCGTTTATATTGCCCATTCCTAGTAGTAAGATTTGGGTTCGAAATAAACAGACCACAGAATAGATTTAAATTTGCCGGCGTGCTTTATCTTGTATTTAACCAATGGATATCCTTTAAACCAAAATAAAAACATACATGTACTCAACAGAAACAGATTTTCACTTGTGATCATTAAGGTGGATCCTGTAAACCTTTTACTTTAACCTGGATTTATATTAATTCATATAACATTTTGATCTATTTAGAAATAGATCTTATAAATTCTATTGTTCCCATGGGTTGGATCTACATTTTTTGTATTTGTGTATTGTATTTCAGTCACAACAAAAAAACTATTACGAAATCAAAACCTACAAGGTAAAATCAATTCAAATCATTTCAAAATCAGCCAGTCACTGTTTTGCAACCCTTCACTGTGCATTGTCTTTTGATACCAACGTTGCAGGTCTTTCTTGTGCCGTCTTCTTCCGAGGGAGGATTTCATGGGTGGCTCGCCATCTTGGTCTTCCCACGTGCAGTGGACCATTCAATTTCAAAGAACCAAAACACCTGACCTGTTTATAAAACAGCGCCATACATACAAACATGAAATTGGTGAAATTCATTTACAATTAGCCTACATGCATCTCAGAATAAATCAAATAAAATGGATGCTAGCTTGTAGCTACTACATAGTAGGGTCTTTACAACATGAGACCAAATAGTCTTCAAAAACAATTAAATAATACAACCCATATATTGACTTTCTTTATATTGTTGTTTGGCTTTGACAAAACATTATCCAATTTGACAAAACATTATTATCCAATTAAAACTTACCAATTCCGTTCAACGAATTTCCCAAATCAAAAAGTTTCACTAACACCGTGGTTAGCGTACTTTTTTCTTGTTTGCTCTTGATTATTTATTTCTCTCTTTAGTAAATCGGGTTTTACAAACTTTAGCTATGTTTGTTGTAGAGTATTAACAAACTTTAACTCCGTTTTCGTTCTTTCTTATATGCAGTATTCTCTTCTCTTGCTGAAACTCTTCTCGAGTGTTTTTCACTCTCGTTCTGGCAGTAGCAACGTCTCAACTGTTTTCGCTCAACTTTTCCTGATTGGCTGATTGTCAATTGGCTACTCTTAAAGAGACATCTCACATATAAACTATCGAGCCTATTGTTAAACCTATTACTTAATTTTTGCAATTCACCTGGGTTACACTCCCATGAGCCTGACTATTCAGACACCTCTCCCGAACATGTCCACTCCGACACTGGTACGCCGTTCATACACATACAACCACACTGGACTGGATGGTACTAGACCAGGATTTAATCAGGATTAGGAATGGGACTAGGACTAGGACTAGGAGCAGTTCCCAAATTTCTCCCCACAAGCTCCAGCCCAATAACATCCTCTCAGGCTGCTAGCTATGTCAGCTTGTTTAATATCAAATCCCAGAGACACCACGCATCACTTCCTTGTATGTTTTATTAATGTTTCACCATGGGGAAACACTCCCGGTGGATGTAAACACAGACATTACAGAGGGATGGGAGTAATGGCGTAGATATTGGCACCCCGCTGTTGCTCTCCACTTGGGTATCAAGCTGTTGGCTTTAATTGTTCATTCACGGTATGAATAGTCAAATAGGTGGCGTAGTCCCTGAGGATCATAATGAGAACCATAATGACTCCATCGTTAGCGACTGATCCTAAATTACCACTCATTTCACGTTACCATGGAAATGTGGCACAATGTCTATGATTACGCCTGTGTCTTACATATCGAGGCACTCCGTAGCTCGCCTCGAGCACTTGCACCCAGACCCTCCATTCTGTTTAGGACGCTCTCATTTGCTGTCTTCTATACGGTCTTCTGTGCCTCATCATTCAAACCCCCCCCCCCTTTCCCTCCGTCCATGCGGCTACTTTCTCCCTCTCTTTTCCTCTCTATTTCCCCCCTCTCCCTCCCTCTCTCTCTCTCTCTCTCTCTCTCTTTACATATATACTACACCCAACGACACACACACGTCACGTAGCCTATACATACAAAAACACACTTCTAACGACAACCTTTGTTACCATGCCAGTGTTGCTGTCGACACGTACAGTCACTGCAGGTCGGAGGTAAGATAGCAACGGGCTGTAAGTGCCAAGAGCACAACAAGGACCAGCATTGGCACTGATGACGCATGTGTGTGTATGTTTGTGTGTGTGTGAGAGTGTGTGTGTGTATGTGTGTGCGTGTGTACAAGTGTGGGTATGTTTGTACATGAGTGTGTACCTGTGTGTGTGTGTGTGTGTGTGAGCAGAGGGGGATCTCCAGCAACAGTGTGTTGCGTGGCGCTGACAGTCGTGG
>NC_140376.1:4187500-4190000 GCF_054491055.1 Hypomesus nipponensis | reverse complement strand
GGAGAAAACTGGAGAGGGAGAGGAGGAGAAGGGACAGGGAGAGAGAGGAGGGAGGAGAGAAGAGGGAGGGAGGAGACAAGGGACAAGGGAGAGTGTCGGGAGGGAAAAAGGAGGAGGAATAGAGGGGGGAGAAGTGAGGGGGAAGGGGAGAGGGAGAGAAGAGGAGAGAGAACGAGACAGGGGTGGGGGTGAGTGAGGGAGGTGAAGTGTTTTGTCATACCCTCTTTGCTATAATTCCCACCTGACAAAGAGACTCTGAATCAGGGGGGAAATTGCAACTTGTCAGCCGCCAAATAAACTGCCGTAATAACTGATTAATGATTAGCACCTGGGACAGGTGCAGAGGGGCGTCCCCAGACACACTTCACATACACACACATTCAGACACACACACAGTCACACACACACACACACAGTCACGCATGAACGCACACACTTATACAAGCAAACAGCTAAAAGGACTATACCTTCAGTACAGCCCATGAATGAACGAATGCAGCCTGTGTTTTTTCATTTCATGTAAATATGAGGTAAATACATAAGTACGCCACTTCTGCAACGTGAGAACCGACAGCTTCCTAGACGAGACAGAACGAGGGTTGGGGTCTTGAACTCAATCAAAGAGATTTATATGAAGAATATTTAAAAGCCAAGCACCGCCTTACTGTGAGTGAGACCTATATTCTGCATACACCCACCCATCCCCCCGCCCACACACACACACACACACACACACACGCACACACACCTCCTCCTGAGGGACGTCTCATTGTGACGGGTTTCAATCAAAGCCGCCATGACCCGGAGGGATAAAGCTCTCTCATCTCCGTGCCAATGAATGAACAGCGGTTACCGTGGTAATAATGATGGCTGGCCGTCCACCTGTAGACCCTACCTCAGGGAGCACGCTTACACCTGGCGACATCTGGAATGTCTAGAACATGATCTAGAACATGATGAGGTTGGTAGTTCGACAGGCCCGCGGCAGATCAGCTGACTCATTTTGCACTATTTTGATCTCATTTTTTTCTATTCAAATTTGTTTTTGGGGGGGGTGGGGTGACTATGTCCTTTCTCGATATCTGTGGCCTCTATTCATTTCGTTCTCCCCTCTCGCTCTCTCTCCCTTTACATCCCTCCCTTCCACAACTCGATCCTCACCCTCTCTCTCTGCGTCCCTCCCTCTCTCCCTCCTGGCCTCTCTTCCCGCATCCCTCCTTCTGTCCCTACCTCTCAGCCACACTCCCCCCCCCCCTCCCCCATCCATTATGCGTGCATGTGTGTTTGGTGTGTGTGAGGGGGGTAGGGGGTGGACTAGACCAGGGAAGAGGGGTCCGTCTCAGCCCCTGTGCAGGAGGATCATGTCAGATTAAACTAACATGTGCCAGTCAATATTGGTACACAGTGACCCTAGCTACTCCAGGGAGAGCACACCATTAAGTCTCACCTGATCTCCCCCAGTCCCTGTCTATCTTTGGTGTTTGCACGTCCTCTCCAGCTGATACGGACCACCGATTGGACAACGGTGGAATACCAGAATGGGAGGGGGGGGGTGGAAGGGGGGGGGGCTGTGACAAGACTGACCTCAGTGAATGTAGGAAGAGGAGGAAGAAGAGAGGGAGAGAGAGAGAGAAAAAAAAACTTAATCTGCAACACAATGGCACTCTCTTGAAAGCCTATCATTTTCACTTCCAGTGGGCAGGCCGCCCGCCAGAATGAAGTGAAAAGGGAAGAGGGATAGTGTCGAAAATTGGATCACAGCTAGCATTCGCTCCGCTTTATCAGCTGATGCCAAAGGTCATCTGACATAATAGCTTGATGAATTTAAACCCGGCAGATTTCATTTGCAATTTTCAATTTAGCCGGGAGCCTCCAACCCTACGGCGATAAGAATGTCCGTCCTATCGGCTGCCTGTCACAAACATCAAGGAATGACGTGAACCCACGAGAGGGAAGAGAGGAGGGAGAGGGGGAAGCCAAATCTATAGGAGCGAAAGATAAGCTCGGAAGTGGGAGGAGAGGTGGGTGTTGGGGTGTGTGTCGTTCGCAGGTGAGGATCTTCACATCCTAACTGGATGCATCATCTCGCTGTCAAAGTTCCCGAAATCATCAGCCCTCCACCAGGCTGAGAGCACAGTGGTGGTGAAAAGTGCCCCTGCTCAAGGGCACACCACCCCTTAGTCGCTGATACCTTGAAAGTTTTAATTGACAAAGCGCAAACCCCCAGGTTGTGGTAGTCGTATTCGCCGAAGCCCTGAGCGCAGTTATGCACACGCACCCCGGCATCCCCTCTCGCGTCGCGAGCCTGAACCGATCGTCTCTGAGTCGGCTGCCAAGTGCTTCTGACAAAACTGCTGTCTGCTGTCATCAGTCTCCATTCAGACTGGCTAGGGGGGCACCTGACAGGGATGGGGGGGGGGGGGCTGGGGAGCACAGAGGAGGGAGAGTGAGAGAGAGAGAGAGAGAGAGAGAGAGAGAGAGAGGGAGGGAGAGAGAGAGA